>NC_080445.1:4290000-4655833 GCF_028018845.1 Melospiza georgiana
CCAGAGTATCTCTTGTGCAATTTCAGAAGATAAAAGGGAAAACATGTCTGTTTCCCCAGGGAGAGGCTGCTCTAAAATGCAAAGTATAGCTTGTGGTTTTGCTCAAGTGTACAAGGTGTAAGGTTTGGGGTGGTTATAGTAATATTAAAGTATTCCTTAGAACTCTTTGAGGAGAGAAATTAAATAAATCCTTGTGGTCTCTAGCTCCAGCCTGGTATCTCATTATCCTTACAGACTGGGAGGAAGTTTACTCAGTTACTAATCCCAAATTTCTTGCCACTCTTCCCAGGACTGACTGGATCTTGGGAAGCGGTGTGGTGTTAAGGCAGGAAGGGTTAATTAGGACAAGTGCTCAGGGATTTTTACCAAAACTAGCTTTCCCTTAAAGCCTCAGTTTTGCACAGCAGAAGCAGATTTCAGTGAGAAGTTCCATTTTTAGGGGAGAGGTGGTCACAGCCACTGTTAAATCACAAAGTGATCATGCTGATGAAATGTCTGTGGGAGGTGCCGCTTTTTCCTCTCCCCCTCTTGCAAGCTGTTGGAGGCAATTGCACCCCTAACTACTAAAGGGCATGGAGTTTTTAATTGTGCTGGGTTTTTTTTCCCTCTGGACAGTGGCTTTGTCTCCCCTCTCCCTTCAGCTCCAGCAAGTCCTTGTTTTCAGAGCAGCAGTGGAATGTTCTGCCTGTTTATTCTTGGGAGAAGATATTTGTCTTTATGGGCTCGTAAAGCTATTAAAAGCCTGGTTTTTACTATGTTCAGCATTAGACTTCAGAAATTGCTTCAAAACAAGTGTCCTTGAGCTTGGGGCAGAGGGGGTGAGGCTGGGCTGCCTTGGTGGGGCAGGGAGCTGCAGGTGGCCACAGGATGGTGTGGTGTGGGAGGTGCTCTGAGCCACAGGAGCCCAGCATGGATCTGTGCTGGGCATTAGGGGTTGTTACATGGGAACCAGCAGCAGCTGCAGGAGGAGGTGCTGGTTCTGCTGGGGCATCTCCTGAGGGTGGCTCAGGTGCAGGATTCATGGTCTGCCTGTCACCACGAGCCAGAGGAGCACCAGCAGTGCCTTCCAGAGCCCTGGGCCGTGCCCGTGGAGCCTGGGGCAGGCTGCTGGCACTGTGGCCTCTGGGACCTGCTGGCCCTGCCCATCTGAGTGCCCCTTTCCTTCCCCTGCCTCTCTTCTGCCAAAGGCTCTCCAGGCTGTGGCTGAGATGCTGCACAGGGAGCACGCAGATCTGCCTGCCTCACACAGGAACTGCTCCTGGACCTTCTGTAACCAGCCCCAGTCCTGGCTGCTGCACTGCAAGTGATTTCTGCATGTGGGATTTATATATAGAGCACCCTGCTCCTTCTTGCTGATGCTGATCCACTGCTTGACCTTTTAGAGTGACTCTTAATTATCTCATCTGGATTTCTGTTTCACAGCTTACTCAGCTGCTCATTAGCTGCAAGATATGTCCCCACACCTCTCCAAGTAGAAGGATTTCCCCAGGAACCTGCTGCTTAACATGCAGGAAATCTCATTTAGGGGCTTACCTTCAGTTTGGCCTACTGCTTGTTCCTGTGCCAGCTGTTTTCTGCCCCCCTGCAGCTCTGGTACATGCAGAGAGGAGTAGGAGCTGTGCCTTTGTGCTTTAGTTCTGATTATAACCTTCATTTTCAGCATAACCTGGGCCAGTGATTTGTTCCTCTGTGACCCAGCTGCCTCCAGGCCTTTCACTGCTGCAGGCTGGGGCAAAATGCTGCTCACAGACCCTGCAGGAAACCTTTGCTGCTGTGAAGAGGAGTAATGGCTTCACATGACCAAACCCTGCAGTGGAATATTGCAGGGACTTTCTCCTCCAGCTGCTGAAGAACTTCCAGGTGTTTTCAGCCACTTTCTGCCCCTTTCCTGTGGCCACTGCTGAGCTGCCCAGGTAAAGCTCTGAGTTTCCATCTCATTTATGTCTTACCTGCAGCACTTGTGGACAAGCTGAGCAGGTAAGTGCTGGTGCTGGCAGTGATGGTGTCAAAAATACCCATTTACAGTCACAAGAGCTCTCAGCAGGAATTCCTGCTCTCACAGCAGCACTCACATGTGCCAGGTGTCACAAGGAGTCCATCTGTGACTTCTGCCAGCCCTTCTGTGCCACCCCACTCCTCTGCTGTCTCTGGAATTTTATGATGGGAAGCTGCCTCTGCTCCCTTGGGCAGGGTTGTCATCCTGAGCCTCTTTCTGGGAAGTTTCTAAAGTTCAGCCCAATAACTCAGCACAGAATCAAGGAGGAGCAAACAAGGCTGAACAGAGAGTAATCTCTTGCTTAAAATAGCAACTGTGTTCAGGCAACAACTGAGCGAGTTCGGGGGCAGAGCTGGGATTTGTAATTCAAGCAGGGTTTGTTCGGAAGGTTTCTGCTGCTGGGAAGAATGCCTCGGATGAGAAGCCTTGGATGAGGAGCCGTCACCTTTGTGGCTGCCAGGAGAGGGCGGCAGCCGCGGCTCTGCTGGAAAATGTTTCCAGGAATTGCCGTCATCAGCCCCGCAGCCAAACTCCCTTTCTCTCCCGGCATGAATCATGCGGATGTGAAACGCTTGTGTTTCCGGAACCCAGCTGAATTTACTGCAAGACCATCTTTGCTACTCACCTGCGTGTGTAAATCTCCGGAGTTCTTGCAGTGTCTTCCAGTTGTCCTCTTGTTTCCTGCTGCAGAACCGTCCTGATGGGGTGGGGACCTCAAAGTGCTCCGGGAAGCCGAAGCTGCTCCTGCCTCCTCGGAGGGAAACATCTCCCCTTTGTCCCAGCTGCTGGTATCTGATGCTACCTGCTGGTATTTTTAGCCAGGAGAGATTTGGAGCTCAGCCCCGTTGCCATGAGCTGTGGGAGCGTTATCAGTGCTCAGGGCTGAGGGAGCAGGGATGGAGAGGGGTCAGCCTTCCCCATCGGCCTCTCCAGCTCTGGCTATAAATAGCAGGAGGAGCAGAGAGGAGCAGCGTGCCCTGGCCATGGGAAGGGAGGCTTTGCTCTCAGGGTGCCAGCACGGCACCCAGTCCTGCTCAGTGGGAAGAGGGAAGGGCCAGGGTGGTCACTTCCCAAGGCAGAAAGAGGAGCACAGGTGTGGTTCCCCTTTTTACATTAGTAATTAATGAGTCTGTGAATGTTTCCAAAGGTTTCCTCTCCTGTGCCAATCCACAGAGGATGTGGGCAGTTCCAGCTCATGCTCCAAGCCTGGCTTTGTTTGAACTGAGGCATCTCAGGAGATCTTTTGAGGGTCTGCCAAGAGACAATTGTCAGGCTAACGCTGCTCTTTGGGGCAGAGCTGCCAGGGATCTTCCTGCTTTACTCTGTGCCCATCTCCTCCATTTCCCCCAGCTCATAATGAGAGTCCATCAGCCTGGATTGTGCTCCTGTGCTCAGCACAACCTCCTGCTGGTGGGACTGCAAGCAGAGCACTCTGAGTGTTTGAGGGGGAAATCTCATCTGTGCCTGGAACTGACTGCTAAGCAGAGAAGAGCTCTCTGTGTGGGGGAGCTGCCCTGGTTTAATCTGTTTGTATCTGTTTGTTCAGATGGCCCAAGCTCCTGTGTGAGCATGTTCAGCCTTTAGTGGGGACCTGGCTGAGCTCTTCTGGCCAACTTCAGACCAAGAAAACAAAAGCACCTACATGGGACTTGAGGTGGGTGTGGACTGGTGGTGTCATTTAGACCAACACAGGAAAAACCCTTGGAGAAGAACTAATCACATCAAAACGGTGTTAGCAATCTCAGAAATCAAAACACCTTTTATTCCTGGGGGGAGTTGCTGTTTCTCTGAGACAGCAACAGCCTGGGGTGAGGAAGGCTGGAAGCAGTAAGGTGAGCAAAGCTGGCCCAAGGCAGCCCCAGCCTAGTTGTCCTCCCAGCGCCAGCGGTGAGGGGACGATTCCCCTTTGGAAAGTTTTCTGGAACTCAGCTTCCTCCGCAAGGAGGAAAATTTGTCTCCAAGAACTTTGCGTAGGCCAGTGCTGTCCCTAGCAAAGGGCAGGTCCTTCCTGATAGCAGGCAGCTGGCCTGTGAACATTTCCCACTTAGCCAGGGCGTCCACGCTCTCGTCCACTTGAGCCAGCTCCTCCTCAGAGACGTTCCTCTCCAGGGCAGCGATGCACATCTCCAGCCACAGCTCGTAATCCTTGATGGTGTCCGTGGCCTTGGTGTGCCCGGGGGGCCGGGGCTGGCCCTGCCCCTCCTGCAGGGAGCTGGGCTGCTCGTCCTGCTCCAGCTCTGGCCCCAGGGACAGGCCCTGGCTGCAGGTGTCGGGGGTCAGCGGCTCGGACAGGGAGGTCACGGCCTCGGAGTCGTTCTCGCAGCACATGCCGGAGTCGGAGCTGAACGGGAGCATGTCCTCGGAGGCTGAGAGCTCTGCTGACTCCTGCCTTGGCCACGTGGACAGCACGGTCTGTGTCCAGGCATACAGCTTCTGTGTGAGAGGAGAGAGGTTTCATTGTGGAGGATGAGAGATGCTATTACACCTTCGCTGTGTTTGCCAGGTAAACCTGTTTATCTTGGGTGGCTCAGCTGCTGCTGCTGCCACGATCCTCTCTGCCAGACAATGGGGTCAGACAACTCCTAGTGACCCTACAAGGCAGGAGCTTTCTCTTGTCCATTTACTTGGACTGTGGCAGAGCTGCCTCCAGTCAGATGTGGACTTTATCTGCCCTGTTATTGAAGGTGGTAAGGAGGAAACTGCACCAGATCACTCCCTGCTCTGTGAATGTGGTCTCTAGGAAAGGCAAACCAATGCCTCTCCAGAGGAAAGTGTGTCATTATAGAAACTCCTCAGATAGTGGTGAAGAATTGGGTTTCATCAGGTTGTTACTGCCTGTGGTAATGTGTGTTTTATTCCCAAGAATAGCTCTTCCCCTCCTGAGCTGAGATGAACAAGTGGGAAGGCTGATTCTAGGAAAGAATTAATGAAAGGAAAATGTCTGAGACAATTTCCTTTTTAAATATTAAATGCCACAATGAGGCTTATAACAGGCTGCTCCTGGCACATTTGTTCTTTATGCTTTAGGGAATGAACCACAGTACTCCAGTCATCCCTGGCTAATAGGTGGTCTTATCTGCCTTGCTGCCAGTGTTGAGCTTTTTTATGTGTGTTTTTCAGTTTCTCACACTCCTGTGGCCTATTTCTTCTCCTTTACTCTCTGTAGCTCCCAGTGATCCATCTGCAGAGCCCCCAGTGGCTCAGCAGTGTCAGGATTAGCCTGGGCTGTCCCCATGGTGTGCCAGGCACCGAGCTGGATCTGTCCCTGCTCAGCTCAGGGGGAGCTGCAGTGTTTGAGGAGCAGGCAGGAGATTCCCAGCCCTGTGCAGCTCCCTTCCCTCACAGCCCCCCATTGCTTCCCCCTCCTCTCCTCCTCTATTGCTGTCTCTTCAGGCAAGTGACAGAAAGGATAAAGAGCTCAAATTGAGTGGGTGGGAGAAATCAGCCCTGCTTCTCATTTCAGTCTGAGCATGGAGCCTCGGGGAAGAATTCTGTACAGGAATAAAATGGACTCTTTCAGCTTAGCTAATCCACCCTGCCCCCTCCCTCTGGGGCAAGAAAAGTTGTAAAGGGACAACTTTTCTCCTGCCTGGTCCCACCTCCAGTGGGCCTTCCTTCCCTCCCTCTGGGCTTATCCAACAAAGGCAGTGCCAGAAGCTGCAGAGGGAGCTGGGCTAGTGAAGGGGACAGCAAAGCTACTGGAAAGCTGCAAGCAGCCCATGATTTTGTAATGGCTCTACATTCCCAAGAATAGTGAATCTGGGAAGGAATCCCAATTGCTACTTAGCCCAATTCCCAGGAATGAAAAAGGCTGTGGAGATGTGGATTTTCCAGCAGTACATTTGGGCTGTTCAAGGCAAAAAAAAGGGGATAATCTACTCAGGATTACTGCCTGAATTCCCAGAATCTCTTCAATCTATCTCATCCTTTGGGTGGCTTTTTTCATTTGAACTTTGGGTGGGTTTGAAGGGCTGCAGCCTCTTATGTTCTCCTGTTTGACCAGGAAGGGATGAGCTCTGTGTGGGTTTTGTTTACCTGCAGGCAAGAGCAGCTGAAGTGGATGTCCACCCCGAGGATGTCACTGAGACCTGCTGTCTGTGTGTGTGTGGCCACTGCAAACTCATCCAGCCACCATGTGAGGACAGCCTGGGATGCTGCACAAGCAGCAGGTGGAAATGTGGAAATGTTGATTGTGGTGAGGAAACACCAGGATAATTAACTGGCTTTCAGTTTTCAAGATGACTCACGCTGGAATAATCAGCTGAGATAAAAAATGGAGTGTGGTTCTGAGTAAAACTCAGATAAATAAGTTGAGGAGCTCTTTCTGCTGCATAAGGACTGGTTTCCTGCCCCAAACTGTGTCTCAGTTGCAGATCTGAGCAGTGTTACCTGCTGCTGCTGAGGCACAGTTTGGTTCTGGCATTTCCTGTGGTTTTTAGGAGTGTCTGAAGCTGTTTTGTGCCAGGTGGGGATCTGTGATTATTTCCAAGAGGAAATGTGACTTCAGAGTTACACTTAACGTGCTTGGCAAGTTAACTTTGCTCTCTGTTATTGTCTCCAAATGCTTTCTGCCCTCTTCTGTCCTGTTCCTTAACTATTTAATTGATCTCTGGCATTTATGTCTCCTCTCAACACTATGGCAAAGCCTCTTACAGAGATTATCACAGCTGTCCTACACCAGTTTATGCTGTATCTAGTTGAGCTTTGCCTTCCCAAGGAAGCAGATGTGACATTTGGCAAGTGCATCATTCCTTAAGGTTTGTGTTCAGAGGATGCTGAGCCAATTACAGTATTTGCTGCAGGTGTAAGGGCAAAAATATTTCTAGAAAAGATGAATGCAGGTGGCCATTCTCTTCATGAAAGCACTGGCTGGATGCTGACAGGCTGGGTGTTTAAATAAAGCAGAATTTATTTGCTTTATTTAAGCAGAATCTTCTGGTGGTCTGGGCAATTTAGACACTTCTCAGACAGAAGTAGGGACCAAAGAGCCACAGAGTCAGAGAAGGGTCTGGCAGCAACACAGATAAGTAGGAAAACCACAAAAAAATGTGTGTTTCCCCACAGTCTTTGCCATGCTTCTGTGTATCTGATTCCATGCTGAATGAAACCAGAGGCATCTCCTTTCTCATTCTGCTCATATCTTGTTACAAATACAACCCACAGACTTTAAAATAGGCAGTGAGGAAAATCCTGCCTCTGAGCATGATGTGTGTCAGACAGGAATCACAGCCAGGGAGAAGATGGGTGCTGAGTGAGAATGGGGATATTATTTCTATTCCACCAACCATTTGGCTACTGAATCCTGCTTTTTGGACAGCAGAGGTAGAAAACCCTTTCAAGAGCTAAGGGTGTGTTAGCATTGTTCCTGGTCTGTCTAAATGTGGTGTTAGCAGTGATGTGGGTGAGAAAAGATGAGTTTGGGACCCTTTCTCATAAATTTAAACAGAGGAATTGCAGCAAAGTGCACACATGATGTTCTCTCCCTGTTCCCAGCAGCCCCGGAGAGGCAAAACTCCAGGGTGGCACAGGAAAGGGCGCAGCTGTGGGAATCCCTGCACTCACTTGCTGCTCCTGCTTGCAATCTCCCTGCCCTTCCCACCTCGTTTTTGGGAGTAGGAAAGTGTGGTTGGGCTGTGGCAGTGTCCCTTGGGAAGAGCCAAAATCCCTGGAACTGTGCAGAGTGCTTTGTTGGTCAGAGCCTGTGTAGAACACCCCCATGTCCAGGTGTGAGGTGCCTCAGCACTACATACTGAGATCTCCTGGGATCTCCTGCCTTCAGCAGGCTGCTGCAGCACCCTCGGTGCTGGGGTTTGGGCTGAGCCAGCCGGGCCCTGCCCTGTCCCTGCTCCAGGAGGCTCCGGGCTCGGGGCTCACCCGGTAGCGCTCGATGAGTTTGAAGCCCACGACGTGCTGCAGCTTCCTCAGGCAGATGGGGCAGGGCTCCAGCGGCCGCAGCAGCGCCTCCTCCAGGCTCAGGGCTCCCTGCATGATGCACTGCAGCCAGCGACACGTCCCCAGCCCCATCAGGTGGCAGATCTCATGGCAGGTCACCTGGCAGGGAAGCACAGCAGTGCATGGTCATCCCTGTTTCTGCTGCCTCCTCCTCTGCTGTTCCACCTTCCCTGCTCCCCTGCAGTCTGACCAAGCTCCTGCTCAGCAATGGCACCTCCCCAGCCCAGGCTTGTCCAAGGTGACAGGAGAACCTGCTGCCTCTTCCCAGCTCCATGTTTGTGTTGTGGAGAAGGAGGGGTGGGTGTGAGTGAGGCAGATGCGGGGGGTCCTGTAGGCAGAATGTTTGGTGCTCCTGCTGCTCTTCCTCAAGGACAATGTGGTGGGTTTTGTTGTTTTAGGGGTTTTTTAAAGAGGAAAACCAGTCCCACTGAGGCCTGAAAAGAGCAGCACAGGCTGTGTGAGAAATGTGCAAGAAGCTGTTGGCAATAACAGATCTGAGTCCTTCCAGAACAGACTCCATTAACATTTGTGCCAAAGCAGAAAACTGAGCTGGAGTCAGCTGGCCAAGCATGACTGCCTTGGGAATTGGCAACTGTGGAAAGGCTGAAGATGGAGGACTCCTCTCCTCCTCCAATATCATAATATCATTTAAAATTATTACAGGAAGAGGTCTCAAACTAGAAAATCCTGAGCAAATACCAGGGGAGCAAAGGGAAGTGGCTTTGCAGGTGCTGGTGTGACTGCTCTGTGTGGGCCAGCTCTGGGAGGAGCACTGGAGGCAGAGCTGGAATATGGCAGATGTTGGGATGAGGGAGGACAGCACTCATGAAGAGATGTGTTGGAGTTGGTGGGGTTTTAAGCGTTCTGCATTTAAATAGATGACTTGGCTGAGATATTATTCTCTGTTCTTCTCCTCCATCCATGTAACAGGGATGGCACAGGGACCCCTCTTCTGCAGCCATCCCTTAGTTACACACAGCTCCACCAGATATTCTGATTATCCTCCAAATGCTGTATCAGCCCTGCTATGCTTGACAAGAAAAATACTCAGGATTACCCAAGCATGAGCCTGGGAGCTGGGCAGGGCTGTTTCAGTCCTGCTCCATGACACAGTCTGGTTTAGTGGAAGGTGTCCCTGCCCATGTCAGGGGTTTGGAACAAGATGGTCTTTAAGGTCCCTTCCAACCCAGACCATTCTGTGATTCTGAGGCAAATCCTGTAGCCTCCCCATAACTGGTGTTGTCACTTGCTCCAGTGGTGAGGGGAGTAGGAGCTGTCCATGCAGTGCACTAAAATGGAAGATCTTTATGTCTGAATTCAGTGTGGGCTTAGCTGTGACTGCCTGTGCTTCTGGGAGCAGTCTCATGGCTGCTTCACTGGGCTGAGGTGTTTTATGCCCTGGCCTGCAATATTTAACCCTACCCAGGAAAAAACGGGGTGCAGAGGTTGCTGGTCCTACCTTACAGCACTGCACCATCTCCTGGGCACTGAACTGCAGGGTCCTCTCTCTGCCCTCCTTGCTGACTTCACACAGCTCTTCCTTCTGTGTGGGTGGGTTCAGGCTGCTACAACCAGCCTGGGGGAAATCCCCAGAAAACCTGGCAAAGCTGCAGACTCCCACTTCTGTGAAGAGAGAGGAGTAAAGTCAGGCATCTGCTCTTTTACAGCTGTCTCTCACCTTAGGCAGCATGAAAATACAGCTGTGGGAGCACAGTCCAGCTGGGCACACAGGGTGTGATGAGACCCACTCCCTAAAAGGCTGGTATCACCCCAGTTACCTCTGCCTGGACCAGGAGCTCTGATCCCCCTAATTTCACCCTGGGAAAGCCTAATTCCTCTTACAAGGGAACAGCATGTTAAGATTTGTCTATTCCAGTATCACAGGGAAGGGACAGTGCTGCCTTATTCTCACACCGTGCTGGATCACCATGGGACACCAGCCCACCTTGTCCTGGCAGGAATTTGCTGAATGTGAAGCTCCAGGTCTCACATGGGTAAAGGTCCAGCAGGGTAAGTCCAAGGACACACAGGGCATCCATGGGCTTGTTGTTCTTCAGGAAATTCAGGATCCCATCTGGACAAAAACAAGAGAGATGTTCATTTAAATGAGGAATCCCTGGAAGGCACAGAGCCAGAATTTCTGCTGCTGATGGGGAGGAGGATGCAATCCAAGCCTACAGGCAGGCAGGGCTGCTGGATTCATCATCTCAGGTGGAGAACCATAGCTGTGTAGCCCATCTCTCAAATCAGAGAGGACTTGAATTTGGAAGTGGTGCTGGGCACAGAGTCAAAACAAAGCAGAGATGCTGACGAATTCAGTACTAACCCATGGAAATGAGCACCTGAGAGCAGAATTTCCCTACAGGCAGTTCAGGATTGAGCTGGAACAGCCCCAGGGCTGCAGTGCTGGGTCTGTGCTGAGCATGTGCTGCCCATGGTACTTGCAAACACCTCATTCCAGGTGGATGTTTGTGCAGTGTGAGTTTGGCAGCTGGCAAATCCAGTCCCCTGGGGAACTTGTGACACTTGAACCCAAACTTCCTATCATGAAAGGCCTGTGAGTTCTCCCCCTGCACCACCCAGGCCAATAATTTACTTTGGCTCTGGACAGGGGATGGGAGAACTCAGACTGCACCAAATCAACAGAGCCTTCCCGCAGAGCTGATCCGATCCAGAGCTGGACCTAAACATAATAGCACTGAAAAACACAAACAGCAGAGGAAAATATGATGAAAGTCACTTTGTTTTTTATTCCTGTTTCCAGCCTCAAAGCTCTGGCCTTTCCATGGGAACAGGATTTCTGCCTTTTTACTCCCTTCCTCATCCCCTCCCAGCACAGGCAATGAAGGCTGTGTCAGGCATTTCCTGGGGCAGAGCTCGTGCCCGTGTGCCAGGCTGGTGTCTCTGTGGGCTCCCTGCTGCTGGTCCTGGCTCACCTGCATGGAGCTGCACCCTGTCCGAGTCCCGGCTGTGGCGGAAGCAGCAGTGGATGGAGGAGACTGGGATGGAGGGGAGGCACTTCACACGCAGGCCCAGGAAGAAAGACTCCACACAGCTCTGCAGGGAATCCAGCAGCGAGAGCCCAGCGGGGCCTTCGATTAAATCTGAGGGGAGAAGCTCTCTGTCAGTGCCTCACAGCCAGGGTGAGCTTTAGGCTCTGTGATGGGGTTTTGTGGCACTGGCCACAGCAACTGGGCAGGCTGGTTCATTCTGGAGCTCATTGCTTACTCTGGGATGTGGTGGACACCTCTGGATGGTTATGGATATAGAGGAGGAGAGGGAGCTCTTTCTGAGAGGTTGCACAAGGCATTAGTATGCTCTCATTAGCAGAGCAGATATGCTGGAAGGTTTTCTCCTGTTTAAGATGTGCAGAATGATTAACGTGGGAACGGGTGGCGGTGTTTAATGAACCATCAGAGACAGACCTCCAGAAATGCTGGTTTTTTCAGCATTGTTTCATACTTTGATGTACATACATGCATAAATTCATAGTGACCCTCACCCAGGGGCACACATACTATTTATATGGCAGGTCTACCACCATGGCTCGTGACTCTGGACTGGGGGCATGTCAGAGCCCTGCCTGCTACACTTGTCTTTGCTCTGGCCATTGCATTTGCAGGTGACTCCTTAGAGGAGCATGTTAGCAGCACTCAACACCACCCACCGCCCTCCTGTGTCTCTCCAGGCAGCCTAGTGAAGATCCCCCCATTACCTATAGGCTGCAGGTAAATGTGCTTTCGACAGAAGTTCTGCTTCCTCCTCAGCATGGCGTGGTAGAAGGTCTCGAAGTCCTCGGGGGCATCGGGGTGGCTGAGCAGCCAGTCGAAGGCCGTGCGGATGAGCAGCGTGCAGAACAGCGTGCGCTGGGGGTTGTAGGCCTCGGACAGGAACAGCTTCTCGGCCCTAGAGAAGGCCTTGGCGTAGAGCTCCTGCAGCGCGGGGTCCGTGGAGATGAGCGCGTCCTTCAGAGCGCGGGGCCCGAAGCTGAACTCCTGCGCGTGTTTGCACTGCAGCATCGCGGGTTTGCACGGCGGCGGCGGCACGGCCTGAGGGAGGGGACACGGCCGTCAGCACCCGGCCTTGCCAGGGATGGGAAAACTCATCATGCCTGAGGAACACGGCCATCAGCGCCCGGCCTCACCAGGGACTGGAAAACTCGTCATGCCTGGGGGACACAGCCATCAGTGCCCGGCCTTGTCAGGGACAGGGAAGCGCCTCACATTTGGGGGACACAGCCATCAGCACCAGGCCTCGCCACAGATGGGACACGACCATCAGCGCCTGGCCTCAGCAGGGATAGGAAAACTCTTCACGCTTGGGGGACACGGCCATCAGCGCACGGCCTCGCCAGGGACAGGCAAGCGCCTCAGACTTGGGGGACATGGCCTCAGCGCCCAGCCTCACTAGGGATGGGAAAACTCCTCATGCTTGGGGGACATGGCCATCAGCACCCCGCCTTGCCAGAGACAGGAAAGCTCCTCACACTTGGCCCTTGCAGCAATGAGCACCAATACCCCGGCTGCAGGGTGTGGTGGGATTCTATAAACACTGCACACTGTGCTCCGGGCCCTATGCTCCATGTGGGAGAGGCTGTTATGGGTTCTCCACATCCCAATGGGTGTCACTGGCTCAGGGACCCTATGCCAGGACATGGTGCTCAAAAATACACAGCCCCAAAATGGTGCTGGGTGTCCAGAGTAAACCAGATGGCTTGACTGGTTTGGGGGTTTTTTGGTGCTCTGTCCTGAAGCCCCAAATAGGTGGGAAATACCTCTGAATGTTGTGCAACTGGTTGCACTGGACCTTGTAGGCTGTGGTGCTCCTATTTGCTTGGGATAAACCACACTCCTTGGAACAGGTCCATGTCAGGAACAAAGAGGCTGATGTTGGTTTTTATCTGTTGATCAGAAGCCTAAATTTCTGCTTTATCTGACACCAGTGAAAGCAGCTGTTCTCTGGTGACAATTTCCTCTAACACCTTTTAATCCTAGCTATTATCCCAGGGCTCCCAGTGCTGTTGTCAGGCTGCAGGATTTGGGAACATTTGCCCAGCCAAGGTGGGACTTGCTGTGCGAGGCTGGTGGTGCCTCTCCAGCAGGACACGCTCGGGCCCGTTGCCATCATGTCCTTTCATGAACAGCTTCATGTCACACTGTGTTAGCATCAGCAACGCTGGGGATGATGTCAAGTGGTAAATAAAGAGCAAAAGAAAGCCTGCAGCACAAAGAAACTAATTTGGAGCTTCCTGGAAATATCCTCTCCAGGGTCCTGTCTAAGGCCAGTATTCTCCAAAGCTGCAGAATTCCTATTCCTACTTCTATTCCTAATTCCTATTCCTAGCACCTATTTCCCACTGCAGTTTATGCACTTGGGGAGGTGCCAGTGAACACCTTGGGGAGAAGGAATCAGAAGAGAAAACAAAGCACAGCCCCTGTGACTAATCCATGTCTGGGTTTTTCCTTTTTGTAAGGAGACCATGCCAAGCAGAACTGGAGCATTTTGGAGCAGTGCTTTGGGCTTTTTGCCTACCACAGGTAAGTGCTCCACCTGTTCACAGCAGAATGGGAAATTTGGGGGATACATGCATAAAAGCTCAGGGTTTCCAGGAATAAGTGTTGCCTTCTTCTAGGCAAGTTCATAATAACTCAGAAGGAGCCAGAAAAGCTTTCTGGGTGGACACCAAATGCATCAGCTGCTGACCATCACTGCTCTAGCAGTAGCATTCAATCACAGGGAAAAAAAATAGAGAGATTAAATATTTTGAGGAGGAACTGTTTAAGTCTATAATTTAAGTAGGTCTTTAGCCTAGTTCTGCTAGGTAAGTGACATTCAGTGGCCCCTGAGGACAGCAATATGATTAAGAAAATTCAATATTTAAAAAAAGTAGTACCAACATGAGCCAAAGCCTCTCCTCAGTTATGCAGAGGTGGTTTGCACTGTGAGAGAAAAGTGGCAGCCCATTAAAATTAACAGTGCATTCCTTCTCATCTAACCCTTGGGAAGAGCTGTGTGTGTATTGGTAGTCCTTAAAAGGGCTCATTTTAGTGTGATCTTTTCTGTCTCTAAGGGTGTGTAGCTTGGAGAGGGAGTGGAAAAGCAGTTTTCTTTCATTTTTGCAAGCTTTGTATTTCACTTGCATTAAAGGCTGACAGCAGGTGGCATGGGGGGACCTGAAGTGCTACAAGGTTCCTAATCCTGTGAAAGTTTAGAAAAAAAAAAATCTGTGATACTTTCTGAGCTCTTCTTACTACCCAAAATTGTCAAATTTGTTCCAACAGGTTTTTACAGGGAGCAGCAAGAGTTTGTGTGAGGTTTCCCTGCACTTGGCGACCCAAATCTCTACACTTCTGACTTCCTTCCAGATTTGGGAGCACAAAGTGAGAGTCTGACCCCAGCAGGTCATCAGGAGTTTTGCCTTGGAGGAGGGTGAAGATTGGCATTTTCCTAATGGACAAGATTTCACTTGTTCTGCACAACTTTAAACCCAAGCATCCTTTTCCTGGTGATTGCAGAACTTTCACTGGGAGCTCTTAGCAATTTTCAGCTCCCTGAGGATGTGATGCTGCTGCCTGCTTAATGCAAGTCAAGGAAGAGACTTTGCACTTGGTCCAGGTTGAGACTGATCATGTTAAAGGATTTAAATTTCAAAGTTTCTGGAAGCATGAGCTGCTTTCATTAATGTTTTGGGCAACAACTGGAGTGTTGGTCTGGGGAGGGGGAGCTGGTCAGAAAATGAATGAATTTTTCTCAGCTAAATGGGAAGCAGCAAAGAGTGGATGTATGTGACAGCAAATACAATGAGTGCACAGTCTTGTAGTCAGTGTTCCCCTCAGGGTCCCTCGTGGAGTATAGTTTGAGCCTAAAGCTATGGGATATACATTGTTCCCCTAGACTTCCTAAAAGGGGACATTCACCCAGCTCCAGACATTCCCAGCTGTGTCCATGGGTGTTTTGTGATGCTCCTCATGCCCAAGGGTGCCCATGACGACGCTTCAGTGGTTCAAAAGCTCAGACACAGGGAGGCATTTGCAGGAATTCAGTCTGGAATTGCATGTGCCTCCTTCTCCTGGAGAGTCTGGCTGTGCTTCCAACAGAACAGCACAACCCATTACACTCCCCAAATCCAAGACAATTACTTCTCTTTAGTAAGCTTTTCTAAAATACTTCATTGGAGAAAATTAATGCTTCAGAAAAATTTTATGGACCAACTTTAGTGGTTGATAAAAGAAGCTCTTTTACCACGTTAGCCATAGTAGATGTTATTTGTCTTAGTCTAATATAAGGATATGGTGTTTAATTTAACTGGAGCAGAGCTACAGGGCCTTATAATTTTTAGTTCTTGTGCTGAGGGTGCCTGCTGTAACTCCCTGAGGCTCAGGAGGGAATGGCACTTGGGCTTGGATGGTTTCTTTCCCAACTCAGTTTTTAAGATGACAAGGTGGGGATGAAGAAGTGGAAGCACCAATGCATCCTCCTGCCCTTCGGGTATTTCAGAAGATGTTCTGCCTTTAAAGAAGCTGATTTGGCCCCTTGTTAAATGACAAGCGGTGGGACCTGACCAGCAAGTCCTGGGGAGGAGAAAGTAACTCCTTTTGTTTAAAGGCCAGTAATTTGTAGTTGTACTTAGGAAAATGCTTTAAGCAAAATAATAATCTAGAGATCTGCTGCAAGTGGAGACACTCCCCACATCTACTCCTGTGCTGGTTTTTACTTTACTATGAGGAAAACATTCTGTTCTCAGTACACATTTTGTTGCTCCATCTCACAGCCATTTGCTAACATTGTAATTTTTCCTAAACCAGGAGTATCTGGTTTAGGAGACCACATAGATCCATGAAGGTTGGACCTGATGATCTTGGAGGTCTCTCCAACCTCAGTGATTCTGTGAGATGAAGGAAAACCAATGTCCCTGTGTACAGGATGGAACATGTGGAGGATCCAGGGCAGGTTAGGAGCCTTGCTGGGAATCTCATCCAGCCCCTGGAGATTTTCCTCTTTTTCTCTGTTATTTGCATATTTCATAGCATCCATCATCACCTCCACACAGTGCAGAGGAGACACAGAGAACCCAAAGGTTTTGGCATTTGGCTCCTTATCTTTTCCTGGCACCACCTTTCCCAAGGATTATATTGTAGGGTCCCAGTTGTGGCCTTTCTGCTCGTGGTGCTCCACAAGGCATCAGATCCAACACACTCCCTGAGGCTTTCAGCACCACTCTGAGGTTTCAGACCAGATTGGGCACATTACACAAATCTCTTTACTATGGAATCTTCATGGTGAGTGTTTTCACAAGAAACACCCCAAAATCCTGGCTCAGCACGTGACACCTGAGCAGTCTGTACACTCCCTTTCCCACAGTAACCTGTTAATGTGCTTCATGTGCAATTCAGGTTACTCATAAATAATTCTCTCTGCAAATCAGACACATATAAATTATTCTCTGTAATTGAAAATTACCTATGAATTATTCTGTTTGTAATTCATAGACATGTCATTTATTCTCTAATATATTGACATTGCTTTCTTGGGTAGATATGCCTGGGGCTGACAGTAACTGGATGATTTTCAAAGGCCAGGGCAATATCATACAGTGTGAGCTCATTTGGGATATTCTGACAAGACAGGGATGGTCTTGTGTGAAGAAATTCCATGTACAGGTCCAGAAAGGGCACTCAGTGCATTATGAAGTTATTTGATATTGTATAGAATTTGACCCTAACATTGCAAAGATTGTATAATTTTTAAGGTCTTTCTAAAGTTATTTATTTTATAAGCTAACTTGTAAGTAATTTCTAGCTCTGACTCTCCCATAGGCACTGCAGATGCACAGAAGGAGATTCCCTCTGTTCCCTCTCAGCTCTTGTGAAGTATTTGGAGGCAAACTGACTTTACCTGGCTCTTTGTGTGTCAGAGGGACATTAGCAGGGTCCCTTAACACTGATTAATTACCTTTGGTAGGTGCTGTACTGTAAACAAGCAGTGATAGTGCAGAAAATTCATTGCCAGTCAACAAAAATGGAAAGCCCAGAGCAAACATAACGAGTGATAACTAATTATCAACACATGCTCCAGTTACTTAATAGCTCTTTCCCTGAGATTTGCGCTTGGTGTCTGCTACTGCTGCTCCAGTATCAGCCTCTCCTTTTCAGTGCTTCCCAGCATTGCACCCATGACAGCCTAAAAGCAATTTTCTCAATTTATTTCTTTACATGTATAGAAAGAGATTTTTTTTTGACTGAGAGGCTCTGCTCCAAATAAAATTCTCACTGGTCCAACTCCTTCCTCAAGGAGCTCAACACAGAGCCAGGCTTTGCCTGCTGAGTAGGCTCAGCTCCTGGGGTCACACCAAATCTCTTTGGCCAGGCTCAGACCTGGTTTTGAGATACTCAGCAGTTTTCAGAACCAATCCCCTCTGCTCACAGAGAAAATCCACTCTGGACCTGCTCAGCCCTCTGCTTGCACCCCCGTGGCAATCTCTGTCCAGTGGCATTAAGTGGCCACAGAGCACTGAGTCAGATGTGTGAGTGTTCCAGCCCAGAAACTCAGATAAAGCATTCTGGCCTCACGTAGTGCCAGATCCCAATAATATTTGTGTGTGATGTCTCTAGAATATGTCTGTGGCTCAGAAACAGATGGTCTTGGGAAGAGTCATTCCTGGTGCTGTGGAAAGCTTCAGGGATTCACACGAGCATTTACCAGGAGGAGAAGCTGCCTGTCCTATTGGAGCTGTGATTGATGTGTTTCTGCTGCAAGACTCAGCCCTGGAAGTTTGTCCTCCCAGGAATCTGCCTCATTAATTAACTTGGACTGCTGGACAACTTAGATGGACAACTCCACAATATGCAAAAAAGGTTTGCAAGGTGAAAGACAAGATTTGTAAAGGTCATTAAATACCTAACATGGAGGCAGATGCTTCCTTTTGTCCTTATTTAAATATTCTTATTTAAGTGTTCTTAAGTATTTAAGAACACATACACGTCCACTTTGCCTTTGATTTTGTTTTATGTTAAAGCCTGCTCTCTCAGTGTGCTGTGCTTCATTTTAATACGTCCTGAGGACATGCATTATCCCTCGGTTCAGCCTTCTCTTCTACAGGTTTTATTTATTCTATGCTCGTACAAAGCACTACCCTATTTTTCAGTGCCTGCCATTTGAGGCTTTCTAAGTGTCACACAAACATTCATGAACTTCTCTGTGCTAGCCTGCAGAAAGTAAGCTGGCAGTACGTGCCTTTCCCCCTCCTCCCCCTCATCACCCATTTATTCACCATTTTCAGAGTTTTCTCTGTTCATTTTAGTCTGGTTCAAGTGCCTGTGCTGCTTCTCCCATGCACACATGTGATGAAGGGCTGGCTGTGTTCTCCTTCCCTGCCTCTGACATGAAATAATCCTCCACAATCCATGTCTGCGTGCTGTGCACTCGCTAACCAGACATCCAAAACCACGGAGCAGCATCTATCAGAGGTGTACAACAAACGCAGCACTGCAGAGATAGCCGAGCTCTAATCACTCAGCTCCAGGCACTTTGCTCTTCATCATACTTGTCTAGACAGACTAAATGGTCTCTGCGAGACAGCCCCGGTGTCAGCCAGGGAAGCGGCTGCGTTTTCCATACGGATGAACTCCCAAACAGGTACGGCCAAGGGTGGGTATTCCCTGGAGCACGGGCGGAGTGAAAGCGCCTCATCCCGCGGTGAAAAGGTAAAAAGGCTGCGGTGCATCCTCCTCCCAGCACAGCCAGAGCTTTTCAAGCGGTGCCGCCAGGTCGGGGATGTTTGTGGGCATTTCACAGCCCAGGGGAAGGAGGGGGCTCCGAGGTGTTACTACAGCCAGCAAGGCTGGGGGGACACGGACAGAGCCCAAAGCCGCGGTAGGGCCGGCTGTAGCTGATCAGCAGCCAGCGCTGATCAGGGTTACTGCGTGCGAGGCATGTTCTGGAAGGGCTGCGGGAGCAGGAGCTGCTCCTGGGACACCTGAACACCCCCGGCCCCGCTGAGGTGGAAAAGGGGCTGTGGATGCTGGAATCACACGGGTGGGTGTGCAGGGAGGGAACGAGTCCCCCAGCACTCTGGGACGATGCACCAAGCACGAACACCGAGCTCAGCCCAGCACCGCAAACCCCCGGAGGGTGCACCGAGAGTGCCCGGCAGGACCCCTGGAGTCCGGGGGATGATGCCCGCAGCGCAATCCCTGATCCCCGGCGGGAGATGCCCCGAGCGCGGTCACCAGCCCCGGGAGGGGGATGCCCTAAAGCGTGACCCGCCGCCACCGGGGGAGGATGCCCCGAGCACGGCCACCATGGCCCGCGGAGCGATGCTGTCGCCGGGAAGCGCTGCCCGTCCCCCGGGAGATGCCCCGAGCGCGGCCGCCCTCACCCGCGGAGCGGTGCCCGTCACCCCGGGGCGGTGCCCATCACCCACCTGGGGTCCCGCCGCACTCCGGGGCCGCCCGGACCCCCCTTCCCTCCTGACCGTGCCCTCCCGCGAGGAGGCGACCCCGCGACACCCCTGATGTGCCCGGGAGGACAGGACAGGACAGGACAGCACAGCACTCACCGCCCGCCGGGCCGGGACTGCGGAGGCCGGGAGGAGCGGCAGGGCCGGGGCACCCGGCTCGGGGCTGGCGAGGCGGAGCGGAGCCCGGCAGCGGCGGCGGCGGCAGGAGGAGCAGCAGGAGGAGGAGGAGAAGGAAGAAGAAAAGGGGGAGCAAAGGGGGGCTCGGCCCCGCCGCCGGGAGCCCGCGGGATTCGCCGAGCGGCCGCGCAGAGCCGCCTCCTGCCGCGCCAGGGGCAACCGCCGGGGGGCGCCCGAGGGGAGCGGCCGGGCCAGGGGACACCGCGACAGGGACGGGACACGGGGACAGGGACAGGACACGGGGTGCGAGAGGGACACGGGGATAGAGACAGGACAGGGGGACAGGGACAGGACACGGGGACAGGGACAGGACACGGGGTGCGAGAGGGATACGGGGATAGAGACAGGACAGGGGGACAGAGATAGGACACGGGGACAGGGATAGGACAGGGAGATAGGGACAGGGACGGGGGTGCGGGAGGGATACGGGAATAGGGACAGGACAGGGGGCGGGAGAGATGCGGGGACAGGGACAGGACACGGGGTGCGAGAGGGATACGGGGATAGGGACGGGACAGGGACAGGATACCGGGTGCGGGAAGGACACGGGGTGCGGGTGGCAGACACGGGGAGCCGGGAGGGGACACGGGGTGCGGGAGGGGACGCGGGGTGCGGGGTCAGGACACGGGGAGCGGGGCCCGGTGGCGGTGGCGGCGGGTCCCGCTCGGCTGCCGGAGCCCGGAGCGGGCAGGGAGCGCGGGCAGCCCCGGTTTGGGGAAGCGCACTCCCCAGAGAGCCCGGGTTGAGCAGCGCGGCGCTGCCGGGGGGTGGGAACCCTTTAATCTGTGCTCTAACGAGAGCCGGGCTGTCTGGGGACTGTTTGTGCCGGTGGCTGGTGCCATCCCCGCCCTGGAGCCGTGTTTGCATTCGCCTTGATGCCTCGCTCGCAGCATCGCTCCCACACTGCCCGAATGCATTTGTGTGTCCCACGATGTCCTTTAATTCGGGAATATTATCTGTTCTTGGAAAGGTTAATTACATTAAAAGAGTGGATCTCTGTTCCCATTTCTTCATGGCTTCATTTATTCTGCCTTTCATGTTTTGATCCTCTTCAGCGCTTTGATCCCTCACTTCTGCCATCCCTGGATGGGAGGAAGAAGGAATACCCTGGCTGGGACCCAAGCGTGTCCCTAAGTGACATAAACTCAAATTAAGAAAAAAAATATATTTTACAGCCTCAGGGGCTGTAGCAGTGCTGGCAGCCCAAATGCCATCTGCACACCCAGCACAACCATGCGGCTCGCAAGGGCCACCAGAATGTCCTGGACCCGTCGTGGCCAATGACTGCATGCCATGCTGCAGGATTAGCAAGCAGCAGGATGAGACCATCCCTGCTGCAGCCTGCGTGCCTGGGACCTGCATTGCTCTGAAGGCACTGGCAGCATCACTGGTGAAAAATTGCCCTAATTTGCTGCTCTCATAATCAGGCCAAGGCGAAGCAGCAGCTTCTCCTGGCAGCAGACACTGCTCGTGAATCTTCCTTGTGGGAAACCTTCCTGAGATTCAGCGTGTGGGAAGGGCAGGGGGGAATTCTGAGGCCTTGCAACAGCATCTTCTTCCACTTCAGCTGCTACCCAAGGCACCGGAGATGCCCTCTGAGCTGTTTTAATTGGTTGCTGCTTGTAATGAGACTTTATTTGTATTAATTACTTAAATTATGTATTTATGAGTTGCTCTGAGTACACCATCAACATGTTTAGAGCCATAACAAGCCTCAAAGAGTCAGCTCCTACATGAGGAACTTGTGAACTGGAAAACCAGATGCACTGATATAGTGTGCTCCCAAAATGCACAATTATTTTTTTGTTGAACCTCTTGTAAACTTAAAAATTAGTAGTTGGCTTAGCTGCCAGCCCACTGACTGACCAGCACAGGTAAACAGGGCTGGTGTTGTGGTTAAATGTTCTCATAATGATGCATTTATCCTGGACAGGCACAGGGGGAGGTGGGCTGTCCTTGTGAGGGAGAGGGAGGCAGGGACGGTGATGAGGAAACAGCCACACCTCACTCTCTGACTTTCTAGGAGACAAGTGGTTTCATCAAGAGAGGATCAGTAGAAAAGGAAGGGAAAAGGAAGCAGGAGGTCATCAAAACTCAGATGAGAAGACAACCAGGAGGTGCAGAGAGCAGTGAATCAGAGGGATGGGGGTTTGGAGCTGTGCAGGGAGAGGAAGGGCTCCAGGACAGCTGCACTCACTCAGCATTGGCTCAGCTGTTGCTAGAGCTGGTCACAGCTCAAACGTGGTGCTCACCACAAGTGGCCTTTATCTGCAGTGATCAGCAGCAGTCACCATTCTGCTCTGAAATCAGCTGTTTGTGCAAAGCTGTGTTTCCTGGAGCAGCCACGACCACGGAGGATGTAAAATACAGGGGTGCATGCCTTGGGCAGGTGAGTGCAGGGAACTTCATGGGGCAGCACATCCTCAGGGAGAAGCAGAATGAAAAAAATCCCAGAAGTGCTGCCTGAGACTGGAATTTAGGCAACTGTAGCTATTTAGCCAAAGAAAGTTGTGTAGATACACAAATAGCTCCATGGGCAGAAAAGGCAGGTACCCATGAGCTGTGTAAGCCAGAGAGAGGAGACGGCCCAAACCCACAGCTGCAGGCTGAAGGCAGACTAATTGAAATGAGAAAATAGGCATTAATTTTTTAAAGAATGAAGTTGATTAGCTGCTGGAACAAATTACTGAGGAAAGTGAAAGTCTTCCCATGTGATAGTGTTCTCTATTCCAGATAAGATGCCTCTCCCCAAGTGGGCTTCAGCCAAGCACATGTTCCTGTGCTCAGCAGAGCAAGGATGGGATGAAATGGGGTGGTCTCTGCTCTGAGGAGGTGAAGAGGTGACTTTGTGGCCCCACCTTGATTTCAGGAAATGAAGGCTGTGCTCTTGTGATGGGTTTCTAAATCCCTCCTGGATGGCGCTCCTAATTTCAGTTTGTGCTGCTACCACAAAGCATAAATGCACACAAGCAAACTTTCTGAAAGTTTGGACCTCAGCAGCAGCCCAGAGAGAGCAGAGTGGGTTCAGCTTGTGGTTCAGCTTTATCTCTTTGCTGGTCAGTCACAAAACCCTGACCTACCCTTGGGCAGCACCGTAGAACTACCAGCAGCTACTTTGATGTTGGTCCTAAAGCAATTGCAGCCACATCTGTCACACTTTTGGACACAAGGAGGAGAATTAGGGAATGCCCCCACAAAAAAAAAAGTAAGAATCTAATTTCACATTGCTGCTTCTATGGAAATGAGTAAAGTACAAAATTTGCTGGGAGGAGCAGGCTCAAAATCAAAGGGTGAGATCTCCTACATTTTAATGGTGATGGAAAGGAGGAGAAACGGGACTGACTGGTTTGCACAGGAGATTGAGAGTCCCCAGCCTGGGAGGATGTGGCACAGACCTGTCTGGGGTCAGGATCACTCCCTTTGCAAGTCCTGGTGGTTGAGGGTCTGATGCAGGAGATGAGGAGTTATTAAAGCAGGGTTTCACCTTGAACTGGGGAGTCTGAGGGACCTCATCTGACAAGACTGCAGGAGGTTTTTGCTTCCTCACTGAAATCAGTTGATTTGGCTCCCTGCCACACATCAGAGGGTGTGGAAGGGGGATGAAGTGCTCCTTGTCTCCCCCACTGATACCATGAAAATGCAGTGCATTGTGCTGGTGCTGTGGGAAGGCCCCTCCTTTGCCCAGCTGCTGCCCTGCATTGGGCAGTGCCATCCCGTGTGCCAGGACATGCCCATGATGCTGCCTCGTGCCCCATCCATCACCCTTCCCCAAAAAGCCCTGCAGACAAACCTCCTGTGGGAGTGGGTGAGCAGCCCTGAGTGTGGCACTCCAGGATCTCCATGATCCCCCTGAGAAACCCGAGGGACCAGCAGCAGTGAGGGAGGAGGTGGCAGGAGAGAAGCAGAGAGCAGCCGGCACTTTCTGGTAGGTGATGGGCTGGGGGCATCACTGTCCCTAAGGCAGGGCCACTGTCCCTAAGGCAGAATTGTCCCTCTCTGCTGTGTCCTGGCACAGCCCAGGCTCTGCTGGCAGCTCGGGGAGGAGTTTTAATGAAAACAAATGTTTGGCTGGTGTTACTGTAGGGCCACAAGGAGCACACAGAGAGAGCCCAGCCCCTCTTTGATTAGTGAGAGCAATCTGCTGCCACAGCTGATGCTGGAGGAGAAGATAGGAGAGAGAGAAAGAAAACAGCTCTGGAGTGAAGATGAAAACACTGGGCAGAAGATCTGTGGGTGGATGAAAGGGAGCCATTTATTTGCAAATAAGTTGCTAGATCAGGCTCCATGTGCATCTGGGCAGCTTCTAATACTATGGGCTTATTCAGAGCTGAGAGTTTTGACTGGAGCTGGAGACTCTTGAGACACCAGCCCACACATGTGGCTGGTCCAAGTCTGTCTTGTGCCAATCTGAGGAAATTTTAAGGGTCTCCTTTACTTTTTACCATTGATTTTGTGTCTCTGCAGGAAGTCAGTGTGGCTGCTCATGATTCATTCCCATGAGGAAGCATGATTTCAGGTTCCCAGATGGCTGCAGAGGCAGAAGAGGGGGCAGATATGTATTTTTACAGCCAGGAGAATGCAACTTCAGTGTACAAATTTGGCTTGGCTTAGAAGATGTGGGGAATATACAAAATGATTCTTTATTTATCTATTTTCATGATTATCTTCCTCTTGGCTCCTGATTAGGCTTTAGGAACACTGAGGAAGGGGGAGGCTGCTGCCTGAGCAATCCACCCCAGGATTTAAACTCAGCCTGGTATCTGGTGTGTGTTCCCTGGGACTCAGCAGAGTCCACTGATTGAGTCCAGCAGAAATAGCTTTTTGCTTCCTGGTTCCAGAGGAGGTGTTAAGTAGGACATAGATAAATTTGGGAATATTAGTAAGGGAGGAAGGGCAGCTATTTCTTTTGAAATAAATCTTTGATAATAGATGTTTGGGCAGAGAGCTGGGAAGAGCTGCCCTTTGTAGAGAGCTGGAGAATGAGACTTTTGCAGATAGGAAACTTTTTGATTCCAATAAATTATTGGGCAGAAATGGATGCTTGGGAGCATTTCAAGTTTCTATAGATGCAGCCCTGTCTGGCACTGAGTCCTGCAGCGTTTCAGCCCAGGGAGTGCCTGGCTGATGTCAACAGTTCAGGGCTGGGTCGTGTCCTGCAGGGGCATCTCAGTCTGCAGGAATTTGGGGACAGCTGTGTCACAGTGCATGTGAGAGGGGTTTGGTGGCACCCCAGCTTTAAGGTTTTTCAGTGTTTTCCCTGAGATGCAGAGACATCAAGTTGCACATGGTCAGTGATGTGAAACAGGCTCTCCCCACAGAAGGAGGGGGGTCTGTGCCTCAGAGGCAGAGCCCTGCAACGCTCTGCCTGCGTAATTAAAACACTGCAGTGAGATGAGACACGAGATGGAGAGCAGAGATAGTTGGAGGCACTGAGAAACAGAAGTGTTTTCAAGTATTTTGCTGCAGAGTGACTGGAGAATTTGCCTGGTTTTCCCTTTGTGCTGTCCTGAGCCAGGTGACTCGTGCTGGGCACCCAGGGGGACACATCACTGACACGGAAACAGGAGTGGGCACAGGAGTGGGCACTGAACCGAGTTCAGGCATGAGGCACAGGGGAAGCACAGGGGCTCCAGAGCCTCAGAGCTCATCTCTGTGCCTCACTGGGCTGATGTATGGCTGTGATTTTTGGCTGGGGAGCTGACCATAGCCCAGTTTGCCCTGGGCTGGGTGAGGATCCTCTTGTGCCCGGTGACGCTACAAAGGCGGCTGAAGGCCAGGTGCTGTCACTGGAAACCAGCTGTGAATTAATGCTCAGGGTGTGATTAACGTGCTTTCTAAATGCATTCATGTCCTGTCGCACTGGCTGCAGCTCTTGTGTCACATTTGGTGTTCTCAGAACATTTATTAGCCTTACAGATCCCTTGATTATTGCTTTCTCTTTTATAATTAAGCCATGAAACCCAGCATGGTGCAGCTTGTGCAGTATTAATTTATGGCTGGTGTATTCTGCCTGTGCCCTAGGATAAGGCTAAATGCTGGCAGCTGGATTGCTCTTTGCACAGGCACTATTCTGAAATTTTAAAATATTATTATAAAAATCACATTCTGCTTGCATAAATGCGACTTGGGGCTGTGCACTGCCATGATTAGTGAGGTGTGGTCTGACTTCCTCCAGAGCAGAATCTGTGCCCCTGGCAGGGCTGGGAGAAGGGGTTTCCTCCTGCCCCAGGTGATGCTCTCCAGGTGGATGCTATTAGCTCTGCTCCAGTGCAAATGCAGCCCCACTGCTCTCCACTCCCTGCCCACCCTTCCTAGGACACGCCTGTGAAAATGTGAGTCTTGTAAATGAGTTCTGTTTCACTCCTTTTTGTCCTCCTCTTCTTCGTGTGACAGTCAAGTAGAATTCAGGATTTCCTGCAAGCCTGCAGCTCCACGGCCCCTTTCTGTCAGCAGCAGCTGCCATGGATGTCTGAATAGTTTTCCTCCTGGCTGGTTGCTCCTGCCCCCAGAACAACAGTTTAACAGTTTGTGTGGCCATGTGGTGAGCTGAAAAGGGAACAAAAATAGCATTAAACATGTCTGGTTAATTTATTTTTTTTTATTTCCCCTCTCCTGGGAACTAGTTGTAGGAGTGACTGTGCTGGAGGAATTGGAGCTCAGAGCTACTGGGAGGGAAATCACTGGAATGACACAGACCCAGTGCCCCAGCCAGTGCTGGCCTTGAGGCAGCAGTTTGAATGCAGAATTCATGAGGTCTTTGCTGGGCCACTCACTGCTTCCTCTGGGTAAATCCAAGCAGCTTTGCAGCCACCTCCTCTGAGGCATGAGCTGCAGCACAGGGTGGGCAGTGATGGGCTCCAGCAGCTCTGCCCATGTGGCTCTGGTGTCCTATCAAATATCAGATATGGGGACATCTGCTCTCTAGGCGCTGGCACTTTATGTCAATGTCCCTCATGTGCTCTTCATGGGCCAAAGACTCCACTGTGGAATGGCAGCTCCACTCCACTGTGTTAGTGACACACATACCCACACTGCTCAGGTTATTGATTATTGTTCAAGCCATTTCTGGGGACGTCTGACTGCTGATTATCTCAAAGGTTCTGTTTCAGAACCCGGTGCCAAGCCCTGCGTGCAGGATGCAAAGCTGTAGTGCAGAAACTCTTTGAGCTCAGACGTTTCCATGGAGATGAATCTTTGATCTCACTGAAATAAATAAAGGGCGGGGAAGATGCTCCCAAACTAGGAAGGAAGGCAAGGCTGATCCCTACAGGGCAGAAGTTCTCAAGAGGAATTAGGCTGACAGGAGGCTTCTCTTTTCATCCCTCCCAATGCCATGTCTGTGGCAGCAGGGAGGTTGAGCTGTGTGCCCGCCAGCACACATGGGGAACGTGCCCTTCATGCAGCCAGGCAGACACTCTGCACCTTGGAGCTGCCTGATTTAAAGCTGCTGGAGAGGCAGACCTTTGTCTGCGCTGCAATATTCACCCTGTGCTGCAGGACTGGGAGAACAGACCCAGGGTTTAACACCAGTGCAAGGCACGCTCCTTTTCTTGACTGTGGTGAAGCAATGAGAACAGCCAGCAAAAGTGCTCTGTGTATGGATAAAATATAGAGGGGGGGGGGGGAAAATCACATTTTACTCTGGTGTAATGTGCAAAATAGAAGTGTTTCCTATGCTGACATGGAGATGGTGACCAAGGGCAGCAGTCAAGTTGGCTTTATCCACTCGGCTGAGCTTTGACCGCGCCGGCCAAAGAGCTCGTGTGTTCTTGGAGCTGTGGGCAGGTCTGTTACTGCTGGCACTGGGAATTGAGGCTTCTGTGGATGGAGCAGCAGAGAACTCATCAGGGAAGGGTATAATCAGCAGAGCAGTCTCAGAGCTGCTGCTCAGGGTAGGAGCACACGGTGGCAGGGCACATGGTGTCAGTGTCAGTGCCCTGGCCAGGCTGGGTGCCCCTGCTGCTGCTGCTGCATCCCTGCTGTGCTGGGCACCGCGTGTGCCCTGCCCTGCCCACTCCAGATCTGCTCACAGGACGCTGCCAGATCCCTCCCTTTGTCTCAGCTGCCAGCACGGCCCCAAACAGGTTTTATTGCAGCGTGTTGGGGTGAGCAAACTGCTGTGTGCAGCTGGTTTTCCTCCTTTTTTTCCCTAAATCATCTTCCTCGGATGCATTGAGCTGCCAGTTGTGCTAATTAGGGTCTCTCTACTCCAAGGGTTATCACCCAGCTCTTAAACACCTCACTCCCACCCCTGCTTTCCCTTTCCCTTTGTGCCTTGCTGGACCTCAGGCTCCTGAACGACTCAACCATCATTTCATGTAATTTTAAATTTACAGTTTAGATACTTTATTTACGAGGATAAATGTTGTTTACAGCTCTGAAATCTAGTCATCTTTTCCAAACATTGCAGAAAGCTTCAGTGTTGAACAAAGCCCACAGGTTCCCTTTAGAAGCTGACAAGTGGGGGTTTTGTTGATTTTGTTGTTGTTTCGCGTGGCCCTCACTGAAAATATTGCCACTGCTCTCTGTTTTCAGAAATAGGCCATTTCACTGAAAAAACCATGTTTGTCTTGTGCACTACCTCACTGGGAAGAAAATATGTTGAAAGAGCATGCAATATTAAAGGTATTTTGAATCAAATTCACTTCCACTGGTTTCAGTGGAAGGTTTAGCCTTGTTTTCACAGGGCTCTTTGTCAGAAACTAAAGCACAAAATACTCTGTTGGGTCAAAGTTAAGGTTACTGGACAGTTATGAAAACAGCATTTTTATCCTCAATTACATGGACAGGGCAGGATTGCTGTGCAGCCACAGCTGTTTGTCTCAGGGCTGTGATGGATGCTGTCACTTAGCAACCACTGCCATTTGTGTTTTAACTGCAGCTTTTTTGTTGTTGGCACGTAATGAGAGTTGTAATCAGGAGATCAGTCCCGTGGAGGGTGTTTGTTATCAAGAGTGATGGGTTTTAGGACTCACCTGTGGCCCAGCCTACAAGGCTAAATCAGATTTCATGTGTGATGGCTAAAGCAGCTTTATAAGTGTTTGTTTGGGAGCTGCCTTGGCTGGGCCAGGTCGTGTTTCAAGATGTGCAGGCTGCATTCACCATCTGCCAGCCCTGGCTCTGCAGCTCCTGTGTGCTGGTCACAGCCCAGCCTGGTCTGGGGCCAAAGCTCAAATCTGAGTGCACAAAGGAGGGACCAGCCTGGGCAAGCCTGGCTGTCTGTGAGCACAGAGAGCTCAGGAATATGGGCTCAATGGAGACTGGGAATGTGAGGAGGGAAAGATAATGAGGTGGGAAAACTGAAGTTCTCTGTCTCTGGAGTGTAATTCTCACCTATCCTGCACTGACAACGAGGAAAAAGCATCAGACCTATGACAGTTCAAGCTCTAACACGCTACAGGAACTGGTTAAGGTCTTGGTTTAACACCTGATCTGGTCTGATATAACTAAGAAATGTCTCTCAAAGAGGTGGGTGCACCCTCTGTCCCAGACATTGGGTTCCTGCCTGGCATGGAGGTTAACAGCCAGGCAAGTGGGGAGTAACTTGGTTTGTATGGGCTTGTTTTGGAGGCAGAGGTGTGAAGGGAGCCCTGTTATATGTTCATTATAATGTAAATAAACACCTTCAGGTGGTGTGCTCTGGGCAGAGAGTGAGCATTGGTACCACAGATAGAAACACTGCTTTCTTTCATTTCATTTTTGCTTTAATTGAAGTTGTGTATCTGCACCTGTAGCTCTGCAGGGACCCTTGGTGAGGGCTGCTCATCCCCCTTCCCTTGGAGGGATCCAGGAGAGCCCCAGGCTGTGTTTCCTCACAGCTGCACATGCTCAGCTCTGCTCTGCCTTGTCCAGAGGAACATTGAGCTCCCCCAAACCCCATTTCTGTGTGTGCTGCTCCGAGGTTAAAGGCAGGAGCTGTTCTGCCCCTGGAGCAGCTGGGCTGACACAGCCCAAGCTCTGGCCCTGCTCAAGGGCTGCTTAATTTCTCAGCAGAAGACAAAACCCACAGCTCTGAGGGGAAATGACACAGACCACAGAGCTGCTGCTGCTGGTATCTATTTCCATTGTAAATTGCTGAGATCTTCTGCAGTGAAGCTTTTTGAGGAGTTCCTCTCTAATGCACGCTGGTTTTTGGAAGCCTTGATGAAAATGTATTGAAAGGTAGAGCAGATTTTATCAGAGTATAGAAGGAATTGCATGGATGTGCACAAATTGATCTGTAATCACAGATCACGTATATCTAAGCTGAAGCAACAGCCCTAGACATTTATGGCCCATTTTTGACTAAGTTGTGCAATTAGTGTAATTAGGCAAAGAATATTCTTTGTATTGTAAATGTCTAGTGTATTAAACCAGAAAATTAACAGCCATTTCTTTGGCAGCTTTCAATAAGCCATTGCTAGTGCAGGGCTGAGCCAAAGATGCTTATTCTCTGTGGTGTCTGAGTCTGAGCAGTTAAAGGATAAATCCTCTCTTCAGAGCTTTGTTGAAACGTGTTGAAAGCAACTCTAGGAATTTCCTACCTGTGTACAGATCAGAGAACACAACTTGGCATTGCCCCTGTGCAGATAAAGAGCTGAAATGAGTTTTGAAATTTTCTTCTTTCACAGCACCAGCCACCAGAGACATAATCTTTTAAAACTGTGATATTTTTTGTCAATGCCACCTGCATTTCTCCTGCCAGCTATTTTGTTTTAAAACAAAGGACAGTCCTGAGCCCTCTGTCCTCTTGCACTGAGGCTCATGTGTGGCCACAGCCTCTGGCACAATCAGCTCTGTGGGTGTTGGGAAAACTCCCAGTGGTGCCTGAACCAAACACAGCTACAGCTCTGATGGGATGAATGCTGGAGTTTCCAGAGAAATCCATCCCAAAATGTCTATTAGAACAGGCCAGGCAGCCCCTGCTCAGCTGTGCTGTGTGACAGAGTGAGCTGGTGGTGGTTTCTGGCAGCCAGAGTTGCTCAGGGCTGTTCTCCTTGGGAGCCAACCTTCCCCCAGGTGCAGCATGACCACAGCTCCTTGGCAGGACTTGGCACAGAGTGTAATTCTTAACCCAGCAGGAAGCTCTGGGGCTGGGATAAGGATCTTGTGGAGGTGCAAAAACACCCTGGGTAGGTAAGAAATGGGTTTAAAATAAGCTGTGGGTGTAAGCAAGTGGGGTAGGGCTTGTATGAGTCCTCAAGTGTGTGAAGATGGGCATCCTAGAGAGGCATCCCAGCACGAGGGATGATCAGTAGCTGCTGGTGTGTGTTCATTAACTTTGTAGCTCAAAAATCCCAGCCCAATGTTTTCTGTAGAAAGAATTGTGGAGTTTTTAGCTTGTTTTCATCTCCTTTAATCTCTCTAGCCCTGGCATTTGTTCCACACTCTGCCCAGATGTCCCCGACCCTTCCTGTTCCTCCCAGCTCTCAGGGGCAGCATGGCAGTGCCAGCACCTCAGTGTCAGGGGCACTCCACTGTCACTGGAAAACAAAAGGTAAAGCAGGGAGAAAACACAGAGAAAACACAGAAAAAACAAAAGGTAAAGCAGGGAGAAAACACAGAAAAAACAAAAGGTAAAGCAGGGAGCTCAGACAGACAGAAATACAGAGCCAGGACTGTCACAGAGCTGCTGGAGGTGGAGTCCTGTTTTTAATGAAAGAGGAATCAAGTCCTAAATGCCCCTTCTAAAGGTAAGGAGCCCCCCCCCCCAGCTTGTTGTACATTTGGATTTTAGTGTCCAAGTGTATAAACACAATTTTGGACTGCAATTAGGCAAATGCTACAAACATCATGTCACCCTCACCCCAGCTTATTAAAAAGAAAAAGGAATTCCATGAAAAATTAATAGGTCTGGGAGTTGAGAGACCTTGGTAATAAGCAGTGAGTTTTCCTTCTGTAACAACTCACTTTTCCAATTTGCTGCTGTCTGAGTAACTCCTTGGAGTCTCCTGAACTGCAGAGTCCTGAAATGACAAGAATTGCTGAGCAGGAGGGAGGGCTCACCCAGCAAGCTGCTGCCTCCTCTCCTGGAGCACAGCTGACCTACTGTCAACACAGAGTGCTGCTTTTGGAACCGCAGTGCCTTCACTAGACAGGGCTGCTGCAACTCCACAAACACTCCACACCTCTAAAAGCACATCCCTGCTCTCTCACCGACCCCTTCCACTTCTGAGATGAATGCAGTGACAGGAAAAGTCCTGAATTTGAGTATCTTCTGTCTTTTGCCAGGTGTAGACCCAGGTCGGGTGGAATTGTGTGTCAGAAACAGAGTTATTCTCTCCTAAAAACAGCTGCTGGTACAAAACCCAGGGGCTCTGTCACACATAAAGCTGTGCACAGGGCAAGAGGCAAGTGTGCTGCTACCTTCAAAAGGCACAGGGCAAACCTTCAGCCTCAGCAGCAAGAGATCCAAACCACACCTCAGTCCATTGTCCTCCTGCAGGGAGATTTGTGCAGTCCTTTCACTGCTTCAGATGCTGCAGCCCCAAAATCAGTGTCATGTTCTGCCTCTCCACAGCTGCAGGAGGATTAAGGATGCTCAGTAACACCTGCTGGAAAAGAACCCACCATGGTTTGATCTGCTGCTAAAGGTACTGTTTGCTTTGGGGTTTTTCTAGGTTGCAGAGAGTTCTTAGCACATGGCAAGGTACTGGGGCAAGCTGCCAACTGCAGTCTTCCCCAAGTTTTTAAAAAACTGGCATTTTTTTCTCAGAAAATGATGTTGCCATTCACACTATGTCTGCTGGTTTCTAGTTGTTACCAAAGCTAATCACAGATCGAATTTATCTTGAAAAATCTTTAGGTGTAAGTTTCTCTCAAAAGTTGGAAACTGAGTACTTTAGGAATGAAAAATAGGAGCATTTGAAAAAAGAATCAGCAAAATGGACTTGCTTCTGGCTTCAATTAAAACCAAAGTCAGCTTGTTGGTGTCACTGCTGAGATCAAACAAGTCTGTGTGATCTACAGGAGAAAATTTGTAATGCCAAGGATGATCAGCTTCTGACTCCTTAAATGCCACTTTCTGCTCTAGACCTCAAAATGCACAAGGGAAGCTGAGAGCTCTGTTTATAGAATAAATACTGAAAGGTCAAAACAAGTGTCCCTTAAACCAGTCTCCATCAGTTGTAGCTACTCTGGCTCTAAAAAGAGCTTGCAACAGTTTGTTTTCAGTCACTCTTTTGGTTTTTTTAAATGCTTCCTTATGTAGGCATGGTCTGGTGCTTTCTTAAAAGACAATAACTTAAAAAAAAAAAAAAAAAAAGAACAAATACCATTCTTAATGTTTTTACTTTGAAAAAGAAACAACAGTTTATTGGAAATGACACTTAACAAAAAAATATTCATCAGTATTAAAGCAAAGATTTTCTATCCCATTTAACAGGTAACAAAACCATCCTTCTCCTCCAGAAGAAAACTGCTTGAGCACTGCTCCCTCAGAGCAAAGGCTGTGTTCAATAACAGTCAACTTCATTATCCTCTATGGTCCCCACAGCAGCAAGGATGTCCTGTAGGAGGGACTGAGGGCTTTCCTCCACATGGTCACTACTTTTATTTAGCTCATCATGCAGCTCCAGCAAGTCTATTGCACCCAAAGCTAACATCATGCTCTCTGGATCTTGGAAATCCACCCCAACATCACCATCCACGGGGAAGTTCTGAGCTAGAGAACCCTGTCTTAGTGTCCTCTGTAGCCAGGCAATGCCACGTCCTGCAGGTGAATCTTCAATCTCCTGTGGGTTCTCCAAAGTACTCATGGGGTAGAAATGGCCTCTCAGGCCAACCAGCACATCACAGGCTCTCTGCCCCACGGGTTTGTCACAGTCACACAAAGAGCCAAACAAAAACCCAAACAGCTTTGCTCGACAGAACACCTGCAGCAGCTCCTTCTGAGGGGTGGAACTGGGGACTGCAGAGGTGACAGGAGCATAGGGACACTGGGAGAGCTGGCAAATGGTCTGGCTACAAAAAACTTCAACCAGCTCCAAACCACCGAGTCTGACTTCCCAGTCTAAGTCATGCTCCACAGTCTGGATGACTCTAGAGACAAAGTGCTCTGTATCTTCCAGCTGACCTGTGCAGCCTTCTCTCAGCCACTTGATGAAGATGCTGATCACAGCCCTCCTAGGAAAGCCCTCTGAGTCTGTTGACAAGATTTCCTGAAGCTTTGCTACCATGCTCTGGATGCAAAAAGACAAAAGAGAAAGCACAGTGAGGGGAGGAGCACACAAAGAAACAAAAACAGCAGAGGTGAAAAATCTTCTCATTACTGGCTGTGCAACCTGCCTGCATCAGCAGATAACTTGGGAAGAAAATTAGAAGCAGTACAGCAGTAAACTGATGGGAATTGCTCATGCAGAAAAGGTTATCCTACCTCTCTGTTATACTGAGTGCCTGTGACAGGTGAGTCTGGAGCAAAGCAGGCAATGGGGGCCAGGTGTCCCACGGCAGTCACGGCGCTCGCTCGCACGTAGCTCTCTGGGTCCTCCAGCAAGTTTTCTGTCAGCCTCAGCACCTCAGAGGACAGGAGACACTGCCTGAACTCCTTCTGGTCTGTAAACAAGACAGCAATCCAGAGAAGTGGGATTTTATTCCCTCTGAGCATGAAGCTGTTTCCAATGCAAACGGCCCTTTGCCTTGCACAAGGATGGCTGCTCCCTAGAGGGACAGCTGCCAGGGACAGGAGCTGCTGCAGGACCAGGCAGATGTTCTGTGTAAGGCTCCCCCTCTCCCAGCAGCTTTTAGTCAAGCCCTGACAGACATTGGAACTTGGAAAATTGCACTTAGAGTTGTTTTAACAGCAAGAAAAAGCTTTCTGCAGGCAAGCGGGGACATGGTTCCAGCCTCATCAAATTTATGCCTTTGCTTAAAGGAAGACAAAAAAGTCTCCCTTTCCTGTTGTCAGGCGTATGGCAGAGAAAACAAAGTAACTGCAGCACTGAGAGGGGCTGCAGGGTAAAGTGCTAATGCAGCTGAGCATGTTGGATACTTCCTTTGTGACCTGGGGACAACAGCAGTTGATAACATTCCCCTCCCTTCCAACATTGCAGAGCTGCTGTAGGAAAATCAGCTTTGCCTCAGTGCTACCTGCTGCAAGGCCTGGCTATCAGTAAAGCAGAAAATCAGTAATTAATCCCAAGCATATAAAGCAGGTCTAGGTTTTTAGCCTCCTAAAGGCCAGCCCCTAGACTGTTAAAAGAAACCAGACTCCAGTGCAGAGCAAACTGAAAACCAGAAAGTATTATCTGCCATTAAGCACTGTCACCTGCCTTGACAGACAAGTCACAACACCTCAGTTTAACTCAAAACTAAGGCAGGTACAGCAACCTGAGCTCAAGAGAAAAAAGCAGGGTAAGTATATTAATATTTTTGTCAGATTTTGATCATGATCTAAGAGTAAAACTCTTGACACTTCTTTCTTTTCTCAGCCCTCCAGTTACAGGTCAGAAGATGCTTCACCAGCCTGACTTTCACACCATTATAGGAAATACTCCTCAAATCTGAACTGGTAAAGCTTTGCACCTACCTCTCAAGCACTTAACCATGGAAGTGAGGAACTCCAGAGAAGAATCTCTGACTTCCCAGCAAGGACTGCACAAACGTTTCTGGAGCACCACCAGCACATCTGTAAGAGACAAGTGGCAAATCTGAATGAATGTGAAAGGTAACAAACCTTACTGAAACACTCACTGTACATGCTCTACATCATTTCATCTCATACAATCCCTTTTGCTGCTGCTGGGTGCTTCTTCCAGAGCTCTGCAAAGCTGAACTTTGCAGCTAAACTTAAATTCAACATAATTGTGAACAAGTGAGTCCAGTGCTTTGAGCAGGAAGGGTAGGCAGGAGCAGATTTCATGTGTGCCACTAGCTGCTGTTTGTCCCAGCTGGAACAGCTTCATTACCTTCCAAAATCTTCTCAGTTTGTGGCCCCTGGCTGTTGGAGGAGGACAGCTCCTGCAAGTGCACCAACCACTTGGATGTAGCTTGAAAGGTTTTCTTTAGAACCTGAAGCAATGTAAAACAGATTGACTTTACTACAGGAGGACGCAGTGCTGCCTTTATGCCTTTAAAAGTAAAATTAATTTTAGCCTCAAACTTACAGAGAAATTATCAGAGTAAAAAGTGCATATGCCTCCTTACTAAGAAGCCAGCCACACAAAAAAATGGTGCTTAAATACAATTTCTAACAAACACCTAGAAAATCCCTGTGTTCAGCTTAGTGTTATGAAGTTCGATACCTCCAGCTTTGGGTTTGCAGTTGCCACCAGAGTCATTAAAACTAAACCAAGAAAAAAAACAAATCCCCTTGATCAAAAGCATTCAATACTTCATGACCATGTCAAGCTGAGTATGTCAGTGCTACTCTTAGACATGATGGCTCCTGTCTTCTCAAGAACCCTCAATGAACTGGTCATTTACTTGCTCATTACAATTTTAGATATTTTCTGCAAGCCACCCAGGACAAGAAAAGTGTCCTACATATTCTAATACAAAATGTGCTAAGAAACACCTGCAGTCAGACCCTTTATGGGAATTACACCCCACTGGGGCACACTGATAGACCTGGATCTCTCCCTAGTTCTGTACTCACAGTAGGGCTGGTGTTTGGACTCTGTAGATACGCCAGGAGGACATCAAACAGATTTCCTATGAGAATGTCACACTCTGAAACAGAGAAAACAAACCCAAAGGGCCAATACTGAGAGATGGAGCAGCCAAATCCCTGCTGAAATACACAAAGACACAGAATTGTAAAATTGTTTTGGATAAGGAAGCAAAGATGAACTCACCTTTTTTCTCTGAGAGTGCTGCAAGGACATCAAGGGCTGACTTTTGCACTCTGAAGCAGTTGATCAGATTCCGGCTGATTGTGCTTCCCAGAGGAGAAGTTGGGCTCAGGAAGCCATTGCAGAATTGTAATATTGTCATGAGAGAGTGCAGCAAAGACACACAGGGCAAATCCACTCTTAAATGTTTCTAATGGGTGAGAAAGAAAAGAGAAGAAGAGTTTCCAGCAACAGTCTCAATATAGAGCAGTTCTGGGTCAGAAGGCAGCAAAAATTGAACTTCCAGTGAGTTCTTAAGGTACCACAATGTCAATAACTACAAATAAATTATCTTCCTCTCTTCCAAGAACTGCTGCAGAGATGGAAAGAGATTCTTCTGACTGCTTGGGAAAGCAGCTCAATTTGTGTTTCCCAGGATGAATAATTGCAATACAAGTAAGGCATGGTAACAAAGCTCACCAAGACAAATTTAAAACTTAAGTTCAGTCCCTCTTTAAGAGTCTCAGTATCTTTGTTCTCCTGTTTAGAGCCTACTGTGCTAAATTTCCTTAAAATATGGAAACCCTCACTGCCAACTCCTCTCCACATTCTGTTATGCTCTACTGAAAAAGTTTGCAACCATCTTAACACTGAATTTCAAGGACCACTTTGACTCCTAGGTTCTTTTTTTCCCTCTCTGAATGTTACCAGAGACAGCAGCTTCTCCAGGTGGGTGAGGGTCTGACACAGGAGACCAGCACAGGATGTCTTGGAGGACAGAAGACTTTCAACAGTGGCAGGATCACTGACAGATTCATCCAGCAAACCTAGAGGACAAAAAAAGGGAAGAGCTCAGGTTGTCAATGAATAGAAAAGTCTGTGATTTTTAAAGCTAACCAAGATATTCAGCTGATGTAGTGTAAACATGCATTCAAATGCAACTGGCAGTAAGATTTACACAAACACTGCTACTGTCCTTGACTTCTCCTACTCTTTTTCCTCCAGTTTTGGCTGCACCAGACATTTAAAATACTGGCAAGCAGAATGGCCTCTAACTTGTCTGTCACAACTGTACCTGCACATTCCAGAGGCTGGGAGGCTGCTCTCAAAATACAGTCCATTGGCTGAAGCAGAACAGTCAGTGCCTGAATCCTGACATCTTGTGGGCTTCAAGGAGGAAACAGCAGTTACCAACACAAGAAAACTTCAATCCCTTCCCAAATACTTGCCCCCAAATGCTGAGCAGGATAATGACTTTCATGCAGGCTTTTAAACAAGCCAGCAATGACAGAGCAACAAAAGCAGTATCACAATCTGAGCCTGCTTCCAATGCTAAATGAAAGCAGAGGAGAAAGAGCTCTGGAATTTAGAAGCAGCTTTATCAAGCTATAGAGAAGCTTGATAAACCTATTTCTTTATCAATGCAAATAGAGAGTAGGATCCTGTGTAAGGAGGCTGGGAGAGAGGCATATCTTGTCAACAAAAGTGTCCTTCTAGTTTAGAACAAAAGTGTTATTTAGCCTGTAAATCAGTATCTGTATGTGCTGTACTCATCTGATGGTTTTCTGCTGCTTTTTCACTACCTAAAGGGGAATTATGTTGCAGAAACACCTGCACAGTGCAGAAATTTCATTGCTTTAAGTCCTACCATTTGCAGAGCTTCAGAAGTCCCACTGCCAGAAGACCTGCTTGTACTGGGGTGAAGTGTTCCAGAGCAGAAGTTACTAATGCCCAAAAGCTGCCTTCAGTGCCACAAAATGCAGGGGATCTGAGAAGAGAGAAGTGTAAGTGTAACCCATCCCAGGGTGGCAAACAGAACTGTCTCAGCACGGGCTCCAAGGTGCCATGAGATCTTTACCGTGCCACGTTCAGCAGAAGATTGGCCAGCAGGGGCTGGGCTTGAACAGCCTCCTCCAGCAGAAAGGATTCTATTTGCTTTGCTATGTCCAACCAAAGGACCTCAGTCCATGCAGCATAGCAACTGCCAAAACAACTGCCAAACAAACTGCTCAGCAGCTTCAGGGACTGCTCAATGTGAGGGGCAGAGCTGGACTGAAGGGACTCTTTGATGTGCTCTACAATCATCTGGGCACAGCCTGGCCAGTCACAGTCCTTGGCACTGAGAGCTTTGGATGTTTCAGACTCCAGGGAGAAGGTGAGCAAGTGCATCAGGAGCTGGCTGGCAGCTGAAGCCACAAACAGGCTGGGATCCCCTTGCAGAGTGAAGATCACATCCATGCCTCCTGTGGGAAAACAAAACAAGTCACTGGAGCAGCAAACAACCAGTTATGACTCTAATTCAGGTACCACACAGCTTTAAATGGTGGTGATGGGGTTTTCTCATACTTTATTTTGTAGTCTCTACTCAAAGTCAATCAGTCCTTAAGAACAAGCAAACAGAAGAAAATGAAATTGTTTCAGATCCTGAGGGGTTTAATAACTCAGGATCAGACTTCAATATAGCATCAGTAACATTAGGAGAGTTGACAGCACACTCAAGGTGTATTTATGGACAGAGCCTGTACCACCTCTGGACATAACCAGTAGGAAAAACATGAACAGCAGTATCAGCACCACTTTTCCACCACAGGGACAGCAGCATGTGCTGCACTTTAATACCAATCCAGTCTTTTAGACCCCTCTGTACATGGTATCTAAAGTTGGTGCTAACAGCATAATTTACATACCTCCACAACAACAGGATTGCAAGTGAAATGAGCCTCTGCTTAGTTTTTCTGCACTCAAATCATGCTGAAATGTACCCTTTAGCAGGAGTTACAAATAAGAATACAGATAGCTCTTAATTTTATAAGGGCAATTTTATAAGATTCTTTCCCCTTTAAAAAGAGCACCACCTTCAGTGTTTGGAGGAAAAAGCCAAATGCATAACTAACTTAACAAAAATTAACTTACTGCTTAGCTAACTTAGCCAACACCTTTCAACGACTCGGTTTTTTGGACAAATGGCTCACTTTAACCTTAAATAAACCAAGACACCCATCCTGCCCAGCACAGGGCGCAGCAGGGAGGGGAGCTGGCAGCCCCAGCAGCACTCACCCGTGGAGCAGAGGCAGTGCAGGGCAGGCAGGTGGTGCAGCATGCTGTGCACACCCTTCAGCCAGGCGCTGCGCACCGACGCGTCCTCCCACGCCGCGCCGCCCCGCGGCCCCTCCGGGCCAAAGAGCCTCCCCAGCAGCTTCTCCTGCTGAGGCAGGGCAGAAAACAGAGTGAACAGGGAGAAAAGGGGCTGCTCTGTGCCAGTCAAGAGTATCAGCGCTGCGGTGAAACCTGCTCTTGCTACAAGTATCGTAAGTATTCAGAATTTCCCGCTTAAAGGTAACATATGGACAAACCAGGGTGTTCAAAACCAAAACTGCTTTGTTTGCAGGCGCTAAGGGAAAACTTATGTACATCAGTTCCATCAGAGTGCTTTATACACCTGTACACATCTCTTCCCTGAATGAAGCTTTTTGGGTTTTGTACTAAAATGTATCCTGGTGCAGAAAGCACTGCTTTAAAAAGCTCCCTTGTTTTCGTAGGGAATAAAAAACTTCCTGTCAACCTACCAGGAAGGGAAAATGACATCTGTTAGTGCAGTTTGACTCTGCAGGATCTGTCCTGGGATACAGTACTGTGCAGTGACTGCTGTGAAGTGTTCACAGAATGACTAGGTTGGCAGAGAGTCCAACCCAGAGCTGGGTTACCCCATACACTCTTTTCAACTACAATGGGAAGCACTACCCATCAGCATTCACAGTCCTGCTGTGGTGAGACAGAAGTGAGAAACAACTGTACCCGAGAATTGAACAGGAATGGTGATGGTAGGTCTTTGCTGTTGAATCACTTCTACTGAGTTGTTCCATGTAAGTCATAAATTTACTAAGCAGAACGTGCACGTTTTTAGGGACTGTGCATAGAGAAGGAGCAGACAGACACACAGCAGCAGGCACCCAGGTCACTGGTACCCAGCTCACCTGCAGGTGCTGGAAGCGGCTTTCGGACGAGGCGAGGATCCCGGCCAGCTGCAGGGTGAAGGACAGGATGCCAGGGCTGGGATCGGGCAGGGCCAGCACGGAGCTGAGGAGCTCTGTCAGACATGGGTTGTCCTGCACCAGCTCCACAGTGGGGTCTGCCCAGGACAGCAGAAAACATCAGCTCACTGCCAGGACTGAGCTCTGCAGAGCTTCCAGAGTCCCACTGCCAGGACTGTCCTGTCTCACTAAAGCGGTTCCCTGAGCTGAGCGGTTCAAAAGCAAAACTGCTTTGTTTGCAGGTGCTAAGGGACAACTTGTGTGTATCAGTTCCATCAGACTGCTTTATACACCTGTACACATCTCTCCCCTGAATGAAGCCTTCTGGGTTTTTCTATTAAAATACAATATTTGTATTAAGCCCTGCCAGCTGCTAGGACTGATGAGTTCGGGTGCACCCACGGCATTTTCGGGTGTCACAGCACCTCAGACAGCAGTGCAGGCATTCCAACCCCACCTGGACCCCTGTTCCCGTGCCACCTGCTCCAGGTGACCCTGCCTTGGCACGGGGCTGCACTGCATGACCTTCGGAGCTCCCTTCCAACCCGAACTACTCTGCGATCCCGTGATGGATCTCAGCTCCCCTCGGACCGGCCCCCGGCGCTCACCGAACCACGTCAGGCTGCGGAACCAGTCCAGCAGTTTCTCCAGGCAGGTGTCGTCGAGGCCGGGCTGCCGCGGGTCGGCCAGGGCGGCGCAGACGCCGGGCAGCAGCACGGCGCATTCTCGGGTCATGGCGAAGCGGCGGCGGGCCCGGGCCACGAAGCGGGACTGGGGGTCGCACATGGCCGGGACCGAACCGAACCGAGCCGGGCCAGCACGGCCGCACCGCGAGTGTCGCAAAGGGGGCGTGGCCAGCAGAGCGGGGGCGTGGCCAGTGGCCGGTCAGGGGGCGTGACCCGGGCGCGCTCCAGGGTCAGGCGGTGGCTGCGGGACGGTACCGGCGGTGCGCGGGATGGAGTTGCGCCCTGCCTCGAGTTATCCCGGCGCTCTCGGGCAAAAACTCCTGGCCCGCAAGTGGAGCGGAGCCCCCGCAGAGGCCGCTCCGCCGCCCGCCGCGGTTTCGCTCCCTGCGGGGCCGCTTGGTGTCACCCGCGCTCCGCGGCCGGGCCGAGCCCTCCCCCGGCCCTGCCTGCAGGCGCGCCCCAGCTCTGCGCATGCGTCTCCACCCCGGGCCGCTGAGGGTTGCCATGGTTACCGCGACCCGGAAGTGCCGCCGGGGGGCGATGGCTGCCCCCAGCCCCGAGCCGGCAGCCACGGCCCGAAGGGGGCCCCGCGGCCCCGCCGCCCCGTGAGGCCTTCCCTCTGCTCTCCCAGCATGGCCCGGGGCGCCGGCGAGGCGGCCGCGGAGGGGGAGCTGGTAAGGAGTGAGCGGCGGGGAGGAGGAGAAGGCCCCGGGTCTGTCTAGGCCTGCTTCGGACCGGGCTCGGCTCAGGGAACGCTCCCGCGAGGCCGGGGCAGAACCCTGGAGCACCCCCGGGCTCGCCGGGCTGGCTCGGAGGGGAGTGGGATGGATTCTGCCTTCCCCAGCCCGCGGGAATCTGGGCTCTGCCTGTGTGTCCCCGAGTGCCCCGCAGCACGGCACAGAGGTGACAAAGTCTCAAGCTGTGCTACGGAAGGTTTAGGCTGGACGTTAGGGAGAATTCCTTCACAGAAAGAGTGATGAGATATCGGAATGGGCTGCCCGGGGAGGTGATGGGTTTGCCGGCCCTGGAGGTGTTTAAAGGAGCGCTGGACGTGGCACTCAGTGCCATGGTCTGGCTGGCGAGGTGGTGTTGGGTCATAGGGTGGACTCGATGATCTTGGAGGGCTTTTCCAACGTAGATAATTCTGTGATTCTGTGCTGGTGTTTGTCTCCCACCCCCTCAGCAGCCAGCGGGGGGTTCTGAGCCCCTCTGGGAGCCCCCAGGCTCTGTTTTGCTGCCTGCTGCAGGTTGGGGCAGTTTTGCAGGAGCAAAGGGGCTCTGAAAGTTACCAAGCAGCAGTGCTGGGGCTGTTACTGCATCTTTGTATCCTGGCCAAGTTTTGTTGTTACCATTTATCAAAGCTGGGCACTCTCCACATTGTCTGATTCCAAACATGATAGCTGCAGTGAGGGAGAGATATTTCAGAATGAGACACCTTAAAATAACAAAATTAATCAGTGTGCTGCAAGGAGCATTGCCTCAGGAAATGAAAAACTGTATGGGCTGGTGTGTGAGGACACATCCCTCACTGCTCTCAGCCAGCATGGCAGGCTCCTTAACCTGCTCTGCTGTCAATCCTTGCTCCTCTTCTACCAGCCAGGGTTTCCAAAAATACTTCATCCCCTCCCCTGCCTCCTACAAGCACAGATCAGCATCTGTCCAAAGGTTGGTGCTGAGTGCCTGAGAGGCAGCAACAAATGGAAAAGGTCTTTCTGTGAGGGCAGCATGCAGATAATTTGGAAGCTAAGTGGAAATTTTCCTTCAGCTGTGGATATGCTTGCATTTGAGAAGGAGGGAAATTTGTCATCTTCCTTGCATTTGAGGTCTCTTCCCTTGGCCTGAGCACTTCTCCATTTCAATACAGGAGCTGAACAATCCCATAGCACAGCAGGGGTAGCACAGGTGAGGGAGGAAGGGAAGAGCTGGGTGAGTTGCAGCTTAAATGGTGGAGAAATTCGTGCAGAGCCATGAAGGTTCAGCTGGGGCAGTGCTGTGCACTGCAGTGCCAGGTCTCTGTGACTCAGGTGCCCTCAAAGTGTCCCTGCTGGTGGCACAGGGGTTGAACCTGGGTGATCTTTAAGGTCCCTTCCAACCCAAAGAATTCTGTGATGGTTCATTGCTGAAGTGACTTTTACAATATCCCAAAACTATTTGTGTGGAGCAAATGATGCTGGCTTTTGCAGCAAGAGCCCCACCATCTTTCAGTGACTTTAGTGTTTTTGAAAAATGGCTTATTTTTGTTTTAAACAATTGACATTTTAGCAATGCAATGGCAGAGAAACAGAGCCTTTGGTCACTTGTATTGCTCTCCAGCTTTGTTAACTGTACAAGTTTTCTGGATGTGTATTACAAGCAGTTGTTCAGTAGCAAATGTCCTGTCTGTGTTGCAGGGAGATGACAGCCTGTCTGTGGTAACCTGCCAGTCAGAAACAACCCTGGTGAGTTTGGATTGATGCCCCAAAACCCCTCTGGAGCTCCTGCTCATCCTGTGCTGCCTCCTGCTCACCAAGCACCCCTCAGAGAGGAGAGTGAACAGTGGCACTGCAATGAGCTTGAGTCACAGATCTCTCATTTCAGATGTAATTCTGCCTTCCAGATCCTCAGCACTGGGGCTGCAAATGATGTTTGGCTTTATTTTGCTGCTCTATCAAGTTGTGGGCTTAAGTAATCCTTTTAGAGAGTTTTAATGGAATTGAATAACTCCTTTAGCTAAAGGGTTCTACAGATCAGCCTCTACTTGGATCATTTTGAATTTTCTGCTACTCATATTTAATATTGATGGGAGAGGTCTCATGTTCTGAGCAAGAATTGACAGTTAATCTGTATAATCAGACTTCACTTGGCACCACCTTAATTCTGACCACCATTGCTGTGCCCAAATCTGCATCTGCTTAATGCTACTATTTTTCTTTTCTATAGAAAAGGTTTTGTCTTATTAGAACAAAATATCTTCCTACAAATGGGAGATTGAATTTGAGATTATATTATGATATCTTAAGAGTGGAGTATTTGCAATACAGAAAAAAAAAATCCATTTCTCTTTCAGAAGTTAAAGAAGAAGATTTTTCACAAACCTCCAAAGTCACCAAGTAAGTGTTCCAAAACTTCTTATTCTGCAATTGCAAAACTGGATATGTTTGTGGGATACAGGAACTGGCAGCTTTATCTGAAATAAGATCTTGTTATTCTCTTCAGAATTATTCACTGCTGTGTGCACCTATTTGAGATCTGTGCTGTAACCTGTGAAGTCCAGCTTGTATAGACTAAAATATTGACATTTATGGGTTAGTTGTAATTCTTGATTCTCCGGCATCATTTACTTTTTTCTCATGTCATGCCTTCTGATGGCAACCATTCTGAATTTGTTTTTCTCCTTGTCTTTTTTGGAGAAATGCTGATACTTGTTGTGCAGATAGACTCTGGAATTACTGGAGCTCTCTACCATCCAGTCATAGATCTCTGGGTGTGGATTTAGTGGTTCTCTGTTTCATTTGTTGTGATGGGCTGTTTTGGTGTTTTTCACTGTACAATGTTGTTATTATTATTAGAACTGCAGTTCTAGTATTGGGTTTGTCTTTTTTTTTTCTGGGGTTTATGTTTTTTTGCTATACTTTTTCATTTACCTTGCTTCATTGGCTTCTTGTGAATGTTACCCTAAAGTGTTGTTAATAACAACATTTAGATATTCAGGTATCTTAAGGATGCCTATCCAAACTGTACACATAAATATTTCCACATGTGTTGAGTCACACTACTGTCACTCTGCTTTTTCTAAGCCTCTTCATTTTTTAGAATTGTATTTTTTTTATTTATAGTGGATTTTTTTGGGTTTGTGGCTTTTTTTATATGACTGTTCCATTGCTCTGTATAAGCCATTATGGAATATGCTGTTAAATTCTATTTTTACAAGCAATAGGATTGACTCTGGAAACTTTGAAGAACAAGACAACAAGAATTTTAGTAACCTTGAGCTTTTGAAGGCAGCACTGAGATATTTTCTTTTTCTGCAGAGTCTCCCTACAGCTCCAGCACACAACTGTATCCTAGAAAAGCTGCAGCTTGGAGATCTCTGCAGGGAACAGGCAGTGCTTGTTTTGAGAATGCAACTGTTGCAAACCCAAGGCAGATGTGGCTGGGAATTCTGAAACAAGGTATTAGTATAGAAATGTTGTTTGCATTTATGGATAAAATTCATTGTTGTGGACAGCTTAACATATAAACTATTAAAAAATAGACATGTTTTTGATTAAAGGTTACATAGGAGTTAATTTCACTGTTATTTATTTGGGTGCTTGGAATTATCTGATCTTGAGTATTGGCATTTACAGAGGGAATAATGAACAGCATCTGGAGCTTTCCATGTTGCATTTGTTCAGAATAATTCCACAAATTTAATTCACAATTATCCCTGATTTTTGCATTTTTGTTCCATTTCTCTTGGCAGGAATGAGCCATGCTCTGAAATCAGATGCTGACACGGGGCATGTGCGAGCAAATGCTTCCAGTAGCACTCCAGAGTATTTGAAGGAAGCTCTAGGAATGAAAAAGCCAAAACATGCTCGTTCTTCCAGTAATGGTAAGCCCTATAATGGTGTGGTAGATAAAAGTGAATTTTTTTCTCCCTCTAAAAACACACATTGCTCAAGAAAAGCAAGAGCCATTTTAGTTTACTCAAATCCATGTGTGAAAATATGATCCATGAGATACTTTTTGAGATTCCTAAATTGGTTAAGGCAGGGTTTTCCAGTTTTTTTGAGCAATGAATCACTATTAGCTTTCAAAACTTTTGCAAATTGCCATGCATTTGCAGCTGAAAACGTTGCAAATATAATATGGTTCAATGGGACAGCTGTAGACAATTTATTGTGACTTCAAAACATAGTTTAGGAACCATTGATAGAAACCATCTGCTTGCCTGAAATTCTGTGTGATTGACTCCTTTTACTTCTTCTCTAGAAAGTGTTTTATCATGTGGTTGTGACATTAAAATCAAATGAGTTTTATGAGAAGAGCAAACTTTCAAAGTTTTATTCTGCTTTTCTTAAAGGAGAACTGTAAACTTTAAAATCCCACTTTCATTTAAAATGACACCTATACATTTATTGGTGATACACAGTTTCTGGCAACTTTACAGGATGATATATTTGTGCATGTTAAGCATAAATAGAAAAATGCATTCTAGACATCTTTTAGAAACCTTTTGTAATAATGGATTTATTGGGATGAGAAGACTGCAGTCATCTGTGAAGTTTGTATCTTTCTTGAGATGGATATTTTAATATAGCAGCAGAGAAGTAATTAGGAAAAAATTGGCTGCAAATCTGGCAGAAGTTTCATACAGTAACACTTCCATTTCACCTCTGTTTCTAAAATTAATTTCCTTGTTGATTTTTCTTCTTCGAGGAAAGGAGAAAAACCTAGTTTCCACTTTGGTGCTGTTCTAGATATTTCTCTTTATCTGCAAGGTTTCTGGTTGGTTAAAAATACCTCTTTTGGATCTGCTTATTTTACATACCCCTGTCTGTAGGCTACATTCCTGGAACTCCTGACTACAAAGAGAAGGAAGACATGTATGATGAAATTTTAGAACTGAAAAAGGTACAGTTTCTCTGATACTACAGAAAAACTCATGATTGCTCCATCCTGTACCTCTCCTGGCCGTAATGATCCAGAACACTTTTGTTTCTACAACTTGGGATATCCACCACATTTTTTTGTGTTTGTAATGTAGGGTTAAACTAAATCTTGTGTCTGTCTAAGACAAATTCACTGTGGTGATAGGGTTAGAGTGGGTTTTCTGTAGAGGTTGGTGAACTGTATGAAGGATGAGGACTGGGCTTGTTGAACTCTGGGGTTACCTATGGACAAATACTTGGCTGTGGTTGATTGTTTGTGTAAGGTTGCCTTTCTGTAAGACCTTTTCCTTTTATTTTCCCTCTGTCTCCTCCCTAAGCTGTCCTGGTGTCTGCCCTGGTCCAATGTGATGGTTTTGTGTTTTGGCTGCTTTTTCCTCTTCTTCCATGTCATCTTTACCATCATAATTGGATTGGTTTTGACATCAAAATGTGATTCCATGTGAAAACTGCATTTTCCTATTGCTGAAATGATTCTTCTCCCCTCTTTTAGACAATACAAGCTCAGAAGAATGAGGGAGACAGAATGAAGACCAAGCTCCGTCGCCTGGAAGAGGAGAACAATAGAAAGGACAAACAGATTGAGCAACTGCTGGATCCTTCCAGGGTGGGGATTTCTTGTGGGGATAAAAGTGGGGCAAAAGAGTGGGAGTTTGTAGTGTGCTGCCTCCTAGCAGTGATGAGCTGGAATATGGGAGGTGATGTAAAGGGATTTCTGGTCTGTGCATCTCAGATCAGCAGTTCCAAGGAAAATGATGCAATTTACTACAGATTAGTTAATTTAGCACAAATACCTTTAATTTCTAAAGGTAAAATAAAAGTGCTGTTGTTGAAAGCGAAGGGAGACGACTCATCTTGTTGTTGATCAGCATCGACTCTGATTTATTGATCAAATCAGTCATCTTTTATAATGGTGTTAATTAACTTCATGCATATTGTAAAATCTGAGCTCACGATAGGTTACAGAGAAAACTCTAACCCCTCCTTTTGTTTACAATACTCGTGGTTGTTTATTGAAACTAAAATTAGTGTTCTCACTGTAATATGAAAAGTTCTCAAAACTTTCATATCTATTCCTAAAGCAACTATTTGTTCCCAGAGAGCTCGAAGACAGAATGTTTTGCTTGTTATGAGAAGATTGTCTGAGAATCCTGCTGTTTATAGAAAAAGTATCTAAGAACCTAGTTATTTACAAAATCAAGCCTAGAAACTACTGCTTTACAGCTACCTTTTACTTTCCCATCAGCTGTATACCTTCATAGCCTCTTTCTTTAAGAGGCTCTCTTTCTTTAACCAAGCTCTCCACATGCTGTCTCATTAGGAGCCAGCCCACTTTCTGAATATTTTGCCTGAGAGCAGAAGGGAGTTAACCTCTTGCAGTCCTGAGACCTGACCAGGAGGCAGAGGAACAGTCTTGTCAGGCCCTGACAAGAAGCATTTGTGGTTGTAGTCAGACTTGAATCATACTGAATTTCTTGTGGCTGTCACTCTGTGCAGACCTACATCTTGGGAGAAATGTGCTAATAGAAAGCTGTGGGCATGTGGAACTCATAATCTCAGCTGGACTGTGGAGTTGAGCAGGTTGGAAAATTCTGGGGAAAGAGCCAGCAGTAGAATAAAGTAGCAGAGTTGGTCACTTGCTTTTGCTCTTGCAGGGCTCTGAGCTGGCACGACCTTGGTCAGAAAAGAAGACTGATAATGGATGGGTAAGAGTGTCTTCATCACTTCCTGCTTTCATTTGTCCTTTTTCCTCTAGCTAAGGTAAAACACTACTAAAAAATAAAATTAGGTCAGAAAGAATAATCAGTTAGGGAATCACATAACCTGTATCTCTGTTAGCAGGTAAGGAGTCAGTAACAAAGATCTAGAATTAACATGATTTTGGGGAGCTTTCTTTGTCATTGTCTTGAGTGTGTTTAGGCAGTATTTGATGTTGGCAAGGTAGTGGGCAATGTTGTTTTTATTTTATGGCTGTATATCCATATTTTTAAACTCATTATGAAATCATGCATCTGATTTCATCAGCGTTCTCTTTTTCACAGGGTAGCAGATGTGTATGATTTACTAAGGACTGAAATATATAGAAATAAGTATATCTGACTGGGTACAATGTATAAAGACAGGGCAGACAGGAATAGACCTGTGAAGAGACAGATTATTCAAGGACTCACGAGCTCTTTGTTCTTTCTGTAGGTGGTTACTGGATTAAAGCAGAAGATTGTCAAGCTTGAAGAGCAGTGCAAGGAGAAAGAAAACACTATTAGGTATGACTTTGAGGGGGCAGGGGGTAGAGGCTTGTATTGGATGAGCTAATAGAGAAAATTGGAAATCCATGTTATTTTTCATTTGCGTTCTATTCCTTAAGACATTTTAATAAACTCCCAAGAACATACTGGCAATTATAAACCAAAAAAATTATGAACCACCAGCTTGCAGTGTCTTTGCTGATCTGACTGGCTTCTTTTTTTTGTATTATTCTATTTTCAGTGAGTCCCAGGCAGACATGAAGACCAGTAGTTTGGAAGAAGTGAGGTTAGCCATGGAAACCTACTATGAAGAGGTATGTGTGGCAGGTCCTTCAGGGTGCATGCAGGACAGAAAGCTGGGCAGTTGTTGAGTCAAAGTGCAAATGGAATGTTTAAGATTCTTGTATCTTGTACCTTAACAGCACCTGTCATTGGTAGCAGGTTTTCATAGTTATTCTCACAGCTCCAGCTGTATGTACTGGAAAAATGCTTTATTCAATAAGTTGAGTGTGTTAATGAAAAAGGGCAAATAAAGAATCCAGTGTACATCCATAAGTTTAATGTTGAGATGGAAGCAAATTTAGCAGTAGCCTGATCTTCAGTGATGGCATCATTAGCTCTGCCACTACCCAGAGAGTCTTGTTCTGATTTTCACCTAATGAACAGATGTGTTGCTGTGGAAGCTGACATTGCTGATGCTCCTTAATGGAATCTGTTTTTCCCAGGTTCATCGCCTGCAGCTCCTCCTGGCCAAGTCTGAGACTATGAGGAAAAAGTATGTTTAATTCTTCTGATAAAAATGTTTGTGTGTTTGACACATCACTGGAGTCCTACTTTAACTGATGGAAAACTACTACATGGGAACATTTTTTGTCATTTAGATTGCTGGATTTGCTTTTTTGGTGCTGCTTTAGTTGGCTTCACAGCCTTGAAATATGTCTTAGTCACATTTCTTTGCTTGTAGATAGATCATTTTATGGATCTGGAAAAATACCAGAGCTATTTAAAAAGTACAGGGTAGCACTGAAAATTTATCTCTGTTACATCTTCCCTCATAATCACACCCATTCTGGCATTGCTGGTAATTGAAACAAACTCCCTGGATGTTTGGCATTTCACACTTGAGTCAGTTCTGCATCTTGCTCTAGAGTGTGTGCTGCAAAGAAAATGTTCTTGGAGTAAGCATTATTTTCCTTTGGTACAGAGACACAGATTAGTAAAATGTGTCAGAGAGCTTTATACTAGTGTGCAAGTGTGGGCATGAGGGTGAACAGTTTATAGAGGCAATGAAAGTCAAAGCACAAAGGCAGAAGACAAAAGTCCACTAAGAGAACAAATTAAAAGCATCACTGCAAGTGAGTGTTATTTGAGCTGAAAAAAGAGTAAGAATGTCTTGTAGGACAGTAAAATTTGCTACCACACCACTTCAAAATATACTTGACCTCTTAGTGCGAGGTACAGACAACCGTCTTAACACTGAGTGTAATTATTTAGATTGATAGAAACATGTGAGAATTCTTTTGGTTCATTATTTGTACTGCTTGTGTTCCATAATTCACTGTCACTTGTAGATTGAAAACTGCAGTTTGTTTTGTCACTTTTTTAAAAAAAATATTCTTTTGGCTCAGGCCTGCAGTGACCAGCCTCTCAAGGCTCTAAGCCATCACACCTCATTTATTTACAGGTGAAAATGAGTCACAGGTCTCTTCCTTGTCCTCATTTATTCATAGCTTCAAAAAGTGGTGGTCAGGGCAGTCTCTCTCCATTACATGACTGCCAGTCTCTGCTGGAGAGGCTGAGCACTGAAATAATAAATCACGTTGAAGGTCAGGACTCTGGCATGTTGAAAGAGTTGTTTGAGAGTATTTCTTTCATGATGCTTGTCTCCATTAGTTCTGGCTGATGTGAATGGCATTTGGCTTCTCTTTTTCAGTGTTAATGCTGAAGTCTGATTATTTGTATGTGAAGCTGTAGTATCCAGTTGTAGCTAGAAACTGACTTTCTCAGCTCTCAAAATGGACTGAAATATGTTTTCTTTATTTAGGTTTAGATGAGCCTAAAATAATGTCACTGAGTGGTCTGGTTATGGTTTCTATCATTCCTGTCACTACCCCATTTTGATGGTGTGATGTGTTTTGGTTTTTACTCTTTGTTTTCTCTCCTGTCTGAGACAGCTGTGTGAATAGTCATCCATGGACAGCCTTATTTTGGTATTTATTTATTTCCATTTAATTTCTGAAAAGGAGATCAGCTAAAAATTCAACCTTTTTTGATATGCGAACTCTAGGCTGTCTCCCCTTTTGCCTTGTAATTATTCCAGTGGATGGGATGTAAGATTCCTTCACAAAATGTACTATAGTTGTCACTGACAGTGGCATCTGTGCAAAACCAAGTCCATCAGTTACTTCAGGCCTTTATTTCCAGGAGAAAGTTTTTGGGAATTTTCTCATAGCCATAAAGCAAATCTATTTCATCTCACTAAAAGTATGTTTTGTGAATAAACATTACAACTTTGCACATCTAGAAACTCAGATTTCTTCCCCCTTTTATTAGAAAAAAAAATTAAAATCCCTGTAGTATATTTAAAGTTGTTTTAACACACTTTCCCATTTCTGATGCTTTTCATTTCCATATTAGCTGTGTTCTGCAAATCTGTTTCAGATCTCTCTGGGGTTTATAGACACAAGGATAATTTCTTTTACAGTAGAGCACCATTTCCAGTTATCTGAAAATACACTTGGGTGTTGGATTTGTTTGAGAGTTATTCCATCTGTGTCTATCCTTCCCTCTCTCAATGTTTGTTAGTGAACAAAAGCCATTCAGAGCCTGCAGGTTGGCCCTCTGTGCTGGACAGTTTTTTGGAGGAGTCTCACAGTTTACTGAAGCATTTTTTAAATCAGAGGTTCACAGAGTGCTAGTAAAACATTGTAAGGTTGGTTAACAAAACAAACAGAAAATAAGATAAATAACATTCATAGAATTGCCTTTGTTTGTGCATAAAGGAACAGAGTGGGGGAGGAAGTAAAAGTAAGAAATGAATTTTCAATGTTTCAAAATTTTTGATGCAAATTAAAACAATTGTGGAAGTGTTGAGCAGGATGATCTTTGCGTGCTTTTTCAAAGAAGAATAGGTAACTCTTCAAGTAAAGAAAACATTGAGAAATGTTTTTATGGGGGAACTGAGGCTGTCAGCTCAGCCATCTGACCGGAATAGTGAAGCTGCTCCACTCTTTTTAATGCAGCTGCTCTGTTCTCTGCTTTTAAGTTAACTTTCTGGTTTTGATCCCTTTTCCAAGTGCAGAGGGCAGAGACACCCAGAAACGGCTGAAGGCCCTGAATGCTGCAGTGCTGAGGCTCTCCAGGAACATCAGGGAAATGCAGGCTGAGAACCGCAGGCTGAAGGAGGACCTGGATCACGTGCTGAGCACTTCCCCTCCTCTCAGCAAAACAAAAAGTGTGTGCTGGAAAATCTCTGAGGGATGAGGGAAGGGGTTTGGGTGCAGCTGAAAGAGGTGGGACAGCAGGACCCTACAAAGGGAGAAATAAGGGAGTTATTGCAAGGTGAACATTCAGGAGCGGCAAAATTGGAATGAGAACCTTCCTTGAGGAGTCTCTGATTTCTCCAGTCAGATCTGTGTCTCCTCTGTTATTGTCCCTGAGAATTTAAACTGGAATTGATAGAGGAAACCTTTTTAATAGATGAAAACTGGTGAACATGAGTGGCTTATATTGATTTCTGAGCTAATTGGTTTAGAAGTCAAATATTTGAAGCCCATTCTCGTTTTTTCATTGGTAGATATTTAAACTTGGCATTCAGACATCTTTTGATATGGCCAGAAGTTTCAAAAAGCAAGAACAATGTTGCCCCATGGATGTGGTTACATGTTTAAAGTTTTGTTATTGTGTTTAGATTATAGCGAGTGGGGCAGACAGAGGCTGGTGAAGAAGATTTTGGATCTAGAAAAAGTAAGTGATCATAGTTAAGTGGCTTTTTTACCTGTCTGGGAGCAGAAAATGCAGAACTACTGCCTTGTCCTTCAGTGTCTCAGCCTTGTGCATTCTGCCTCACACACATAACCTGCTTGCTGCCTGTAGCATGAGCCCTCCTTCCCTGTTTTCTTCTCTCACACTTGTTAGATGTAGATGCACATTTTAGAATTAACCTCCATTTGATCTTTTCTCATGGCCTAAATAAAGTAATTTCACGCTAAATTTAATTTTCTTTTTTTGTGTGTGTGTTTTCCATGTGAATTTACCCTGCTTTAGAAAGTGTGTGCCATGGAGAGCAGCAGGGTGTCCTTAGGTGACAGTGAGGCATCACCAGTGCTTCCTGAGTCATCCTCTCATTCTGTGGACCTGGACCCTCCAGCATCCCAACATTTAGGTGAGGAATGCTGTCGCCTCCAGAGGCAGGTGAAGAAACTGCAGGATGACAGGCAGGCACTGCAGAATCTCCTGCTCAGTAAAGAGTAAGTGTGACTTGTCTGGGGTGGTCTTCTGTAGGTGTGAAGTGTTTCATCATTTCTGTTCCTGTTATGAAATGATGTAATAAGGAATTCACATTTTCAACTAGAATATTGATTTTCAGAATACCTTCTGTTTTTATTTAAAGAATTGGTTCTAGTTCTACTTGCTTCATAATATTACATTGAAGAAGAAAAGCCAGAGGATGGAAAATGAGAATGAATTTCTGATTGTTTCTAGCACATTTTTCAAGGCTTATTTTTCTGGCAGCCACACTGAAAACCCTTGTAAGGGTTATATGTTTATGCTGCACTTCTTGTTTGTATTGTGCTGTAAAAATTTGTGGGTTTTTTGTTTTTTTTCAACATGTTTTGTCCTGGTCTCCCACTTTCTCCATTTAAACCTGCCTTCTGCCCTGGGATGCTCTGTGGCTTCTGTTCTCCCCATAAGTGATGATTTGCAGTTTGTATTGCCTGGGCTGTTTGGTGTGTCAGGGCCTTGGAGCAGGTTACTCTGAGCACTGTGAGCAGGGACATGGCCACAGGGAGGTGTGTTGGGGACACTCCTGTGTCACCTCTGAACAAAGATGCACAGTGAGAGCACATGGGGAGGCCTTTGCTCTTCAGCAATGGGTGCTTGCACTTAGTTTTGTTTAAAAGGAAAAGTTAAACATTCAGTTACTTTACAAATTTGAGGAAACCCAATTGATTTAAAAGTTTAAAGAAAAAAAATAACTACTTGGTGGAAGTATGAATGTGTCAGGTATCTCTGAGATTTCCTTGTACCTCTGTAGATTAGATATCAAGCAGCTACTGCAGGCTAAGGCTGAAGTGGAGCTGGAGCTGCAGAAGTGGCAGAGTAAGATGGAAGAAAAGAGTACAGAAGAGCAGACTTCAAGGTAAAGCATTTTGTATTAATAGATCCTTTTGGAACCCAAAATAAATCTCCTAAAGTGTAATTCTCTTTTGAAGTGGCTCAAATTCTGTAGGAGTTCATCTGAGCTGCAAGAAGCTGGGGATTCTTTTAAGCAGAAGTGTTTGGAGGGATGGAGTAAGTTACTGGGGGAAGACTTCTATAGAGTGCTCTTAGAGGAAGTGGAAGTCTAAGTAGTATAGTAAAAATAAGATTTAAATTATAATAAAAATTCATAAGATAGATGGAAAAAACTTCTATGTTGGGCTCAGACATTTTTTCTGCATGAAAATGTTGTACTGTCTTTACCTTGACTTTACCTTGTGTTTCTAGACCATTGTCATTCCAGTTACTCCTTGTATGCTGTGAGTGAGAACCCTGTGCAAGGGAGGCACAAAAAAGTGATTTCAATATTGTTTTGTGAGAAAGGACCTTGCCTGACAAATACAAAACTGTAGCAGATCTAAATACATTGTTAATAGTATCAAGGCTACCACAGTAACCTTCATTTTAACATAAGGCTGTGCTATCACAGATTGAGAATTGATGTTATGTGTCTGTTACTATGAGAACAGGTATCATCCTGAGCAGTTTCCCTCCTTGGCCTTAAACCCAAAGTGTTATGAAATAGGTTCAGTATTTTCAAAGCAGGGTCAATAGAAAATTTCTATAAGTTATAAATGTCTTTGCTTTTCCAACTATAGTGAGGAAATCCAGAACCTGACACAGAAAGTAGGAAAACTGGAGTTAAAACTGGAGGAGGAGAAAAGACAAATTGGAGAAGATACAGTGGAAAAGCTTACTAAGGTACAGCCACATTTTTGGTTATGTTTTTCTTTTTTCTTTGTATCTGGTATAGATTTCAAATGGAGCTGGTAGTCTAAAGAGCTGCTACTTGTGTTTTTTCAGAGATGCATTAAATCTTGTCTTGGAGATAATGATGGTTAACTGTCAGTATTCGTTGGAAATAAGTTATTTCAATAATTAACACTGCAGTTTGGGGAGTTTTTTGAAGCTATTCTGTTAGTGATCCTCTGCATTGTTGTTTTTTTCTTGCTCAGTGTAATATTGCAAAATCTTAAACTTTTAGTGTTTGGGGTTTTTCCCAGAACTTAAAAAAATAAAAATATTATGGTTACTTTTATCTTCTTACAGCATCTGAGGCCATTTCCTAATTTCAGTCTGATTTTGTAGAGAGAAGGTGATTTTGTGTGGCTCTTGAATCAGTTTGGGGTTTTGTAAAATATGTCTGAGGTTGATATCTCTGCAATCTTCTGTCTCTCTTCCCAGTGAGGTAATTGGCCAGCAGAGATGGATGAGCACTGACAGAGCTGCTTTCAGAGGCACTGTGGCCATGTTAATCTCATTTCACTAAATATTACTTGGAAATTATTGCTAGGGTTTTTGATTTGCACTTAAAAATAAATAGACCCTGAAATACACATAGTAAAAAATACTAATAAAAATGTCCAGTGGCTTCAGAGGGTTCTGGTTTCTGATATACTGTGCCATTCTGTAGATTCTTTTCTGTGTGTTACAGGCTCATGGATGCTAGAGGATGTTTTGAATACCAAACAACTGGAGTCTTTAAAAACAGCCAACAAACAGCTCCTTTTTCCCTCTGCAGACTATATATATTCTTGGCCAGTAACCATCCATTTATTGAAATGTTCCCATTATTTGTAATTATCACTAAGTTCCTACCAATTTCTCATTTTAATAGTAGGTTGTCATTTTTAATATGACATGATCCATTTGCTAAACTTAAGCCTGGAGCTCGGCGGTTTTAGGTTATAAATAAATTCTTTTCACAGAATCAAGAGGTTTTTTCAGAGTCTATAAAATCTCTTGTTCCTCTAGTTAAAATTTTACACCAACAAATTAAATTAGCCTCTTCAACTTGCAGTTAACTTTTGTTTGGCATGTGAGATATGACAAGTAGGGTGGGATAATTTGGGATCAGAAGGATCAAGTGGTGAGAGGTGGAATATGCAACCACACCTCAGGAGAAATTATTGGAACAAGATCTTGTTTTATTCTTGGTTTCTTCCTTTTTCCTCTAATTAATTTCATTAAGATAGAAGAGTAGATTTATGCCAACTTAAACAAGCTTGGTGTCATGCAATGGCCAACTCTCAGTAAGCTTAAAGAGATGATTATGGGGCCACAGTTGCCAGGATGAGGCACAAGAGACCTCCCTGGTTAATTAATACTTGTCTTTCCTGGAGAAGAACTGCAGAGTCAGATAACCTGATTTTTGTTCTCAGTCTGTTGCTAACACACAAATAATTTCTGAGCAACAAATCAGTGAGTTAGCAATGCACAGAAAAATAGGAGTGTGTGCAAATGGAAACTTCTCCATTGCCATGCCCTGCTGAGGGCTGAGAGGGGGCAGGGATGTGTTTCATTCTCAGAGTCATCTCCAGGATGAGTTTGAACACAAGCAGGGTTCAGAATTAAGAGTTTCCTCTTGAACTTCCCTGTGCCCTGCAGGCAGGATGAGCTCTGGTGCTGATTTTCCTGAGTCATTTGTAATCTTTTCCCTCACAGCTTTGGCTTTACTGTGCTAACTTAGAGATTCTCCTTTGCAGGCTCCTCCAGTCTGCACAGTGACAGGCAAAGAAAGTCACAGGAAAGAACAAGCAGCCAGAATTATCCAGAGATACTGGAAGATGTACAAATCCAAGGTGAGATTCTTCTATCAGGGAACAGCTATGCCCCCTCTGAATCTTATCTTGTTTTAGCATCTCTCCACACATCTTGAAACATTATGTTGTTTGAGTTTGGCAGAGGTTTGGGCAAGTGTTTTCTGTGTCTCTTAATTATTGAGAAAATTTGGCAAATCTTTATTAGCTAAAACCTGTATATATTTATGGCATTAACATGGGCATTTTTCATTTCAGAAAGAAGAAGTTGGTCTGCATGAGGTGAGTGTGTTTATGACACCCAAAAACCAGTACAACAGATTTGATTTGTATCAAAGGGGAAGCAGCCAAGACAATATTTGTTCTTCAGCCTGGCTATAATCTTCTGACATCCTGATTTTGTTTCATGTATTTTGTCAGTGGTCTCAAATTTTTGGTCTCTAATTTTCCATAGTTGGCACCTTCTGCAAGGTGAAAGCTTCTGAAAATTCTGAACCAAATCTGATACCAACAGACAATAAAGTTTTTCTAAATGTGATAACTCTAATCCTGATTTAATTTTCATTATGATGAATCTTCAGAAAGATTTGAAATAGGATTTGAAGCTTTTGCTAAGGAAAAATATCTGTGAGAATTGTGAAGATAATGAAAAGTTTGTCACGCAAAGTCACTTCTTGATGAATGTTTTGTAGAAGGGTTTGAATTAAACTGTTTTTTTTCAAATAGCACAGTGTAGCATCTTACCTTTGTGTCTTCCAGAACATTAAAAATCCCACTTTCATAAATTAGAATTCATTCTAACCATGTGACAAAACATGCTGTTCTAAAGGCTTTTTGTTGATTATAACCCAATAAAATCTCTGAGGGGAGTGGAAGGCCTTGCCTTCAGTGCAATCACCACGAGGTCTGCCAGCCTTGGTTTGGTTTCTGATTGCAGCAGAGCATCTCAGAGCCCTCTGTGTACCCAGAATCTGACATGGAATGGGAGCACGGTGCTGTGGTGGTGAAATTCAGGCTGTGCTGGCAGCTCCAACTTCTCTGCATTTGATAGGATCAGTCCTGAGCACCTCCCAGGTGGAATTTAAAGCCCAGAGCTGCCCCTGGGGGTGCAGTGTGTGGGGTTATCTCTCAGAGGAGCTAATGGGCACTTCTCTCCATGGCAGGCCGTTGTTCTGCTCCAGGCAGCCTTCAGGGGACATTTATCTCGGCAGAAAGTGCTGCTGGCTGCTGGGGATGCTGGGGTGCCTGATGCAGAGTCTCACACCGAGGTAATTGAGGGGACACATGGGGATCCCAGCATCACTCTGTGTTTATCTTGCCCTGTAAAGGACTTCACTTCCAGGCTTAATTTGTTGAATCACCTGGTGATTGTTTTAATGGGCTGGTTGGCAGCACCACTGTGATTCTAGAAAGACACTGAGCTCAATCCCTGGCTTCCCTTCTTGCTTTCTGTAGTTCACACTTTTTCTTAAGAAGTAAAGCTGTAACTTCTCAGCCTTGTTGCCTGTAACACTGTAACTCTTTTTTTTTCCTGGTTCTTCCATCAGGTAGAACCCCCTTTAACTCTTCAATTTGGAGTCTGTTGAAAGCTTTACCTGCTCTCAAGGGTTCACTACTCAATCAATGGAGTCATAGATAAACTTTTTTTCACCAAAGTTCAGCAATAAGAATCTGGAAAACATCTTGTATTGGATTGAAAAGTAAAGGAGTTCTGGTGAGGCATGCTTAGCCCAAGACTTGGTGTCCTCTCTCATGTCCAGTTTGCTCCAGATTATTCAGTTTTGAATATGAAAAAAATTCCTTACCAATTAAACATTCAGTTTCTGTAAATCATTTTCCAGGTTATACAAATATCCTTTGGACCTTTAGCAGGCTATAGTTAATTTGTAATTCTCCATCCAGGTTGTCCATCTGATTGTACTTTCCATGCTCTTTGATTCTGGTAAACTGGCCCAGTGTAGGAGACTGAATACTTGGCTTGATACAAGCAGAAAATAAATCCATTATGAAGGTTGTCTTACCTCCTTAATCTTCAAAAGGTTTCCTTCCTGGAAAATAAATGAACTTTCCTTGCAGGTGTCTGCTCTTTCATTAATTGAATGCTGATGCTTCAAAGCTTACATGATGATCAGATTTGCATTTCCTGCTGATTTAGTCTTACAGAACCTTAAAAACTGCAGACCAAAAGATGGGGATGTTTGTTCTACTGCCAGTTTCACTATCAAGAAGATTGTGAAAGGTTCTGTAGAGCTTCTGTGCAATCTGTAAAAGGTCAGTTTTCTTTAATCTGATTGCTTTGCAGAACTCCTGCCTGTCTTCCATGTCAGACTCCTCGAGCTTTTCTTCTGATTGCAAGGAGAGAGATGAGATTGTGACATTCATCCAGTCCATTTTCAGGGCTCACTTGGCACATACAGAATCCCTTCAGGAGAGGTAAGCCAGGAGTAGATATTTCTGCAACATGCAATAGCAAAATCATTTTCATTACAGGAAAGGAGTATTTTTTAATAGATTTTTAGTGTGAGTTCCTTGGCAGAGAGGGAGAACAAGGCCACTGTTATAAGAAAAGAAAAGGGAGAGCTAATTCCTGAGAAGATTCAAAAGATGTGCAACTAAAGGGAGCTTTGTGGCAGCAGGAGTGTTCCCATGCCCTGCTGCATGTTCTCTTCCATAGCAGTGAGTGAAAGTAAAGTGAAATAATTCCTCTGTAGAACAGAAAGGTTACTGTTGTTATCACACAGATTGCTGATCCATTTGCTTAATGTGTGAATCTGAAGCCCTGGCATGTGCAGGTGAAGGGTTATGTGGAGGAAGAGGAGGGAGAAGATGGAATGCTATCAAGTCACTTAGCTCAGGCAGGGTGCAGGGATTTGATTACTACTTAGGTTTATGGTGACTCTGCCTTGAAAAATACTTCTTTCTCTCCAGGGTTTACTGCTCTGAAAGTTTTTAATGTCAGCTGCCATGGTTACAAGGAGAGTTACATGGCTGTCACCTCTATTCAGTGTCTGGGTTCACTTCTGCAGGTGATAGAGCAACAACACAAGAAACTTTTCAGCACAGGCTGTGCAGAGAGACTGCAAACACTGTTCTGTGCCTCATGCTCTGAGTGTGTCTCTTTGCAGGCCCTCAGTGCCCAGTGCCCCCAGTGAGAAAGCAGATCCTGCAGCTCCCAGCTCAGAGGAGAGACCAGACTCAGCAGCACTCGAGGAATCTTCAGTCCCCACATCTCCTCTTCCTGGTAATCTCCCTCCCCTGTGTTCAAAAGTCTGGGTGTTTTGAGTGGGTGCCTGCACAGTTTTATAGAGAACATCTGCATGTGCACACACATGTGCAGCCTTGTGCTCCCTGGGGGTGGCTTCATTTGGTGGCATGTTGCTTCTACTGGCACGTGCAGTTCCCTGCATAAAAAACAAAAACCTCTGACAGTGTCAGCACCACCTTCTGCACAGAGCTTTGTCTGTTTGTCCCAGCTGTGGCTTGGAAGGTCTCTGATGTAAATGGTAATTATTGAGGGAACATGGTGTTCCCCTGCATTGCCTCTCTGCTTCCTTTTCAGCCCTGTAGCTGCAGTATGGTACTTCCCATCACATTTTGGGCCCTCAGCCATAGACAAGCTGAGCGCATTTCCACCACCCTGACTTAGTTTCTGCAGAAGACAGACAGACATCTGCTAAAAAGAGCCATCCTAGGCAGCCATGTGCATTTGGTCATGGTGTTTTCAGCACTCTTCAGTTGCTGCAGTAAGGGGGAAAATGAAGTCCTGGATAACCTTGCCAGCATGTACTACTGTAATACAAACTGAGAAAATCTGTCTCTTTTATGGCTCTTGTGCCTTTTGGTTTTCTTCTTGGATTCCTTCTTGCTGTTTGCGAGAAGAAGATGGAGTTTAAGCCAAAGAGCTTTTAGGAGGATGTTAGGAGTACTGAGTAAGAAAGACAAAGCAATGCTGCAGATCAGACAGCCTTAGACATGCAGCTTCAAGGGAGTTAAATTGAAAAGGGCTGGTTCTGTCCAGAGTGGGACATTTGAGGCTTTTATGGACCAGCTGGGGAGAAAAGGAGCAACTTTGAGTGTGACCTGAGAAACACTGGCTCAGTTTTTTTGTCAATGAAAAGCTCTCAGTCCCTACAGGCTTGCTCAGAGACAGAGAATTCTGCAAGCAGTGAGCCTGTTTCTCTCAGATAGGAGGTGGGGAATAAGCCAGATTTGCAGGGCTTGTGAAAACAGAGGTAACACTTCAGCGGAAGAAAATGTGTTTAAGAAAGTTTACTGTGTTCCATATTCAGAGGCACATTCTGCTTTGTGAAGGAAGTACTACTTGCTTCTGAAGATGTTTGAGTTTTGAGTGACTTTAATTATGTCTGGTGATAGTATCCAGGAAAAAAAATAGTGCTGCAGCACCTTGATTTGCCTGAGCTCTACTGCAGTGTTCATTATTGGCATGCTCACTCTAAAGCCAGGGTAAATCAGTTGTGAAATTCTGCTCAAAGAGAAAGAATCCCTTAAGTGTTTAGTCCTTCTAGGACCCACAGAGGAGTGTAAGATGAGCAAGCCCAGTGAGCACAGTCATATGAGTGAATACCAGCAGGGCACAGTCATTGTCTAGCTATGAAGTCTCCTAAACTAAGTTTTATTGCAGATTATGATGACAAGCTGATGAGTGAAGAAGTTCTGGGGTAATTTATACTGGAAGAGAGACAAAGGAAACCATACTCTGAAACTCTTTCTTGCAGTCCTTTCCTGTGAATATCAAAAAGGAGTGATTGGGAGCAGAGCAGGTTTTGTTTGCTGCTGATTTTATCAATGTGGGAGATGTTTTCAAGCTCTAGGATGAGGACAGAATGTATCCAGGTGGTTTGTGGGGAGGCACACTGGGGATGTGCTTCTGTAACTGCACAGCTGCCCAAAAGTCTGCCTGGCACTGAGCTCTCTGAAGTGTTAGGTCCTGGTGCATGGAAGTGTTTAACCAAAATCTCCCAAAAAATGAATTAGGAAAAGCCTCCTAAAGGAAGGAAAGCATGCTGGTGTAAATGCAACCCTTCAAGGATCTGTTTGGTTTTTTGCCATGTGGATTTATATAGCTTAAGTTAAAGTTAACTAAAAGTCCACCCCTGCCATTCTGAGCTCATGACTGATAGAAAAATCCACTGGCAAAACTGGGGTTTGGTGGTAAATTGGGATTTCAGTGGTCATCCTGCAGCCTGGGAAGGATGTGAGACAAGGAGCTTGTTGAGCAGCTGAGTGATTTAAAAGCAATCAAATTCTTACAGCTTTAAATCATGCAGCTAAAGAAAGAGCAAGTTGTTTCTTCATTTGTCCCAAGTCCAGACTTGCATTTCATGACCTCTAGGTCTTAAAATGATCTTAAGCTTTCAGTCAATATCTGTATTGCAGTAAATCATTTCAATTCACTACCCCTTTGGCATTATTTGAAGAACAATGGGGAGGATGAAAATGTGTTTTAAAACACTTTCTACATGTGCTAGAATGAATGTGTATAATCCTGGTGTAGCATTGCAGACTTATAATTCATTGTTTGCATCAGGTTAGATATCTCTGTATTTTCTAGGAATAGAGAAAATTTTTTTTAAAGTATTATTCAGTGCTGCTTTGCTTGTCTTCAGGACCTGGAGGTTTTATAAAGCCATTCTTGCTGTTTCCCATGAAATGAAAGAGAAATTAACGATTCAGCCTGTGAAACTTGGTGTTGTGTTTTGTTTTGTTCTGTCAGGGGAGTGACAGAAAGGAAGAATATGTTCTGTACATGCACAGCAATCTTGATTAAGGGCAGTGTTTCTCTTTGCATACTGCTGGCCACTCTGGCTGCAACTGTTAACTTCATTTCAGGCTTTTTTGGAATCCTAATGAATTTACATACAACCCTTAACTCATATCAGTTCTTAGCCTTCACAAGCAACAAGATAAAGTTGAAATCAAACTGAAAATGAGGACAAGAAAATCTCATATGTCAGGAGCAGGATATAATAAAGGGTGATTTGGAGAAACTTAAGCTATTTCATGTATAATATGTTTATTCTTGGTGTTGCTTCTTCTGGTTGTCATGCCTGGTTTTGGCAGTTCCCTTTGCTCCTCCATATCACCAGTGCTACTATCTCATAAATCTCCCTGAAAAACTCTGACATTATTTGTTGTCTGATGCAGAGAAGATTTTCACTTACCTAGAAAATCTTGTGTTTCCTTGTTTTTTAGGCTGAGGTCAATGTAATATAATGGCCTCCCTTCATCCCTCTTGCCATTCACAGGCTCTGTCACTCTTTTCCTTTTCCTGGGCCAGTTGTGGTCCCTTTTCTTTATTCCATGTTCCACTTTCTGTGTTTGCCTGCTCTTCCATACCAAGATATTTTTTTTCCCGTGTCAGGAATCTCTTATTTCACTACAAGCCCTGTGGCAGGTCTCTTGTCCCTGGGTAATATTCTCTGTGTGCCCTCCAGTTCAGGTCAAAACCTCAGACTGTGGCTTCTTGCCAGTTTCCTCCTTCTACCACAGGTTGTCTTGATTTGTTTTCTTCTCTGGGAGAGTCTTTTCAGAGAATTTATGTTTGAAACTGAAAAAGAAGTGGAGCTGAGGGAAGAATATTGTGCTAGAAAGTATTAATAGCTGAGGGGAGGATATTGTGCTGGAAGGTATTAATAGCAGTCATCATTTAGCTCCTACATCTCTTGCACAGGGGTTATAAGCTGCTGGTTCTGCTCTTCCTGTATCAGGGACTTTGTTCATATTCATTTCATGCCTCTGATTCTCCAGTGTTTACTGGAATCATCAGGAATATCTGTTCACAACCTGAACACTTCTTTAAACATTGGAATGGTTGAGATGCATAGAAACACATCCAGGAAAAGAGCAAAGGAACAAAATTTTTTAAAAAGGGGAAAACCCAATGGTGTGGTCACTGTTTTTATTGTCATTACAGTAGAACAGCATGTGAACAATATTTTGGGTGTTCTACATGTGTAAGGGTTAAAGACAGTGACTTTTTTTTCCATCTATTTCCCTTTGTTCTGTCTATTTTTGAGTCAAGTTCTCATTGTGATCTCTCTATGTAGTTTAAGCTTGGGTCAATTTTTCCTTTTCTTGCCATTTAATGAATATTTGGTTTTGACCTGCAATGGCTTCAGTATCAAATGGCTTTACTTGGTGTGTGTAACCCCTTGCAAAGATTTCAGTGCAATAAGAGAGCTCGTGCATGGTCAGTGTGTCAGCTCAACCCTTGCTGTGCACTGTGGCTCGTTAAAGAGGAGCACAAAAAGATCACAGCCATCCATAACTGGATGACTCCAGGTAAACTTGGGAACTTGCTGGCTCAGAGAATGGCACATTTGCCCCCAGGGTTTGTTTTGGTCGGTGCTGTGTGTTGATGAGCTTGTTTGCTGGGATCCTTTCAGGCAGGTCCTGCTCTCCCCCGTGTGTGGCCCTGGACGAGGCTCACTCCGATGACTCCGATGATGTCGTTGTCCCTCCCTTCCTGCAGGTGAAGAAAAGCCACACCCACCTCTAAGGTTTGCTAACAGCTCTGGTGGTCTGGAATTGTTTGGTTCACCAACAAAACTATTTGTGCCAAGATCAAGCATATCAAAGATGGAAAAAGGGGGAATATCAGCCCCTTTGTAATGACAGTTCACATGATTTCAGCCACAAATGAGTAATTCTTTGACATGTTTTCTCTTTATGGCTAAAAGCCACTGACTGACTGTTAACCTTACCCTCCTGGGACACAGAGAGTTTGGATTTATAAACTCAACCAAAACACTTCATTGTTTTTAATGAGGATTATAAATTCAGTTGCCACATTTAACTGAAAGCAATAAAGCCTTAAGATACTTAATGCCAAACAAAGTTTTGTTTCAGGTCAATAAAATAATTTGTTCAATCAGAAAGTGGTACATGATATAACTCCAGTTTTTAGCCCGTGTATGAAAGGGGTACAACTGGTATTTGTTATCTGTGCTTTACTATTTAAAATTTTTACTGTATCATATTTTAATATCTTTCTTTTTATTTTTATATTGAACATTTACAATCTGTGCAAACCTGTTAAAGGCTTTTAGAAAGCCATTTCTTTGCCATATGACTATTCAAGTATTCAAGGCCCACTGTATCAGCTGGGTTTTCTTATTTATTGACCTTTTCCTGTGTATGTATGATGACATGTGTGGTACTGCTTTGTGTTGAAATGTCTGATGACATAATCAACTTTTGGGATTTGTCAGGGCAGGTGTGTATTAGCAGCAGTGTGCTGTGAAGGGATATCCTTGTGAGTGTTTTTTCTGTTTAAAAAGTCACAAATTATGGGTGGGGTCAGCTCTTAATGTGTAAAAATATTTGACATAGGAGATAGAACTGTCTGGAATGCTCACCTGACTCCATTGCTCATATCTAATTGGGGCCGTTTGGTTTGGGAGCAGAAGTGGTAGCTTGGATTATAACAGAAATCAGTACTGCATCCAGAAAAAGCACTCACAGTGTAATTATCCATGGAAAGACCAAAGAAAACAGCCTGATGGGCTGTTGAGGATTTCATCAGAGAGGGTCTTTCCAGATCTCTGCAGACTGTACTTTTGGACTGGATCGTTCCTACTGTTGCACCAACATCCTTCAAAGACATTGAAATGTGTGTGGGTTTTTTTTAAGGTGAGCTAGATAAATCATGATACTTATTGGAAGGGGAAATTAATTTTACAAGCACGTGGTGAAGGTTTGCTGGAAACACTAATGGTTTCTTTGTCATCAAAGAGTAATAAAGTCTCCTGTAAACAGAAAGCACACTCTTAAATATAAGATTTTTATCAGCTTTTCTAAATTAAAAATCAGTCACCACTGTTTCTCAGAATACCAATAAGTCAGGGCTGTCTCAGTTCTGTGATTTCAATGAAGACTATCTGAGGCTTATCATAGTTTGTGCCAGTACTTAGAGCCAAAGAGGAAACTGGATGGCTGCAGCACAATGCAGCTGATTTCATTTAATCCCCTCGGTGGAAATGCTGCCTGTGCTATTTCCAAAGGCAGTTTTGGGAGCTCTCCATACCCAAAGCAGTCTGAAGAATGTCATTTGCACTCCCACTGGGTAAATTTTTCCTGCTGGTGCTTTGGTCACATGACTGTCATCTGCAGGAAGGATAAAAAAATATACAGAAAAGAAAAGGGATAGAATCCTGCTAGAAGCTGGGATATGTTTCTTTTTCTGGAAGTCACATTAAGAAGAAGGGTCATTTTGCTAAATGGAAGCAGTGCTGTACTGAGTTGTTGTGTATAATATTTCAGGTCTGTAACTGTGACTCTGTCATGGATCTCTCCAGAGAGTAACCAGAGATGAGGCCTGACACATTAAAGGGAGAGTGTGTGATGTGCCAGGACCAAGGCTGATACCAAATACCTGCCTGGCTGTCATCCTATAGGGGGGTTCTGGGGCAGCAAATGCAATAAAGAAAACATTGTTTTACTTTACTGTGCTGTAATGAGCAGTATGACAGTATTAGGAAGTTGATAGAGAGCAGAAGGGTTTGTGTTTGAGCTGAGCACGTGGCCATCAGCAGCACTGCCCATAGACAAGTTCTGGGGTTAATGGGGGATGGAGCTTGGAATGACCCAGACACAGGCAGAAAGCAGGGTGAAAAGGAACAAGTGTTCTCTGGGCTGAATCAAAATGTGTCTAAAACTTTCTAAATTTGAGGGTGCTGTCTAAATTTGAGGGTGCTGTCTCCCAGCTATAAAAGATCTGGTACTAACATTGAGATGGCCTTCAAACCCATACCTTCCTTTGGAAGGTGATTATGTGTTCACTCCACATCAGGAGCTTGTGGTCCAGGAGGAAGGGAATCCTGCACAGTGTCAGCCTTAGGTGTTGTTCTGTTGTACCCTGGGATGCAATGTGTTGGAGGGAGTAGTGATTGACACTAGGTTTGGTTCTGTGGTTATCTATCTGAATGCCAGCACCCATAAACTGGGAGGAATTGTGGCACAAAGAAGGAAGAAAAAGTTATTTTTTGAATAAATGGCATTTTTCCTCAGTAGGGAGCTGAGGACAGTAAAAATGAGTGAGGCTCAAATGTGCCAAGATAGGCCCAGTACAAACACACTGTTTCTGCAAAACACCTCTGTAGAAAGCCCTGGAAGCCTTGTGGGGGTGTCAAGGCCTTGAATGAAAATTAAACTCCCCTGTATCCAGTGTAATCTAAAAGCACATTTTCCATTCTGTCAATATAGAATAATGTTTCTGCCTTAAATCCATCTGCAGTTTGCAGCAGTGTTAGTTAGAGATTGTATGTGAGTGCAGAGATCTGACTTTAATGGGATGTTATCTCTCTTGATCTCTTTTTGCCCTTAAGTGCCTTTGCCTGTAAATCTTTACTGAGGCATCAAGACCTGAAAACTGTATTGTTTCCTGCATAACTCTAAAAATAATCCCTGCACAGGCAACTTCTAATGTAGTCAAAATGGAAAAGGATTAATCTTGGCATATGAGAGCACCATTAATTTTTATGATCTTTTTAATATTTAGAACTGTGCAAGTATTTTATATAATTTATTTTGGGATCTTTGAAAAGCTAAAACAATTGCAATGAATTTTCTTTGAACTGTTATATTTTGAAATAAAGTTTATAACTGAATCTTGATGTGTTTCTTCTGCTACTGCTGTATTTTCATTGCCCCTCTGGCCTCTGCTGCACTCTCCTGTTTTCTCTTTGCACCTGAGCTGACCTTTTATCCCTGATTTCCTGAATGGACAGTAACAAGATAACTGAAACATGTACGGTGTGAAATTTCTTTTCTTTCAGTGCAGGTTCAAGGTTTTTCCATCAGGAATGAGCAGTGTTCCTGACCAAAACCTGGTGGAACTGAAAGAGCTGATGGGTTTTTGCTTTAAAATACTTGATCTGGCAGCAGCTGAGGGGGAGCAGGACACTACAGAGTTCAACGTTTACTGACAGTGTATCCTCTCACCTGAGTTATTGTTGCTGTGTGTGAAGCTCTGGAAGGAGCTGGGACATGTGCATTCTTTTCCAGGTCCACTGAAAAAGCCTTTAAGGACTCCCTAAAGAAGCCTTCTGCTGGTTTATGGCAGTGGAAGACCCTGCTGTGAAAACATGGGAATCCTGCAGTCATCCTCCTGCCAAGCAGAGTCCTTGGTGTAGGACTACAGCAGCTGTGAGAGTACAAGATGAGACAGTCTTTGTTGGATGATTTTATTAATTAAATTTCACAATTTTTATTCTTTCCTCTCAGCTCTACTGGCATATTCTCTGGATTTCTTATGAGAAATTTCAGTTTTAAATCTTAAACACCAGAGGTAATCCATGAGGCATGAATGGAAAAATTTGGTATTATTTCTTGGAGCAGACTGGTCTTGAATTCAGTTGAAAGCAATTAAACATTCACACTTAGTTATATTAAGCCATAATTTGTCTGCAGATGAAGTTGGAATGCCCTTGACTCTTGCAAGCTTTGCAGCATCTCTGTGGTAGGTTTGTCAGCTAATGAATTGCTTTCCTCATACAAACTTTTTAAGGGGAGAAAAAAAGTTTCATTCAATGGGCAAAGAGCAAAATTTCCATGTTATACTCCAGGTTTGTAGGGAAGGATTTCCAGGCATGGTTGGTGGTCAGGTGTTGCATGAGTTCCTCTGTTTTCTGGAGTGCTGCTGTGCTGGTGGAGGCAGCCCTGACATCCCTTCCCAGTGCCTGGCCTGGTTTTGGTGTGTGTTTGGCACTTTGGTTACGTGTGGTGCTCAAGGAAGGGCCCTGAGCAGTGAGGGTTGCTGTGTTCTCAGGAATTCACTCTGCTCTGATTCACTGATGAAGTTGCACCCTGCTCCCCTTGCCCCTCCCTGCCTGGCCCCCCCAACTTCCCTTTTCAAACCTGAGCATCTGGACTCCCCCTGCTCTCCAGGACATGTTTGTGGTGTTCCCCTCACAGAGCTGTGTCTGAACCAGTGTCCCAGCCCAAGGTGTGGCTCAAGCTGTCCCAGCTCCCCTCTCTTGGAGAGGCTTTTGCCTCACAAACATTACACTGGGTACCACATGAGCTCCTCTAGGGCTTCTATTGCTGGCAGTGTGAATGGAGGTGTCATAAAACCTTGCTGCTCAAAATGATGTGGGAAGAAGCAGGGAGGACAGGAGGGACATCCTGTCCATTGCCATCAGCCAGACAATCCAACACCTGGATGCCTTTCCTGTCCCCTCCTCAGCCCATCAGCTCTGCAGAGCAGAGCCTGAGCCTCAGCAATGTAACACAGCTTGGAAGTCTCTGCTGGGCTCTGACTTTTGGGATGGAATCCTGTAAAATCTGTCACTTGGTTACAGTGCTGCTGTAAAAAAAGGCTGGAATGGCCTCTAGGTATATGCATGGAAAATTAGAAGAGCTTTTAATAAATGAGATTGACCATGAGTGCCTGTAGTACAAGTTACAACGTTCTGAACAAACATTGCTTTGCATTGCCATTATTGAGCAATAATCCTTATTTGGAACTTATACAAATTGTGGCAGAACCTTCTATTTATCTAACCTGGAAATTTTTCCTGAACAGGCTCTTATAATCTACTCAGAGAACTGGCAGTTTTCTTCCCTCTCTTGGTAGATATTTAATAGCCACGTATTGCATTTCCATGCTAGTAAACCTTCATTATTATACAAAATGTACCAGAATGTTATGAAGAAATACCTTAAATAATTAAATAGAAACGAAGAGTGACAAAACAAACGAACAAAGTGCAATTTGAGCTGTGTTATCCTTTCCTTTTTATGTTCACTTATTTGCTAATTTGCTGAACTTACTGGACTGCAGTGGGTCTTGCTGTGATTAGAGAGAGTTTGCCAAGTTCCTTTGTAATTGTTTCTTTGCAATTAACTAAATAATAGAATGTTCTCTGTGTGGCTCTCTGGGGAAAAGAGCGGGCAGGTGCTTTTGCAATAGGATTTCCACATCTTCCACCCATTTCCCTAGAACTCAGTTTAAAAAGACCAGTAAAACATGAGAAAGAGAGAGAATATTGCCTCAGGACTGGAAATGAAAGAATTAACCTATTATTATTTCTTTGAGTTGGCTGAAAGCTTTTTTTTGCTGGCCATGGTAGTGGCTATTCTTTGTGTAAACCTGAAAGTCCCTGGCAGGATGTCAGAGGAAAGGCTTGAAAACCCAAATATATGTTCCTGCCTGCAGATGCCTCCACTCAGGGGAAGTCCTTCAAGCTGGGAGGAGAAGTCAGCTGGGAAGATCCCTGGCTTTGCTGGGAGAGCAAGGCTGGAGACAGAGCTGTCATGGAGGGAGCAGCGATGGCTGGGGGCCCTGGCTTTGTTATTTCCTTTGACTTTGAGCAGAAAATTAGAGAGGAAGCCCTGGGAGGAGAGGCAGGGTAGTTTTAATGGAGGCAGAGCTGAGCTCAGCGGGAAGGAGGCACGGCTGGCTGCAAGGGCAGAGTTTATGGAGCAGCAGAGTCAGAGGTGTGGCCCGGCAGTGGCAGCTGAGTGCCAGGCACGGTTCTCTCCCTGACCTCCCCATGACCATCTGTAATTTAGTCCCTGTCTCAAGAGGGTAACTCATCCATCTGCTGGCACTTGGAGTGCAAACCTGCCATTTTTTTTTTTTTTTTAATCTATATTGTTAGCTAAAACCTTTTGTGGCACACATTAGGTTTGACAGAAAGGGGAAGGCTCCTTGCTCCACATTATATTAAAAGCTGAATTATTTCATTTCATAGTGAATCAGAAAAGCCAGGGCTAGGAGATTGCTGGTTTAAAAGGTGCTCTCATTGCCAGTGCCACTTCAGCAGCAGGGATGTCTGCAATCAGAAGCTTGTGAAGAGTGAAAAATGCTGCATTTCTTGGAAGGCTTCTGTAGAAGCCTGGTGGTCTCAAGAGGATGGAGGACAGCCCTGGCTGCCTTATTTTGGAGATTTAAACTAGTCTTTTTATCTTTGCTGTCTTTAATGAGGAACACTTCTCATCTGCCTATTTTGTCCATTGATTCTTTAGCAAAGCCACTGTCAGAGCAAGTTAGCAAACACTAATACTGCTCTTTGGGTCACTTTTCAGCAGGATTACCAGTGAACAAGCTGACATTTGCAGTTTGCTTTGCTTGACTGTAGAACTGCTTTTCATGCAAGGGTGATTTACTGTTAGATTTTATTCCTGGGATGTCATGACAGTGTCTCGTTTGTTCATTTGGCTTTGGCAAAAGAGAGTGTACTTATTTGTGTGGGAAGGAAAAAAAAGGCTGATATAATCTAAACATGAGAGCCTTGATAACTGTCTGGTCATGTACTCAAGAGTTACCTGGATAGGATTGAATGAGAGATGCTAGACATCCAAGAATTGTAGATATTTCTTTGTGATGTGGCACAACAGTCTGGAATGCCATGGAAAGTCTGGCTAGTGCTGGATCCTGTGGTTTGTCTCTTATTCCTCGTTTGCTGAATCCATTCTGCTCTTCATTTTCCCATATCATTATAAATAATTGTGGGGGAGAAATGAAAACTGTTGATGCCTCTGTTTCTCTGTAATCCCCAGTCCTCATTCTGCTCTAATTTAATCCAGTTGTCTCAGCAGCAGGAGGCTGAGGGGAGGCATGCACACAGCCCTGCTCCCTTTCCCACTCACCCCCAGCCCCACAGAGTGCCTCAAACACCCACCCCCATGGAACAGCATCCAGCTTTTCCTGTCATTGATTCCAAAACTTTCTGTGCAGTTTGATTTACATCAGCCCTGTCAAACAGGATCTCAGTGTGGTGTCCTGGCTGCAGCTTCTCTCCCCTGTCCATCACATGCTGACAGAGGTGCTGGGACCTGCAGCCTGGTAGCGTTTTGTGTCCATCCAGAGACCCGTGGTTGTGGTTACATCTGCAGGACAGATTCCAGCCTTGAGTGTTTTAGTACCAAATTGCATAAACTCTGTGTCAGAAGGGGCTTAGGCAGAGATCTCTTGCTCCCAGCGAGGTCTCTCTGCTCCTTGCCTTTGGGTTGTTAGAACTGGAGACTGGACCTCCAGTTGGACCATTGGCCCTTGAAAGAATTCCTTCTTCCATCCATCCTTGCTGGCACTGTGGAAAAAATTAAAATAATAAGGAAAAAAAAATGGCTGATGTTCAGCTGTCTTTCTGCAGAAAAATAAATCCTTTTCTTGGAGAAAGCTGAAGGGAGTTGAGGTCTTCTATCTTGTACCCTTGTATATCTTGTACTTGTGCACACAGCACGTGGCTCTAAACCCTCTGACATGTGTCTTAATGCTATTTGTGAGTGATAAGATTTCTTTTTAGCTGTGTTGATAATACTCATATGAAAATCCCATCCTAGTCAAAAGCTATTGAAGTTGTCAGAACATCAGCAGAATGTTCTTTGTGTTTATTTGCTTTAAGGGGTTAACATGTGGCCCTGTGCCCAGCACCCCATAGTCACAGAGACATTGTGTTGGGAAAAACCTCCAAGATCACCAAGTCCAACCATCAACCCACCACCGTGACCATGTTTGCTACTAAACCATGTCCTCAAGTGCCAGATCTGCACATTTTTTGAGGTATTCTGAGAGATTCCAAGACTTAGTTCAAATTATTATTTTATTATTTTTCCCCGTCGTGCTGTCACACAGTGGGAGGTGTCTCCTAAATGTTCACCTGTGCTGTCATTGCCATGCGTGTGCCCAGCCAAGGGAGTGCTGGATGACATTCTGCCTCCAACAACTGTGAATTCGGGAGGGACAAACTTGCTGCCTCTGGATCTTGGACGGGCATTGAGATGTACTGGAGAGGCGCTAACAATAAATGACTTTATGCCCACCTTTACCACTTGCTCCGGCACAAACTGCTTTTACTCCGCTGGCTTTTAAGCTGAACCCAATCCGCTCCTCCCGCTGTTAGACCCGCAGGGCCGTGTGAGGTTCACGGCACCGGGACGCAAACGCAGCGCCGGGGGCTCGGGGCCCGGCAGCGACTCCCGGTCCCGGGGGAGCGGCGGGGGCCGGGCCGGGGCGGGGCGGCGGCGGCGGCGCCAATGGGAGCGGGCGGGCGGCGCCGGGCGCGGGCGGCGGAGCCTCTGGGCGAACAAAGAGGGAGCGGGAGCGGGCGGAGGGACGGCAGCGGGCGGGGGGGACGCTCGGCCATGCGGGGCCGGCGGCCGCGGTGCGGGTGAGGCGGGCGGCGCTCCATGGCCGGCGGCTCGGGGTGAGGCAGGCGCGGGCATGGCGGGCGTGAGCTACTCGCCGCCCTGGTGGGTGAGCCTGCTGCACCGCCTGCCGCACCTCAGCCTGCGCTGGGAGCTCACCGCCGCCGACTTCCGACCGCACGACGCCGAGTACCAGCAGGTGGGTCTGCCCGGGGCCGCGCGGGGTGCGGGGTGCGCGCCCCCGGCCGTGAGGAGCGGCGGGAGCGGGGGCTCGGCCCGCCCGGAGGCGGAGGAGGAGGAGGAGGAGAAGGGGGCGTGCGGCCCCCGCTGGGGCTGCCCGGGTGGGTGGCCGAGGGTGCCGTGTCCCCGCTGCTCCCGGAGCAGGTGCCCCCGCAGGGCCGGGCCAGGCGGGGCTGGGGCGGGAGGTCACCACGCCGAGCTGCCCCCAGCCTGCCCGGAGCGCGGGTTCTTCTTGGCAGAAGCTGAAATTATAGATTGATAGAATCACTGAGGTTGGAAAAGCACTCCAGAATCAGTGAGCTCAACCTTCGACCCGATGCCACCGCGTGCCCGCTGACCCGCATCGCTCAGCGACCCCTGGAGCGGGGCAGGAGCCAGGGCTGGCCCGGCCGGCTCCCAGCGCTGCTCGGGCAAAGGCACCGTCCCGGCCTGGAGCCCCGGGGCTGCCCGCAGCCACCATGGGCTGTGCCGGTCCTGTGCGGGCTCTGCTGACCATTCATCCCCTTTGGTTGTGCCAGTCCTGTGCGGGCTCTGCTGACCATCCATCCATCCATCCCCTCTGGCTGTGCCAGTCCTGCACTGACTATCCATCCCCTCTGATTGTGCCAGTCCTGTGCAGGCTCCTCTGACCATCCATCCCCTCTATGCCATTCCTGTGCAGCCTGCACTGACCATCCCCTTTGATGCTGCCAGCCCTGCAGCGAGGCCAGCAGTGCCTTTCCAAACCGTCTGCCTGCCTGCTGGAAAACAGATGACTTAATGCACGAGAGTGGCGTTAGCATCAAGTGCACAGGAGGATGCTCGCAGAATACTTGTGTTCAGCTCTTTTTTTTTTTTTTTTTTTTTTTTTTTTTTTAAATGCCGCTTAGCCTGTATCCTGTGCTTGGTTGGCTGGGCATGTAATTAAAATGATTGTGGAGTGAATCTGTGTGCTCCAACATCTGTGTTCTCTGCTGTCATCTTGGAACAGAGCTGCAGTGACTCTGCTGCCTCGTTTTGCCACGGTCTCTGGTTTTGAAAACACCATTTTGCTTTTCTGAACATACTTGCAGTGTCCTATATACACAGCCTGCTATCATGCACACAGGCATCAAGGCTAAAGCATCTAAGCAGTTCTTGTTTATTCTAGGAGTAGAAGGTATTAGAAATACTTTAGGAAGCAGTATGTTTTGGCTTTTTGTTCTAAACAGATGAACAGATCTGAGGACTGAAGCTAGAGCAAAATGTGAGAGATGTATTTAAAGAGCCGTGGGTAGATACAAAGAAATATCTTTATACCAGCAAATCAAAGGGACTTTTGAGCTAACTTTGTATTTTGAGGCTTCAATTTGTTAATTTGTTTTAGTTCCCTTGGCTTAGCAGAGTTCAAGATGGCCACATGCAGATGTAACGCTGCACAGCAGCTGAACTGTATTTCCATGACCTCAGAGGGTAGCTGCCTTCAAAATAAGGGATATGCAATCCTGGAGATCAGAAGTTAAGAGTTCATTGAAAGATCTTCTTGGGAGTGTGTTATCATGAAATAAGCACTTGGTGACCTTTTGAATAGACAGCAGATGTACCAGTTTTCACTTAAATTGCTTAAAAGCATTCCTAGCAATAATCTGGGGTTGTGTTTGTTTGTCAGATAATTTTTCTACAGTAATCATATTCCCACTTAAAGCCTTCTGCTGCTCTCCTCCTGTGTAGCTGCCTCCCCTCCCTTGATGGCATTGAGGACTTCTTGCACAGCAGTCGATGGCCTTTTAAGCCTTAACATCAGCTCTCAAGAAAACATTTTATCAAATCCGAACTCCAATGTCTGCATTACTGAGGCGTCTGTCACCAGGAGAGTGGTTTGAGCAGCAGCAGCTTTGCTGGTTGTGGTGTTGGTGAGGGGTAGCAGGCAGGCTCCAGCAGCACTGCAGCCTGTGCTGTCAGAGCTGTGGTTATATAACCACGCTGCTGCTGAGGCTCTGCAAGTTGGCTCTGGAGTTCGTAGGCACATAGATTAATTCTAATGCAGTGAACCAGGGAAACTTAATCCAGCACTGGGAACTGTAATGATAAATGCTCTCTTGTGCTTTTAAATGCTTCTGAAGGCCTTTTGGTTTGAATTTTAGATTTTTTTAATGGATTTGCAACTCTTGCTCTGCGTGCAGCCTGTGCTGGCATTGTCTTTCCTTATCTTTAGGAACCTTTTGTATTTAACATGTGAGATCATATACATCCTCAAAATTAGGAAGTCCATTTTTTAATTTTAACTTTGCCTTATTTATCTTTACTTTGTAGGTCTCACTGGCGCAAATTGTGTATGTTTTTGTTTTCTATTCCATTAGTGATTGATACTCTGATTCTTAAGTATGAACTATTAAAAAGCACACTGCATTTGATTTCCCCAGGGGCTGAGGAGAGGTCAGTGGGGGGGATGCTAGAGGAAGTTTATGGGCACAGGTAAGGGCAGGGTGTCCCTACCTGTGAGGAAGAATTGCCTTTGCTAAACTGCATGGCTCCTGTTCATCTGGGAGCTGGACTGTTGTCATAAATAGCCACACAGCTGGGCTCAGTGTACAGTCCCATTCTGACGTGTTTTGAGGAAGGAAGCAATGTACCCTTTCTGATTCTCCACTGCTTCTCTAGAAAAGATTTCCCAACCTGTGACCACAGGAAAGCAGCACTTTCCTTATAAAAAAACTCTTTTCTTCAGTCACCTTTTAGTAAATACCCACCTGTTTGTTGTACTCCTGTTTTGTGATGGGCTTTGAAATTGTGCATCAGCTGAACATCCCACTGCAGCCAGAAGTGGAATGCAGTTTGCATGTTGTCCTGTCACTTGTTGCAGTGCCACGTGCTGCTGCAGGTGAGGAGGCTGCTGCCTGGAGAGGCTTTGCACCTCTGCCTAGCAGGATTAGGGTAATGCCAAGCTGCTCTTCCCCTGCAGCAGCAGCCCAGCCATTGTGCCCTGAAACCTCTCAGAGGGAGGGCAGATAAGCACATGCTGCCACTCTTTGAAGTCTAGGCCTTTGTTAAGTCTGCTGGGACCCTGGGTGATGGGGGATGTCCAGCAGGATGTGGATGCAGTGGCTGCTTCTGCTGTTCTGTCCCAAGGGGTCCCTTGGCCAGGGCAGCAGGGATGCCTGCTGTGTGCTGGGCTGTCTCAAGGCTGCAGCCATTGTGGACCAACCTTCTGGGGCTTCCTCCTTTTGTCTGAGAGCATGAGAAGTGCTCATGGCAGTGCTGCTGCCAAGGGCTGAGATCAGTGCAGCTGCAGGTTTTGGCTGCATACCTTCTTCACCTGAGCCAGCCTCTAAAACACTCTCTCTCTCTGGTATTACTTTACTCTTTATCTTCTCCCACAGCATATCTTGTTGCATTAGGTTAGACCAGTGTGTGTGTGAGTGTGGAGGAGCAGAACAGATCCTTCCCCTCTGGACTAGATTGTTTAAAAATGTATGTGTATCCTGATGTCCTTCAGATGCTCTGCTTCTGCCACTACAAGCAGTGCAACCAGTTGTTTTCTTTTTCTGGAGGAATTGAGGTGAATCTCCATGTAGACTGAGCTGGGGTTGTGGTCCTTCTTCTGCAGGGGTTTGGCATGCTGGAGAGTCCTGTCAGAGCTGCCTTCGTGTGCCACTTGCAGGACTTGCTCCATAGTCCTCCCTACAGAGGATCTTATCAGACCAGTTCTTTTCCTAATCCTCCCATGAATCATTGGGGTTGAAAATATCTTGATATGAACAGCTTTGTTCTGGCTGTATTCTCATCTGAGTCATACTGCAGTGCTCTGCAAAGCCTTTTCATTGTGTAGTGAGTCACAAATTCTAGAGTGAAGGGAATGTAAAAATGGAGCAGAGCTCCTGTTCCTTCTGACAGCATCATGCTAACACCAGTTCAGGTCTCCCTGCCTTTTGCTGCTGACCAAATCATGATGATCTTGCCAGTGCTGTCCACTTTCCAGTTCAGTTGGTTGGCCCAGTGAGACGGTCCTGAGACTGCTGCTGTCACTGGTTTAATTTATTTAGCAATGTAAGTGACTGACTTAGCTGTGTGGCATTGAATTCACTTTCTTTCTCAGGGTAGAGTTGGTTAAGAGCCTTGAAGTAGCATGGAGGTCACGTGCTGGAAAGGAATAGAAAAGCTGAATAGCTTTGTAATGCAGCACAACAACAGGTAATGGGATATCTGCTCCAGTCAGGGTGTCTGTGCACTGACAGAAAAGGAGACTATGGCACTTTATCTCTGGAGTCTGGCTGTGGGCTCAGAAGTGCCCTGTGAACAGTGAAGGAGAAAAGAGGCTGTAAAAGCCAAACCACGGAGCCCTTTGGAGTTTCTGCTTTTTCTTCATTGCTGGAAACTGGCGATGTTGACACAAACCTGTGTAAACACAAAGGTTATGTGTGAGTCAGGCCAGAATGAAGAAAAATTCTCCAGCATCTTTGAAACTCATCCCTTGCAGGGCTTCGTGCCTCCTCAGTACAGTCAGAGCTGCAGATGCTTGGTTAGTAGGTGTAATGGCAGCTGTTTGTGCTTTGGAAGATGACTGATGATTGATTCACACCCATTAAGATGCAGAGTCGTGCTGAAGGAAGCAGTGACAAGAGCAGGGACATGCTCTAGTCCTTGGCTTTGAGATGCTCTCTTCAGTGTTGTCACCCAGGAGTTTCCTATCATGCCTCTGTCAGTGCTCTCGTGCTGTAATGTTCTTTTTCTCCCTCTGTACGTGTGCTGAGAAGGGATCCAGCAGGGAAAGGTGCTGTGTAAGCCCAACACAGACTCTAATCCAAGGCATGTGTGTTTGAACCCATAGCCAAAGGTTCAGCAAGGAATTAATTCTGTCAGGTACTTTCTGGCTCTGTGAGGCTGTTTCCCCACACACAACAGCTAACGTCGTCTTTGGAAGTGTTTCTTGGCTGGAGAAATATGATGGAGCCCAAACTGCCAGAAAACTTGGATTATAGAGATTGTTTTAGAACTTCCTCTACTGTACTGGCATCTTATTTCAATTTTGAAACCAAGAGTCTTTCTGTAAATTGGAAACATGTGTATTAGTCAAGTTGGATGACGTGTTTTTGTCTAGTTGGCTCAAAGTCAGAGGGTAATGTGCCTTTTTTAAAGGGGTTGGACTGAAGGTTTCTTTCTTTCAAGAACAGTTGGACCCCTTCCAAGGTCTGATCAGCTATCCTGCTGTAGCACCAGTTTGCTCATATTTCCAGAGAGGTTAAGTGACCCCTGTTAGTAGAATCCAATGTTGTCTGATGAAATTGAAGTTGTTTTTATTTTTTTAAGAGCTGCTGGTAAATTCCCTCTTCCCTTTACTCATCAGTGTCAGCTCCATGAGTAACCATGCAGTAATGCCTCCCATCAGCAAACTGGTGCTGTGCTCTGACTCTTCTCTCTTTGATCTGGAGGAGCCTTTACTGATGAGCAGCGCCACAATGAATAACCAAAAGGTAGAACCAAGGCTATTTTTGGCTGATTTTTACCAAAGGTAGACATAAAATGTGTTCTGTTGACCATTCATCCAGTCATGCAGCAGCATATGGTGTGCAGAGAGGAAAAAATTCCACCTTTGCCAGCTTTCTGTATGCAGCCTTGCTTTGTTTTGCTGACCCATGCTGTGCTGCCACGTTTTCAGATGCTCTCCTGAGAACTGGCAGGTTCTGGAAACACTGGCTGTAATTACCCTGCTCTAGTCAAAAAAACCAACTGTTTTAAAGGTGTGGTTTTAGCAGAGTACACAGGGGTAAAAGGTGTCTTGGAGAAAATGTGAAACACCTTGTGGCGGTGAGTGTGAGGAGATGCAGGTGAGTGTGCAAAGATGTAAACCCTGCTCGCTTACTTCTCTGGTGGGATCCCAAAACTGTTCATCCTGCACAGAGAAGATGCTGGTGCCAGCCTGGTGAGCTTCCCAGCCTGAAGACACATTTATGGAGCATGTGGTGCCCTGAAGGCACCATGCTGGTCTCAGCTGGGAGGGCAGAACCAGAGCTGAAAACGTGTCTGGTTGTGGTGGCCAGCCACTGGCACCCTGGTGCTTCTGCACCTACACAACATTTGTCTTGCTGAGAATGCTCCATTTTTATCCCCATGAGTGTAACACCATCTGACTCCTGGTCTGCAAAACCTGATCTCTGGCAGTCTGGAGAAAGGGGTAAGCAAATTCACTTCAGTCTTAGCGTGTCTTGCCTCTTTTTGTGCTTTTCCTCTTCATGCCTTCTTGAACCGAGGAACATCTGTGGTCTCCAGGTTAACAAAGTGCCTTTGTTTAAATGTTGATCCAATGAAGCAAGCAGTGCTTAAAGCAGATGTTGATGTGGATTTTTAGTGTTCTTTACATTTGGTTATTAGGGAAAGTGAGAAATTCTCACCCAGAAGAACATATCCCATTAGGCATGGCTCTGGAGATTAAGGGCACTGAAGTCAGGTGCTTTCTCTGACTTAATCCCAAGGCTCTGAATGTGGATTAAGGGGCTGTACCACAAGCCTTCTTGACCTCTTACTTGTACTTTGGGATTATATTTATTTTGGAACCTGTAAACAGAAACCTGTCCGTTGAGTACAAGAGAGAGGAAAGTAATGGGCCTGTGTCTCATCAGGTTTTTTGCCCTGTGTCTGCAGAGCAGACAGTCAGAGGAACAAGCACTCTCCAACCCCCTGGAATTTCTGTCTTTTTTTTTCTGTTTTCTTTCTATTTCATTTGGTTTGGTTTTTTCCTTCCCTTTTTCTTCCAGGACAAGGCTAATTTTGCACCATTTCTCCTGTTCCCCTGCCCCCAGCAGCACCCACTGATGGAAGGGTGAAGTCCAGAGCTGGTGGTGTTTGTGTTGTGTGGCTGTGCTGTGGCAGAGCTTGCATGGTCACCCTGGTGTGACACTCCTGTGCCTGTGAGGATGGCTGTGAAGGGCCAGTGGTGATGGCCAAAGCTTCTCCTGGAGTCATTCTTTCAAGGCTTTGATGTCAGGGGAATTTGCTTGGGTGGCTGCAAGCAAGCAGTGAGTAAGGTGGTGCTCACTCTTCATTTTCTTAGGGTGGAGGGGAGTCAGCACCTCGTTTGCATTAACCTCTTGGTGACTGTCAGTTCTCTTCTTGTTCCTGTTTTAATTTTCAGTAGTAACTTCTCCACCAGTTATGGTGAGATTTCCCATTCCCCTTGAGTGAGTAGGAGAACTTGGCTTGTGTTCAGCTGAATGTGATTCCCATAGCTGGGGGAAGGGATGCGATGTCTGGGAATTTATTTGCTCTAAGATTCAGATGAGACCTGAGAAACTTGGGAATATATCAGGATTACCTACTGCACTGAACCTCAATTCTCACTTTTAAGACATTAAGACTCATAATACTCAGGAGGTGGTGGTAATAATAATAATAATAGTAGTAGTAGTAGTAGTATCCAAGCCCAGTAATTTTGCTCCTCTCTTGTCAAGACTGCTCCACTTTCTGGGTATGTCATCCTACCAGTCCTTTGTTTTAGCTGATGACAATGATTAACAAGACAGATGAGCTAAAATCAAGGAGGATCAAGTTCATGCAAGGCTTCTAGTCCTGGGGATGCATTCATATGACAGTCTGAAAAAACAAAAAAGTCATCACTGTTAGAAATCCTCTCCTCTCCTCCATTTCAAGGGGTGACTGATGTGTTGCAGCAGTGAAAAACTGGGAATTGGTTACATTTATTCACAAACCAGAAATTATTTTTGCTGTATGGCAAAGAGGTCTATAGGTGAATAGTGGCTGTGGGGCAAAGCCATGCTGATGCTATTTTTTTTTTGTATTAAATAAACTAGGAAAGAACAAAACACAGAGTACTTTCATGTTGCAAAAGCTTTCATTTCAAACTTCTTTTTTTTTTTTAGATTTCTGCGTAATGAGCCACTTAGAGTGTTTGAGTCTGATCTTGTAATTGTGAGCTTTAGGGTTTGGTAAGCTGCAAATGTGCACGTTTTTGCAAAGTAGTCATTTGTGTGCTAAGGCTGCAAGGCTATTCTCTTGCAAGAAAAAAGAAAAGTAGGTTAGCGTGCAATCCATGGCCACAGCAGTTGGTGTAACTCAGTCAGATGCTTGTGCCTTTCCCTTCTCCAAGCACTGGGGAACATAAGGGTAACATTTGCAATAATGTGTGCTTTCACATGCTTATCAGGTTGCTTGCTTCAGCAGATGTAATGAGTGCCAGCTCTCTTTTTAGTTATTATTTTAACAAATGAGCGGTTTTTGGTCAATGGTGAGAGCAGCATTGAAACCATCCAGGGAAAGAGCTGACACTCCCCTTCACCTTCACTTCAACTGGAGCTGCACCCTCGGATTTTGATTTCCTCGGTCACCACTAAATGCTTTTTCTGGCTGATATGGCTCAGAATGGTGCCACACGTGCATATGCATGAAAGCCCTTTGTAGTGTGAAATTAGGGATAAAAGATATTGCTAATCAGCCCTAACAATGCAGGACTTATTCCTGGACGAGGGGAACAGGGAATGTGGGGAATGGATGTTTCACAAATGTGTAACACATTCAGACACGTTGTTATGCCAGTGTTGGTGTCTGTGCACGGACGCCCTTTTCAGGCTGTAAAATGCTGCTGTTCATGCAGGGAATTTCAACAAGCCTTCTATTCAAGGCCGAAATTCAAAATAACGCCAAAATCCAAATGGAGGCACTTCAGTTGCATAATAGTGTCTGTTACAAGGAGGCCTTGGTGCAGGAGATGATGTAATGCTCCTTGAGATAAGGCCCAGGCTGGGGATGGGGAGAAAGGGAAGATGGTGTCAGTGACAGAGCCATTAAAAGTATTGCTAATGGTATCAAAGCTTTCCATAGGGTGTTAATTAGCACGCCTGAATAATTCCAAAGTTGATTGTGTTACAAGTGTACATGTGGAAAAAAACTGCTCGGTGCTACCTGTTTTCTCTGATCATAATCGCTTTTTCCCTGGGGTGAGCTTTCCTGAAGTTCAACAGTGTGCTCGAGCTCCTGTAGATGATAAACTGGTAATTTTGACACTTGCTCTAGGAGCTAAGAATGCCTCAGTCTGCCAAAGAGATGCTTGCTGAAATTGTGATGCTTCTCACAGGGCTGTGCCTGGAGCTGTTGCTGTTCCGAGGCCTTTGGCAGCTTGTTACTTTATTTCCTCCTTAAGTTTGTGGTTCATCTATATTAATTTTCTTTAGTTTAGGAATAGTTTATGTTGCATCCTCACTGCAAGAGTCCCCAGTCCGTTTTTGGGCTGGCACGGTCAGAGGGGGCACACAGGATTGCTGCCCTACCTATGGCCCGCCCCATCCCCTTTCTCCCTGCCCTTACAGTACTCACTCCAGGAAATGCTGAGAAAGTCGGCAGTAATGGAATTCATGAAATTCAAGCTGTGCTTCAATGAAAACGTGTTTTCAATTTCTGCCTCCTCGGGAGCCTGGGACTGAGCCGTGACTGTGGGGGCTGGGGCCGGATGAATGGAAGTGCCGGAGTCAGCGCTCTGCCGAGCCTGTCCCGCATCTCCCTCGGCATTCAAAGGCTGCCGAGAGCTTTGTGGCGGCTTCAGGAAGCGTTTTTGTATTCAGCTGGCCAAAAAAGCCCGGGCGTTTTCCTGCTGGGTTTGATCTGGCAGTCGGGGTCTGAATGACAGTGACGTGTTGGAGAGGAGCGTGATGGGGGAAGCATCAGCTGCGGGTGGCTCGTCCCCCCTCTCTGCTCTTGATCCTGCTCACGGTGTCCTTTGAGTGTCCTGCAGCCGATTAAGGGTGAGAATTATAATGGTGACTCAAAAGCCTTTGGTAAAACTCATTAATTCATTCCTCCTTTAATTAGACACCCAGCCATGGGCTTATAATTATCAGAGCGCAGGAAGGTTTGCAGCTGTAATAAGCTGTGTTGCATCAATTGCAGAAATCGTGGGTTTTTGGCAAATGCAGATATGGTGAACTCTTCTCACTGGTTTTTGGTGAGGAACATGCAAAGACATAGAAATGAAAGAAGCAGCTGAGGGTGTGCTGTGACTGACCTCTGGCTGAATCTTGCCTTGTGGTGTTGAACTGAGAGGAAAGGGTGGAGTTGTCCTGCTTATAAATATTTTTTTTCCTTGGGAGGTGTAATAATGTAACTGTCAAAGAGAGAAAAGATGAAGGAGAATCAAATGAAAATATTATCTTAATATGGAATATTGTATAAAACCTTTAGCACCCAGGAGAATTACACTTTTGGAATAAGTGTTACAAGAACAGCTGCAGGCGTTGCACACAGCACCCATTTTGCTTTTTGGAAGTTAGGGAATAGCTGGGTGTTCTACACTGAAAAGTACCAGGTACTTTTTTTCAGTCTTCTGGGGGAACAAAATCAATAGTGAACTTCTGTTATTTCGTAATGTCTTCTTGTTTCTGAAATGGGAAGCAAGGTAATTTTCAGAACTAATTTGTGCAGCTCACCCCCAGCAACAGCTGATTGGGGTCTTCTGAGAGAAGCTTGTGCTGCTTCTGGTACCTTTGAAATGCTCATGGGTTCTTTTGCAGAAGAACAACTAGAGTGGAGGCTGAAAGGATTTCAGGGAAGAACTTATTTCTACACTGTTGCATCTCTGCTTGTAGTTCTGATCCTTGTGAATGCCATGGTAGAGCCTGATAAATGATCTCCTTTTAGCATTGGACTGACAGGCTGTCAAGTGCAGGCAATCCAAAAAGGCACAGACCTAGGAAAAGGCAAGGGATGGAGATAGCTGGCAGCCACTGGGCTTAAACAGAGATGATTGAAGAGATAGGCTTCATTTTTCAATATTTTTTTCCTTAGACTTTTTAACTTGAGTAAGGTTAGAATGAATATTTTGGACTTGAAGAAATGGGAGCTGTTGCACAAGAGTAGATCAGAGGTACTGCTAGGCAATGGCAAGTATGAATGTTCATGTTCCCTTAAGAGGGAAACTGTTTCAATTGGAGTAGGTGGCAGGAGAAAATGGATCAGCTGTGGTTTGGGTCTTTTTCTGTCTGGATTTAGTGGAAAGCACAGATAGGACCTCCAGTGAGGATGGAATGATTTGTTTGACACTTCTGTAGCTAAACAGAAGTCTTTACTTCTGAGGGTGCTATTTTAAAACCACTGTACAACACTTCTTGTGTGCCTTTTTGTATTACAGTATGTGGCTGCTGTCTTCTGTTTGTCCCTCCCATCCCCTCCCCACACAGTCTGAGTTATTGGTGGTTTATGAGACTAAGTAGTGCCTGGAACTTGGCTGGAACTGGGCTTCATCCCTGGCCTCTGAGGTCAAATATGCTGGGTCAAATATGCTGGCCTTTCCTTATTTCTGTATATATTTAAAATTCCTGCAGGTTAGACAACAAACATTGGATCAACCTGAGTGGACAAATTAACTGGAGCAGCAAATTTACAAGGTTAAAAAATTGCCTTTCAATCTCATAAGTACAACTTGGTAAATGTCCTGCTGAGGTTCCTGGCTGCTCTTGGAGCCCATGTTCTGGGGCAGGTTTTGTTCTCTAACATTGAACCTCTTGATCACTGCAGAGGTTGGTTTTTTTTGAGCTTTTTGAGCAAACTAAAAAATCTCTTTGAGCACAAGCTCTCCAGCATTTTAAATGCTCCAATATGAAATGGCAAAGTGCAGATGATGAATATGAAATAGGTCAGGTGCTGTTGACAGAATTCTCCGCGTGGACAAGCGGTGCTCTGGGAGCTGCTTCCAAGGTCTTGGAGGAGCTGTGTAAATGATCATGGATGCTGGGAGCGTTCTGCTGAGGTGTAAATAACAAGGTTGGACAGTTTAGGCTGCCTCTGCTGTTTTTATTAGTGCAGCTTGGCTTTCGCCTCGGGTGATGTGGAGGTTATGGGAGAAGGAGGAAGGGACAAGCTGTGAATTTGTCTCCTCTCCCAGCAGAGCATGATGAGAAGGTTTGGGGATCTGGTTACCCTAATCCCCCCTTGGCATGTTGATTCTTCTTGTCTCTTTACTTGTATCTTATGTCTGAAATTCCTACTGAGGCAACTGCTTGCTGGGTCACGTGTGTCTCACTGCAGTGCCCTTTCAACCTTTTTTCTGTGCATTTTGTTGCAGCCATTACAAATTAGTTGCCTGCTGTAGTGTTTCATCGCTGTTAATTTTTATTCTCAAGAAAATGTTGCTCTGAGATGTGGCTGCTTGTCTTGTTCCTGTCCTAAATACATTTACTGGCTATTTGCTAGATGTGACATCTTCTGCCTGTGGTTGACCCACCTCTTAATGTCCTCTGCAGATCCAAGTTCATTTTTGTGGATAGATCTGAATCACTTTCTGCTGACTTCTTGGACTACAGCAGTGACAAATACCACTGGTGAAATGCAGTTCTGCAGGTGTAACCTATGGGCTGGACTCTCATCACTTAATTATTAGCTTTGGTTTGCATGTGCTGGCTCCAGCAAGGGTGGTCTTGGTTGTGTGATGCAATAAATTAAACACAAGGTTCCTAAGAAAGAACCAGTTTCCAGGATAGGCTGTGAATGCTCTTCAAGGTGCAAGTTCAAACCAGGTGTGTCTGTTTTCTCTCTACCAAAGTGAAATTTGCTGCTCTGTCAGATGTAGTGAATGTTGAGCTTCCTTTCTAACATCTGTGCCTTCAGCTGGGATTCACCAGCAGTTTAGTTCTTTACTTCCTCCTCACAAACACATCATCAGCATTTCTTTGATACTAAAGCCAGTCCTACAAGGCTGTCATCCTTGAGGATGTGATCAACTAGGCTTCTGTCCCAAGAGTTGTGTTCAACTAGCCTTTGACATGCTGCTGCCTTCCAACAAGTCACAGGTCACATCTCCTGGGAAAAAAGAGCTCCTGAGTGTTTTCTGTGTGGCTGCACTCAGACCTTGGGCAGTGTGTGGTCATGGCCTTGTGCTGTGAATATGGCTCACTGTAAACAAGGCTGAGAGCTTCTGGAAACTGCTGTTGTCCTCAGCTTTATTCTCAGTGAGGAATATTTTTTTCCTGTTAAGAGCAGGGCACATGAAATGGAACCACAGCTCTGCTCTAGTGCTGCAGTAAGGAAATAGTACATGGTGGGAAGTTTGATGTTAACTGCAAGTGATGTATTCTTTTTGTAGTCAAAGCATTAGCTATGCTGGGATTAGAATATTTTTCTTGGTACACCTGTGGCTTGGCCTGTGTGGCTCTTTGTGTTCCAGGACAGCATTTCTGCTGATGTAGATGATGAGCTGATGGCTGGAGGAAGAGTTCACGTGTGTGTGCACATTCCATCAGTTGGGGAATGGTGCTGGCCACTGCATGTGGCCATCAATGCTGCACTTGGGCTGCTGGTTCTGGCACAATCCTGGCTGTGAGGATCTAAAGCTCCTCCAGTGCTGCTGAGTGGGGTCTCAGTAGGCAGGAAAGCATCTCTGTGATTCCCAGCTGCTCACAAGGAGCAGGGTCTTCAGGCTGTTTATGCTGCACTCCTTGCTATCATGCATTTACCATCCAGGCAGCAGCCAGTTAACCCCCCAAACTTGTGCCCCTGGTAAAAAGGCTTCCAGAGGGGGTTGCACATTCCAGGCACGTCCTGGCTCAAGCTGAGTTAGTCATGCATCTCCCCAAGCATGTCAGAGCTCAGATCTGTCTCTCCTGCTGCTGCTCTCACATCCATGCTCTGTAAAAGACAGTCATCAACAAAAGGGCACTTGGAGTTGTGGAGTCTGACAACATGATGTTGTCACTTCTTTCACCCTGATCTTCAGAGACGGTGTTGGGAGTGCAGAAGTATTTTCAGGAGCCTGGGAAAGTGGCTGGGACTGCAGGGCACTGTCTCAAATAAAATAGTGGCAGCCAGTGATAGGAAAGTGAAAAATATCTCATTTTTTAGGAGAAAACCACTTGAAAACTTGATGCCATGCTATCCCTCATGATCATATTCTGTGTCTGGAAGCTACTGCTAAAGCTGCTAGTCTCTACATGTGGGATTGCACTCTCATGTCTTCAAATGTATGCAAAAACCTGTTCATGTGCCTTCCCTTACACGCTTTCCACCTGAGGGCATAATCCAGTGACAATACAATCGCTCCCATAGCAACCAGCCTGTCATAAACAGGATTATGGCACCTAGACGGGATGGAGCACAAAGAATTCAGGGAAGAACTGCCCCCTCATTACCATGGAGCAAAGCAGGGTAAATGGTGACCTGTGTGTGTCACCAGAGAACAGGGGAGGAGGAAGGGCACATGTTCACGTGTGTGCTGTGTCCTTAAACTGGTGTGACAAAGCCTTGGGAAGGTGAATCTGTGTCGTTAGCAGGGCAAGGTAAAGCCTGCAGAGAGCCTGTTACTGATCTCAAGTGCACCGGGCTGCATTGGCTCAGCTAATGAGATTAAACCCCTGAAGGCACCGGGGACACATTCTAGCCATCCCTTGCCTTCCTTTTTTCCACTTCCCAGCCATGGACACTCTTATCCTCCAGTCTGTACAGGGTAAGGTTTGTCTGCTATAAAGTGCTGCATTTTTTTCCTGTCTGCAGAGTTAAATTAAAATACTTTCTCAATACACATTCAAGCTTGCACTCTCTTTCAGTATAAACTTGAGCTGTTTTATTGTCACAGATGATGGGAAGAAGCTGCAAAATCAAAAGCTTCTGTCTTTAGCTCCTTCTGCAGAGAAGACAAACAGTGTCACGTAATGTTCTTCTGCAGACCCATAAAGGAAAGAGAACTACTTCACTTGCACACGGTTACTGCCAGTGGTATTGTAGTTGGTTTTATGCTGCATAGATTTAAGTGAGAATAGTTACTGAGTGCTTTGTAGGAGTGTTTGAGCAGCTGCTCTGCTCTACTTTGTTCTGCAGTTTATGCACCACTTGCTTTTGCTCAATAAAAGGCAGCGTGAAAACACGGAGTTATTGCAGATATTTGGTCTGTGGCTTCAGGGTATCTTATCATGGGGCTGCTCAAAACTTCTTTCTAGTGAATTGCTCTCTGTCTTTGCAGTCTTTGGGTGATGTAACCAATGGCTCCATTGCTTCAGTCAGTCAAAAGCACTGCTTGGCTCTGTCCCAGGAGCTTTAACACCTGCTAAAAGGGTGAAGAATTCTGGCCAACTGCTGCCAGCCCCTAAGTGCTGTGAAAAGTCTCTTGTCAAAGATCCAGCTTTCTGTCCAGGTTGGGAATCAAGATAATGCTCCCCATGAATTGAGTGGGCTTGGTCAGAGCAGCTCCAGCTCTCTGTTGTTGCTGAGCTACTTTTTGTAGTGATGGTGTTGTTAGAGAGCTGAGTTTGTGGAAAGGGAATGCAAAGTTGCTGAGGAGGACATGACTCTTTTATTTTTATTGTGTTTTTACTGCTGGTCCTGCAATCAGTGAGGTCTGACAGCCCCACCTGATTAGAGAATGAGCTTCAGTAAGAGATGCTGTGAGTCCTACACTGGGGCAAGAGGGGGTTTTTGTTCCTGATTAGGATTCTCACCCAAAATATATTCACAAATGAGATTTTAAATACCTGTCTATAAAGAATAGGAAGAAAAAATTCCTGTAGGAAGTGAGTATCTCAAGCCTGAGGTATTTCAAGTGCAAGTTGAATGTGTGGTGTGCCCTAGCTTAAAAATCTGTATAAAACTACTCATGCAAGGTGATACACCTGGTCCCCTTTTGTGGCAACCTTCATGGGAGAGTTCATGCATAGCCTGGGGTTTTTCTGCTTTACACACTGGTGAATCCCACTTTGGGATAATGTTCCAAACAGGCAAATTGCAGATCTACACATGTACCAAGGTATTTGGTGCTTCAGAAAAACTCTTTTTGCAAGTGCAAAGTTAGCCATGAGGGTAACTGTAGGTATTAGTGCTGAAAGTTGCTATAAAGCCAAGAAATGTAGTTCAGTGGTCAAGATAAGGTGGCTGAAAGTCCATCCAGCTGCAGCAGTGAACTGAAAGATACTGAAATAACAGTAAACACAGCAGGCAAATAGCAAATAAGTAACTAAGCACCAGTTCCTGGTGTAGATTTGATGAAAATGTGTTCCAGGAACCACAGCAGCAAGAAAGGGTGATATCATGTATTTCTGCAATTGTTATTCTGGAACCTCTCACTGAGAATGCTGATCTGGCACTAACAGCTGTTTATAAGTAGCCAAATTCAATTTTTAAGTTTGTGTGAGTACTCCCTGCGGGACTGATAAATGCTGTTTGTGTTGTTGTTAGTGGAAGTGTCCAACCTCGGCAACAAAAGTCATTATAAGGCACCACAAGGTGAGTGTTGAATGATAGACCAAAAATCAGAGCAGCCACAGGGATGGCTCATAGCAGGAATGACCCATTGCTCAGATACCAATGGTTGTATGGGAGGCTGGATTAAACAATCCTTCCCAGGAATTTTCAGGCCAGGACTCTCTCCTGACTCCCTGTTGCTCCAAAGGGCTGCAGCAGATGAGTGCAGAGCAGTGAGTGGAGGAGGCATCAGGCTGTTGTCCGTTGGATTTCTCCTTCTTTTGCTGGATCCCTCCTCATAATTCCAAGTTGGAATGTTGTGGGCCGTGTTTCTAACCTGAGATCTGAGGCTTGAAACAGCAGACTGAGGAGTCTGTGCTCCTGGGCTTCCATTCTGAAAGGCACTGTAACCCCAAATCTGCCAGTCAGTAGTTGTGAACATGTTAGGGAAAGGAAAAGGACCTGGTTTGTGGGTTAGAAGTGCAAGTTCCTCCCAAGGCCAAGTGAGGACCTGGTGAGCAGGAGCACTGGAGCCTGTTCTTCATCAGGTGAATCCTTCCCTGGGGTTTTCTGGTGAGTCCTGCCCTGGTGGCTGTGCTGGGTCAGGGCTGTGACCACAGCAGCTCTTTTGGCTGAAGAAGCTTTTCCCTTGAGGTTTGTTGGGTGTTGTGCAACATCTTGGGCTTGGCCTGTCAAGCTCTTCTGCTCTTGCACTTCTGTCTTGTGATTCTTCATGGATAGAAAGCATTGGTGGCAGAAATACACAAAAATACACAGTAGATGCACTAATCTCAGCATACCTAAGTAGGAACAAGAGAAAAAGGAGTTGGTGGGAAGAATAGCTCAGGATTACACTGCGAGGGGGGAGCTATCAGCAAGTTTGGGATGTGAAAGAAAATCAACTTCCTCCTACTTCTGTATAGTTTTGGCCTCAGTGAGCAGTGTTGTGGGCTCTCTGAAGGAAGGCTACAGTGTGTTTAAGGTTTCAAGCTGAAAGGCCAAGACTGCTGAGGCTGTCTGTTGGTGGGAGGATGTGATGCTTTCAGGATGCTGAACTGCAGTTGTGAGATGAATTGTCTTTCAGTGGGTGGAGAAGGGGGGAAGTCTCCATTATCAACAGCGAGTGTCTGAAGTGGCTCAAATTTCCCAGTGAAAAGTTACAAAGGGTAAGTTTATCACAAGTAGAGAAATCAAATTGCAGTCAGTGCTTTCTATAGAAGCACAACTTTTGCTTTTAGCTTGTGGGGCTCACTTTTTTCCTGGATAAAAGTTAGTGTTTAGTGCAGCTCACAGCATGATGTGAGTTGTGCATGGCGTGGTCCTCACAGAGCAGCTGGAGGCATTTCAGGATGAAGGCTTTCCTTGGTGGTCAGGGTGACAGGAGCAGGGAGCTGCTGGCTCTGCTGACTCTGGTTAGCAACCCCAAGTAAGGAAATCTGCTCAGAAGACAGAAGTCAGCCAGAAACCTTTTATTTGGTTCCTGATTTCTGCTTCTTGATTCGGCACTCCAAGATATTCCAAAAGGGAAATTCAACACTAAGTCTGCCATGTCCCACACTTTTCCACCCAACTCTTGGTGCTGCAGCACCAGGAGGGCCCAGGGACTTTGTGTCCCCCAATAACACATGGCTCAGGGCAGAGGGCTGCCCCCTTTCTGACCAGCTGTGGGTCTGTGAAGCAGCTAAAGCTCCACAGGGGATGTGGACCTGGCATTTCTGCCTCTCAAACTGATCCAAGCACTGCTCTGCTGAGAGGTAGAAGCTTTGCAGTAATTTCTTCCCCAGATGTAGCTGCTGTGCAAACAAATGTTGGAGGACTATTTTCTCACAATGGTCCTCTATCAAGGGTGCTTCAGCCTTCACCAGTTACTGGATTAGCATAACAAGGGTGGTTTGAAGCAATGCTGATAAGAGCAGAGTGTTTCCTGCTAGAATTATGATCAAGCAACTTATAATTCTGCTGTCTTGCACTTTTTTCAATCCTGGACTTAAAAGGAAAGCTTTGTCTGCCTGAAGTGTCACCACTTCCTCTCCTGCATCTCTGAAGTGCAGAAGGGTTTGGTGCTGTCCAAGTCTGCAGTGCACAGCCTGGGGCTGCTGCTAGAAGAGGTCACACTTCTGGGAACTGTGGAGCATTGCAAAAATATTTCCTCCCTCGTGCTGTGTTTGGAAAGATTGTTTTTTCTAATAACCCAGATAAACTTCGTGTTCTCAAGTCCTGTGTGGTTTGAGTGTTTTGTTGTTGCTGGTGGTTTTTTATTTAGATTCTTTTTGCAACGTGCAGGTGCTTAGATATACTCAAAGAGCCCAGGAGAAAACTTTAGTGTTGTCACTTTCCTTACAAGTTAGACCAGAGTTCTGAAGTTGTTTTTAAAACCCCCCAAACAATCAAACCCAAACATCTCTATGTTGTAGAAATCCATGCAAACAAATTGACTTTAGGTTTGTGTGTGTGTACACTGAAACCCCAGGAAATCCCATGGTTGTGTGGAGCCCAAACTTTGCTGCAAGGTTTGTACTTGTGATCTGAATCTCTGGAAAATGAGTCTGTTTCTCTAAAGAGTTGAAAATCTCTTTTTTAAACATTATAGGGAGGGAGATTCTGACCATTTTGTGTAACTGTGTGCTCAAAGTCTCCTTTACTTTTTAATGACATTAAAGACTTTTTTTTTTTTTGTCGATTTCCCATGGAATGGCACTGCTGTATCAGTGCTGCAGTGCCAGGACCTGTGTGTGTGGGTGAAACTGCATCCAGGACCCATTTAGAATAAATACATTTATATAGCTTGTTGAACAAGATAAAGAAATGGATAGCACTGTAATTTAACATACACAGCACAATTTAAAATTAGATTTGGGCTGTGAACATGGATGTTTGTCTATGATAGGCACCTACAGGCAGGACCTCAGCAGAGAAATAGTGCAAAATTGTGGTTTCAACACTGAGTCTTTATTTGTGTAAATGGCACCTAAATCTCAGGTCCTGCATGGGCAATTCTAGCACTGATGTGACTCTCCCATGCCTAATAAAGTTTCCAGCTTTAGCTCTTTTAATCACACCTGTGTGAAGTGGAAATTTGTGATTCCTGAGGTCATGGCCCAGGAGGGTGGCTGGAACATTTTGCACTCTGGGGCTGCTTAGTGATAAAATCAGGGCACTGCCCAGGCTGGGAACAGGTTTTCACAGCAGCTCAGAGGTAGCTCTGGTTGCAGTTATAGAGTAACCAGGCCTGGAATGCACAGGAGCAGCCCTGCCAGCCTGGAGCAGGCTGTTTGAGCAGCTGCCCAGTGAGCCAGACTGAACATCTGATCCAGGCATGAAACACTGGATATTTGGGGCTGATTATTGTTATAACCCTGGCCTGGCAAAAACCTGGCATGGAAACAAAGTCCCTGGGCCCTCCTGGTGCTGCAGCACCAAGAGTTGGGTGGAAAAGTGTGGGACATGGCAGGCTTAGTGTTGAATCTCCCTTTTGGAATATCTTGGAGTGCCCAGTCAAGAAGCAGGAATCAGGAACCAAATCAAAGGTTGCTGGCTGACTTCTGTCTTCATGGCTTTCCTAAACCATAGCTTCTTTTAAACCATCATGGAAAAAACCACACTTCTGGTTTTGGCTAATAGATGAGCTGTTTCCTGCCCTTTATGGCTTCTTTCTGGTTTGGAGTTGGAAACGATGCTGAGAGCGCATAGAACAACCCACTGAACTGCTGGGGAAAGGGTCTGTAATAGCATTTTATTTCTGGTTCATTTGTGACCTGCAGAATTGTAACTGAGCAGGGAATATTCCTCTTAAAGTGCTAAGATCAACCCATCCTTTTCAGAGCTGATTCTTCCTTTGTTTCCCTCTGCCCTTAAGACCACACTCTCCATCACTTTAACAGTCTGGAGCAGCTCCTGTTGCCACAGGAGCAGGTGATCAATTGTCCCCTTCCAGCAGTGGATTATGTGTGATGTGATGCTCTCCTTGGTGCTGTGTGTGCCTCTGCTCCTCCCCAGTGTGCAGGAGAGGCTGTTCTGTGTGGCAGGGTCTGAGTTGGGGTGTAGTGTGCCACTCCACAGCTGGACAGGCAGTGGCACAGGTGACGCTTCACACCTGGGGCTCAGCTGGTGTCTGTAATGTAGCTTCAGTCCCCACCTTCCCTGCAAACTCCCCTCCTGCATTTTGAAGCCCTCTCCAGAGTTGTCCCTCTTTAGAAGAGTGATGAGAAGTGAGATCCAGGGCTGTGCAGCTCAGTTCAGGCCCATCCATTTGTCAGGGAAATGCTTTTCCAGGGCTGCATTCCCACAGGAAGTGTCAGGCCTGATAAATAGGCTCGAGCTTCCTCACTTCTTCATTTTCCCTAGAGCTTAGTTTCTAGGAAGTGATAGTGTTATGTAAAATACAGGAGATGGTCACCAGGGACCAACCTGGATTGGAGACAGGACAGAAATATTTTAATTTTGAGTCTGGCTGGATAAACAGTTAAATGAACAAACACTTTTATTTTATAGAGACTTTACTTTAAAAAAACAAGAAAGGAAGGGAAGCAAGATTGATACATTGAAGTGTCTGGGAGGGAACATCCTTTCAGATGTTTGGTGTGTTGGAGATAAAGGCAGCCTCCCTTTAATCAGTGGCCTTTTTTCCTAGTGCTTTATAATGCAGTGCAGCCAGTGAGTCTGGGTTTCTGAATTTCTGATTTCTGGGCACTGGCTGAAATAGCTCTTCCTGCAGGGATCAAAATGGGAAATGACCTGAGCTACACAAGAGGAAGTAGGGGAGTGGCTTGCTGGCTGGAAACTTGGTAGTTTTGTTTATCTGTTCAGTAGCTGAGCAATAATTACTTTTCAAGTGTTCAGAGTTTGGCTGGTGGGACCATGCATTGTCTGTTATCCATGGAAGCATGATGATGGGAAAAATGGGTGTTGTCCTCTGAAGATTTTAGTTATAATAAGTTTTTGGCTGATATTGTTATGAAAGCTTTTTTTTTCATCAACACCACTTTCATAGGGAGAGTTGCCTTGAATCTGATCAGATGTTAGTCTGAATAAGGATTCTTATTGCTTGGTGAACAGAATGTGGGATATTTAAACTGGTCACACTGCTTTGCAATGTCACGCTGTCATGTAAGGCATTTAAGTGTTATCCAGTGATTCCCAGGCTCCACAGATGGAATTTAAAGTTAACTTTAGAACCAAGAACCACTTGATTTTTTTTTCTTACAATATCAGCATGCATGCAGAAGAGTTAAGAGTTTTATTTTCAAGATCATAAGTTATGTTCATGCTTCATGAATCTTTTAGTCTGTATTGAATCATTATAAAAAGGCTTCTTCTCTCATTTAATTTTTGTGGGAGTAAATTTTTCCTGGTGCCTGTTTGCTGGGGAGTAGCCAAAGGATCCAAATCTTGGCTATGGCTTAAATTTTGTTTTTTCAGTTGAGGGGAAAAGGAAAAGGGTGTCTCCAGAGGGCAGACCAAAGTGACCAGATGCCTTGGGTGTGAATGATGAGGGCTTCCTTAATGCTGTGCCCTGGCAGTCTGGGTGCTTTTATGTCTGCTTTGGAGTGGTCAGTGTCTCCAGACTAGCAGTAGTTCTCAAGGATGGTGATGTTTTCCAGAGGGACAAACTTCAGTTGAAGAACAATTATAATAATGAAGTTTTGTGAATAGCTGTTCTTTCCTGTACCTGAGAGAGCCACTTTTGTGCCTGGAGAAATCATGGAGGATTTGAGGAAAAAAGACTGAAGACAAAACCTAGCTTGTCTAGAGATCAAATACTCCACTAGAGTGAGTATTAAAAATAGTTTGGGGAGCTAAAATGATCTTTGGTGCCTAGAGCAATGAACTACATGAAATAATCCTGCTCAAGTCCTGGGACATCAGAGGCTTACTTTGAGCTGACCTCCTGTTAAAGGACTTGAAACGACAGCCCTTGCAATTCAGCTTGTCCAACTTGATTAGATTTTATCTGGAGCTTGATTGAATTTGTGAACAAGATTATGAAAAGCAACATGACTGTCAATGAGGTGAACGGTCTTTGAGGGGAAATTCTCTGCTATCCCAGAGGGTAGTGCTTTTAAGTTCAGTTATGAATATTAGAATTCCTTGATTAAGTTAGTTGCAGGTTTTAATAAGGCTGCTGTGCCTCAATTTAACACAAAGCTTGTGTGGTGTTTGCTTCCTGAAAGGGAAGGGTCTTCTTCCCATTTCAGCTGCTACCAGACTGGTCTTGGAGACCCTGGGATGTTATTATTTTAGGGAGAAGCTTTGATCATCAAGCAGAGCAGCAGAAATAGCCTTGCTTGTTAGTGTGGAGCTGTGTCTGCTGTGCTTCACTGCTCCAGCAGGTCAGCTGGGAGATGATGACCTCTGGGTAGTTCACCTAAACAACACAACTTGGTATTTCTGTAGTGGATATCAAAGTCGGTCTCCCTTGAGGACATAGGGATTTACAGCTTTTTTTTTTTTGTAAAAGGAGAAGAAAATAGAAGGAAACCTGGCTATCTTCCCTCTGTGGATGGGGTAGCTGACAGGTTTTGGAAGCTGCTGTGCTACCTGCTGCTTCATTTTCCTGGCTGCTCTAGTAAGAGTGGCCTTGTGTCCAGCTCAGAGCCCACAGCTGGGATGTGGGGAGTGATTGCATGGGCCCAGGGAGAGCCACGCTGCCCATCACAGCCTCAATTGTCACAGCTTCTCATGGTGGCTTTCTTGTTTTTCTTCTGTTGCTAAATGTTCAGCTGTGATGTTGAAGAAGAAAAAAAAAGTCTGACACCTTCATATGTAGCAGCAGCTGTTAATGAGGAAAGTAGTGCTTTGTCAAAACTGGAGAGGTCTCACTTATTAAAACTATGCTTTTTACCACTTTTGTTTTTTTTTTTTCTTGTTGAAGTAAAAGTAAGTTGATTCAGAAATAACAGTAATTTGTAAGCTTGAGAACAGTGCCCATATAAATGATTACAGACCTTTTTGGCTACTGCCAAAGTAATAAAGAAATCTAATATTTAGCTGTCTGCTTGTCAAATGCCTTTACAAGTAGTTTTGCTCAAAGCAACCAACAGCGGATGTGACAGATTTTCAAATGAATTTGTACCTTTAGTCCCTAAAAACTTTTAAGTTGTTTTAGTACTTAGTAGGGTGGCAGGATCTACTCCTCTGTGACAGGAAAGTCTATGAAGGTGCTGCATTTCTGGGAGCTTTTTCCTGTTTGAGACAACCATAGCAGCAATGGGTGTGTGTGTGTTTGCATGCAGGAAACCTGTGGGTTTTGCCTTTAAGATATTAAATTTGCTCTTTGTTCTATCCCCAGCATGGATTGCTTCAGGGGCTCCTGTTTCAGTGCAGAGTTGGGTGTTCAGGAGCCAAATTTGTCTATTTGACTTCATGCTGGTGCTTCTCATCTGCCTCAGTGCTGTTTGATCAGCTGAGGGCAGGCAATTCAGGGCAGGCAGTGACACAGAACTCAGTTGTTCCTGCAGTGGTTTATAAATAGTGGAAGCAGGTAGGTGTTCCTGGCTGCACAAACAATTGCTGAGGTGCAGTTGTGTAATGGCAAACAGGGAGAGGTGCTGCTGCTTTCCCTCCCTGAGTGGGGCAGGCTCAGAGTGAGCCCTGGGGATTTCAGTGCCTGAGCACCTGATCAATAAACAGTGACTGCTCAGGGGATGAGCTGCTCCTGCACTCACTGGGAAATAGGGCACAGGAGTTCATTCTTTCCTTGCCTCTAAGTGCTCCTGGAAGATAATGCCTTGGGGTCTGGGTGGAGAGAATTCAAGATATTTCTGTGCTAGAGCCTGCAAATCATTGCATTTGAGTTCTGTGTCTTGGATTAATTTTTGTTTGGATCTGTTGGGGATTTGGTTTAGGTTGTTGTGCAAGAGGGAAGGTGTAACCAGCTCTCCTGCTGGGACCTGTGCTGCTCAGGCACCAGAACCAGCTTTGCTCCTCCTCATCCCATTCCTGACTGCTCTGTGCCTGTGCTGGGGTGAGCTCAACAGCTGGATCAGCTGCTTTCCCACATGATGCCACTTTCTGTGCTCTCTCCTGCTTGCTCTTTGAGAATTCTGACCCTCTGTTATAAACTTTGGTGTGGTCTGGGACGCTGGGATTGGAGCACTTTTGTAGGGAAGCAAGAGCTGGGCAGCTTTCTCTGTAGAGACCACTTCCTCCCTCACTTTCCTGAATTAATGGAGTGAAACACCTCCAGAAGCAGCACTTGTGCTGTGTGGTGCTGCCTTTGAGGAGTATTAATCCCTTTTGGGTGTCAGCACTTCTCAGAGCTGTGTCAGGCACAAGCACAGCTGCACATCTTACCCCTTCCCCTCCACCCCTCCTTATTCCTGCAGTTCTGCCTTGCTTGTCAAGGAAAACCTGAGCTGAGGACCAAGATGAAACATGTGATTACCCTCCATTCTTGGATACAGGCAAGAACCCTTTCTTTGGCCTCCCAGAAATCTCCACATTTTGGGAGAATATAGATTAAGAGAAAAATGATTATTGGAAAGCTCTAGATGGTTTATTTTGGATATGTGGAAAAAGAACGTACCCAAACCTTCCCTGGAAAGGGAAGCCAGGATTTTTTCTTTAACATGACCTGATGGAGACCAATTAGGGATGCCAGCTCATGAGCACCTAAAGCGAAATAAAAGAGATTTGATTAGAGGATTCCAAAAAGTGGCTGCTGATTTATTTAACTGAGCTCCTGCCTCCTTTGGCTGCCTGACCCCGGGCTGGGACAGGGATCAATGCTGGGATGAGCTGGGCAGGCTCTGGGGGTGACAGGAGGGGTTGAGCTGGGAGCTCTCTCCCCTGTGAGCTGGCAGCCTCCAGCTCGTTGCTGTGCAGCTCTGGGAGGCAGCAACCAATGGGATGCCGGAGCATCCCTGCAGCTGGGATCCCAAATACCTCCCCAGGTGCCTTGTTTTCAGTCTGAAACATGTAACTTCCCTATTGCTGCTTTTTGCCTTGCCCTGCCTTTCCTCTTCTCTGCCCTCCGCTGTCTCACTGTGTTGTTGTGAGCAATAACATGAATGCTGTTGAGTCTCTGACTCTGGTGGTGCTTGCTGTGCTTCTCACACCCAGTGTGGGGCAAATCTGTCACCTCTTGGTGCCTGGTGACCCTGTCAGGTGGGGTGGGACGTGCAGCTGGAGGCAAACCCAAGCTCTGAAGGGTTCTGCTTTGGCCAGGTCTGTAAGCAAGCTGAAAGTAGCCCTAAAGTGGGGCCATCAGCCTTTTCACAGGCATGGACTCTCTTCCAGTTGTGTGCCTGTATAAATTCTGTGTAACTGCCTCATTCCTTGGGGCCTGGTGCAGGAGAGGTGCTGGTGAGCTGGAGCATGTGTAGGGAAAGATGAGATGAGGCTGACCTGGGAAGGGAGGCTGGGACATTTGGGACCCCTCAGCCTGGAGAGGAGAAGGAGAAATGACAGATCTGTGAGCAGCATTTGCATAACTGAAGAAGAAGAGGGTTCCAGGCTCTTCTCAGAGTTGCCCAGCAAAAGGACAAGTGACAACAACCTCAAGCTGAAATGGGAAATGGAACATGGGTGCTGCCACTTATGAGCATTTTTTTATAGTGCTGGAGCAGGGTGAGGGAAGCTTTGGGAACTCGAGCTTAGAGACACTCAAAACTTGCCCAGGGAAAACTCTGAGCAGCCCCATCCATTAAATTAGCCCTGCTTTAAGCAGCAGGTTGCACTGCAGTGACCTCCAGAGGTCTTTTCCAGCCTATTGTTTTCTATTGTTGTATGGAATGTGTGGAATTGGGGTTTGTCTCTGAAATCTCAGCCCTGTGTTGTCACAGCAGCAGCGATGTGTTGACACAGTGGAGTGAGTGCTCTAAAGCTGGAGCTTTAAATGTGGACATTTAACATTTATGGGAATTAACCTTTCAGGGCTCTGTGGTGCCTATTTTTGAGTTAGTGGGAAAGGAGATGAAATAGCCATGAATGCTGCTTTCCCCTTCTCTGTGGGGTGCTGAGTTAAGGCTCAATGGTGCTTTGTTTTGCCAGGTACCCCCTCCTGCCCTGTTAGTGTGATCTCTATTTTAAAAGTATGCTTCACATTCATGTATTGTCCATACAGTGCTTTCAGAAGAGTGAAGGCTGACATTAAAGACACAGTCATTATTATTTTCTCTTTAATAAGTGGTGTGCAAGTGGGTTACAATCTAGCTGTAATGAAAAGCTAATCACCAGCCTTCTCCACCCTCTGGGATCCCAGGAGGTTACTGGAACAGCACACTGCCCCAGTTTCTCTTCCCCATGTGTGTGATGATTGCATTTTACAGTTTTGTCTGGTGTTTTAAGCATGGCTCTTGATAAGCCAGTTTGATAGCTGGCTGCTATGTCTAGGAGCAGCATTTGACAGATGACTTCAGAGGGGGAAAGCAACTTAAGTAGCTTAATGGGATTTAGCTCTGTCTACACTGTCCTGCCAGAGCACGTTATAAACCACTTTAGTGGGATTCCTTCTTTAAATATAGCCATGACATAAGTGCAGGCAGAACCTCTAAGAGAACTCTGGGAACTTTCCTGAAAAATCAATCTCTGTGGTTCAGAAGAATTGCTGAATGAATGACTATCAGTGCAGGAACTCGAGGAATCCCACCAGCACTGATCCCATGAGCAGGATAAAAGGATCTCTGAAGGCAGGCTGTGTGTGTGTATTAAATTACCTATAAAATGCATTGATTTCTAGTGAATATGATGTGTATGTCATGGGAAAGCAAAGCAACTAATGAAAAATCTTGTTAGGACACAGTGGGGCAAACACCTCCTCCTTTTAACTGATGTAACCTCTATTACAGCCAAATAACCCCGTATCCTATATATCCCAAAACTTGGTTGTGTAAAGGAAGTAAAAGTGGGGTGTGTTTGTCTTTAAATAGTTGATGTAAACCAAATGCTTTAAATCTTTTTAGGCCAGTGGTCCATGACAGCTTTCAGCTTTGCAGGCAAACCCTAAGAGAGTTAAACAGCTTTGAAACAGTTGAAAGGAGACAGATTCCCCTCTTCCCCCAGCCCCGTGGGGAAATGAGGAGACTGCAAGAGGAGCTGCTGAGGCAGAGCCACAGGGTGAGATTGATGCCTCTGTGGATGTGTGTTGGGGCGTCAGATTTGCCTTTAATTGCAAGGGGTTTAATCTATGAGAGCATCTGCTGTTAGCTGTGCCCCTGTTCACATTCAGGAGGTGAATTTAAAAAGTGTGTGCTCCCCTTTTATCAGAAGGATGCTGGGGAGCAGAAGCAGAGGGTGAGGCAGTGACCACTCACCAGAATGCTGCTCTTGAGGAGGAACTTCACTCTGGTTGTGAGAGGAGCATCTGCAGCTCTGCTCTGCTGCTGGGAAGAGCTGCAAAGAAAACTCCATATTGAGATTGCATTTCCCTTCAGGGCAGCAGCCTGAGCAGGCCCTAATCCCTTCTCACATTTGGCCAGGAGCCTGCAGGAGGCTTTTCTGAGCTCCCCAGCCTCCCTTGCCCAGGCTGAGGAGAAGTGGTTAATGACACTCCCAGTGCTGTCAGTGATGCAGAAACACGGGCTCCAGCTGTGACTGTGGTGGGTCTTGGCTAGCTTGGATGGGTTTTTTAATCTGCTTCCTCTGTTGGTCCCTCTATGGTATTTTTTTTTTTTTTCATGGGTTTGAAGGTTCTCAATAGTGAGTATTGGTAGTCTTTGTCCTTGGGGTTTTTTTTTTTGAGAGCTTTTTTTCTCCTTTAAAGAAAGAAAAGGAAATGAAAGGCAACTCAACCCCAAAATAAAACTAAAGAAGAGTTGAAATTTAAATGTTTCCTGCACTTTTTCGTGGGAAGGAAGGTGCAGTTTTAAGTTGAAGGAAGAGATTTCCTCCCTTTCTTTCCCCCGTTTTTTTAAAAAAATATTTCTTTTTTTAAACTCTGACTATAGTACTCTTGAAAGAGGCAGTTTGGAGTGAATTTATGGTGAGAAGTGTGGCACCTGTTTGTCTGTGGCAGTTAAAAGGCACGTTTGCATTGTTTGTGCAAGGAGGTCAGTGGGCACACAGTCAATGGATGGGTCAGAGGTCTCTGTTCTCCCTTCCCCAGCTCCCTATGGGATATTGCCCCTTCCCAGCTCTTCACAGCCTCTCCACATGACCCACATACTGCATTGAAGCTGACTTCACATACAAATTATTTTAAGGAAGATGTCATGTGGGCTGCTGGCTGTAGCACAGTGGGCCATGGCTTTCTGAGGATGTAGGGCAGTGTGCCTTTGATTCTGTCCTTTGTCCCTCCCAGAGGTCACTCCTTGGGGCAGCCACACCAGGCTGGTTGCTAATGCAACCAGGAGAGCTGTTTCTCTCACCCTGTATAGGCTTACAGTGCATCATGAACTGCACTCAGTTTTTGTTGTGTAAACAGCCTTTTGACCTGCTTCACTTGTGTAGACAAATGCCAGTGAAGCTGGACAGGGTAAATATTATGGAAACTTGGTGCTCTGTTGTTTTCCTGGTGGTTATTTTCATGTTGTTCCAAAACTTCTCCCTCCTTATGCTGAGGATTGACTTCAGGTTGCAAACTGAGTGCAAACTGGATGTGGATCTCGCTGTCAGAGACACCTGAGTACACTAAAATTGACCCATTGCCATCACTGACACATAAATGCAGAAGCCCAATTATTGCTGCTTACCTTCCTGTCCCTTCAGTGCTAATAAAAGCAGTTTATGAAGCCATTTGCAGTGGATTTGTAATCTTGGCTAGAAAGTACCTCTTTCCCTTCTAATTAATTTTAATTTTTTTTTAAACTTTGGTGCCTTCAAATGTCAAAGTGTGTGCTAGAGCTTCTCACTTAGACATTTTCCTAATAGCTGCAGTTTAGAAAAAGACTCTTCATTGTGCTAATGATATGGAACAAGTTGTATACATTAAAAAAAAAGGCAACATTAAGTTGCCTTTCAAGTCTAACATTAGAAACAATGTGATGTTAAGAGTTTCCATTCCAATTTGGATTCTCTCTCTGTTATTCTGTGTAACTTCTGTGGCTCAGTGCAGCAAATGTTCTGCTTGAGTTTATAGCGTGCAGCTGGAGATGCTCAGCGCCAAAACTTTCAAGACATAAATGGGATTAAAATAGTGCCTGAAGAGAAAGCAGCATGTCCAAAATAATGCAAAATAATGGCAGAAGGGAGCTGAACCACATTATCTACAGTGGTCATGCTCATGGAAACGCTGCCATTCCTGCTGAGGGCATGGGCTAACCCTGTTGATGGGTTGGATAAAGTTTCCACCACTGGGACAAGGATTTGTTTTCTGTTCCACTTCGGGGTGGCTCTGCTCATTTCCGTGCTCTTTCCTCTCCCTCCCCAGTGCCTTGTTTATCCTCTCCCTGACAGAAATGGCAAAATACTGGTGACAGCTTGCAGTGACCTCCCTGCCAGGACATCAGAGCCGAGGATTTGGCTCAGTGTCTTCAAACTCCATAGTGGCCGATCAGTTCAGATTTGGTTGTCTGGTTTAAGAAGAGATGATTAAGAAGATCAAGAAGTTGCTGTGAGCCTAAATACTGCATTTAATCTGAACTGGTGCCATGTCTCCTGGAAAGGACAGGGTTTGGGCTCTGCAGAAGAATGGGAGACTTTTAGCTGATGCCTGTAATTACCTTTAGTGGAAGGCCCAATCTTTGTGGAGAATTCTTAAAATTCACGGGGGCAGGAGGAACACTTGGGTTTGAAACCCAAATCTAATAAGGAACAGCAATAGCTGAAGAACAGCTAACGTGGAGTAAAGCACAAACTCTGTACAGCTGGGGCCTTGGAAGAAAACCCTTGAGGCTGCTGTCTGTGCCAAAGCATGAATGGCCATCATAGATTAAAAAAAAAGCAGTGTCCCAGCACTTGGCTTGATAGAGTGTAAGGACAGGCACTTAAGAGAGATCATGTTTTTCCCCTCTAAATGAAGTGTATTGTCTCTGAGAGTGCACATTGTAGGAGGGGGAAGGGAAAAAAGGATGGAAATTGGATTAAATCACTGGGCTTCAGGCCTAAGCATTTCCTGCTCTTTTTTTTTTCTTTTTCCTTTTTTTTTTTTTTTTTTATTTTTAAAGGCACCAGTGCTGCCTCACTCACGTGCTGGGCTCTGCAACTGTGCCCAGCTCCCTGCCTGCAGGCATTGCCACGTTTTTCCTTCAGGGAGTTCCAGGCCTGCAGGAGCAAAGCTGAGCTCCTGCTGGAGGGCTGGGGCTGGGGAGTTCTCTTGGTGTGGGAATTTATACAGCATTGAGCCCCAGCCAGGTCATACAGGCACTGCTTGCTTAGCCCTGAGCTGTAGGAGCATTAAATTCATACTTCCTTTATAGCATGGGCTTTCTTTCCATTATCCAGTTTGCTGGAAAATTGCCTTGTGAGGAGCCTGTGGTTTAAGGCATTAATGGGTGATGCAGTTTTCTAAGCAAGGAAGTCAAGTGGCTTCTAAAAGACCTGGAGGAGAGGAGCTGCTGTTGGGTGGGAATGTGTGAGCTAATCTGCTGTGGGAAAGGAATGTCTGGTGGGGTTGTGTGGCTCTGCCATGGGTGAGCTGAGTGGTGCAGGATTCCTGCCAAATTCCTCCAGCTACCCTTCTGGTGCCCTTCACCTCAATATCCCAAAAATTATCTGATCTTTGCCTTTTAACAAAACTACTAATGGCTGTAACTTTGTCTAGCTGGGAATACTAAGAAGAAATAACCTTCTGAAGCTGAAGACCTGTTCCTATGAGGATTCTTACACATTTTGCTGGGCTGGGATTTGGGGCAAAGACCTGCAGGAGCACTGATGCATCCATGGTGGTGTGGTTTTTTTAGAGTCCTGCAAGGGAATTTGCAGAATCCCCAGAAAGGAAATCCGCCTTTTCAGCGAGAATGCTCATTTGACAAGCTGCCAGTTCTGAGCTAAGCCTCATTTAATAAAGATTTAGTCTGTGGGGACCTGTCAGTGGAAACTGAGTTTGGTGAGAGTGTCTCATTCTTTTCATTGCTGTAGAGCACAGAGGCTTTCAGCCAGTACTGTGGAGAAACCAGGGATAAGAACATGGGAGAAACCAGGGATAAGAACATCCAGTTTAGGGGACCCTCTTACCTCTGGGAACATTGCCTTGCTGTGTAAGATGGAGATGTTGCTGAGTTGGTGACAACTAAGGGAATAAACACGTTGCTGTTTGATTTCAACCCAATAGGACCTCAGTGTTTGCTGCTGATTAGCACAGCTTAGATCTGCATTCATGGGCAGGGAAAAATATCCAACACAATTGTTGAGCAAATCCTTTCTAGTCTGTGCTTTCCATCTCTCTTTGGTGTGTGATGTGAGTTGCTCTGATGAATTCCAGCACCTGCCCATGTGTAACCTGTGGCAGCTGAGGTGTGCAGACATACCTGAGCTGTGTATTTATTATTCAGCCACAGCTCTCAAAACCCTCACAGTGATTCTGTTGAGTTGGTTGCTGCAATGAGTCAAGGGTCAGCAAGCTGTGTATTTTTGGCCTCTACACTGCTGGCCTCTATGAATTGGACCAAATATAAAGGCAGAGTTTGAAAGTCTTTAATTATGAAATAAGGGGTCACAATGTTAGTATGGAGGAAATGATGATGAATCTTTAATCAACCTAGCCTTGTTCTTAGTTGTTGCTTACACTTGAGAAATTAATCTGAATTAACTGGAGGAATAAATTCAAAACAGATTAGTCAAACCACTTTAAATGCACTAAAGTGAACTAAACTACACTGAATTAAGGCCATTCTAGCTAAACTACATTAAATCCCTGTGTGAACACTCATTTGTACTTAAAGTGGCTTTAGTTCACAGCTCTAATACCAATTAACTATGTAATGCCCATGCCTATGTAGAGAGCTCTGCAGTGTTGGGGAAACTGCCCTGCTCATTTAACCAGCTTGGTAAGTGGAATTGAGTGACGGAGTTGTGCTAACACAGGTTTCAGCTGCACATCTGTTTTTATTCCAATGTGTCTTCTGTATTGTCTTAAGGTGTTTTTAAATAAAAAAAAACAAACAGAAAAAAAGCATGACACAATCCTTGGCATTTCCTGCTTTCCAGAAAGGAAAGCCAATAGCCAAAAAAAGCTAAAGGCAAAGAGTTGGCCTATATTGCTTGCTCCAGTGTGGACTTGCCCTAAATATATCCGTGATCTGCACTCCCTTAGCAGTGTGCTTTCTGTGGGAGATGTCTGTAGAAGGGGTGAGGCAGTGGAACCTGTTCTCTGCTTCCATGGAGCTCTTCCCTGTTGCACAGGGACCCCTCATGGAAGAGAATTCATCTCAGCTCCGTGGGAAAAGCCCCTTCAGAGCACATTTCCTGCCCAGCTCTGCTCCTGCAGTGCTGAGAGCAGTAATTGGCCTGGGAAGGGCTGTCCCTGGGAGGAGAGAGGGATGCTTTAGTGCTGACATCAGCATTGCTTCCCCATCCTCCTCCCCTTCCACTGGCCAGTCTGTGGCTGGCTGTGTTCCCCACCCCTCTGGAGGGCCTGTGCCATGAGTGACATCCCCAGACACTCGAGTACCTCAACAAACACCTCCTACAGCACTTTAAGTACTGAAAATCAAATCTCTGAACACACAGCATGTTCAGAACAAGTTGATGAGGAGGTCAGGGTGTTCCTTGTGTTGCCAGCATTCAAAAAAATTAAAAAAAAACCCAGTTAGCTTGGTAGAACATAACTGCTTATCATCTGTGAGTACATAAGCTTTTTAGAGAGATGTCCTGGAGTCTGGAAGGAGAAAAAAAAGCAGTGTAGGAAGTAGTGTGGGCATGACACTATCCCACAGCAGTTTCTTTTCTTGCTAAGATGACTTCCGTCCTTCATGGAATAAATAGAGATGAGTGCTCCTTTGGCAGCAGCCCAGGTTGCTTCATTTGTTCTTCTGGGTGAACGTTTTTCTCTTCCCACACTCCTTTAACCTCCTCTCTCTGTTTTATTATCACTATCTCAAGTCACTGCATGGAAATACAGAAAGATTACTAGCTGTAGATTCAATGGAAAGCTTTCTTTTGGCAAAAGCTGACTTTAAGGTAAACCATTCTCAATCTGGCAGTGATTAGGACAGCTGTGTTCTTGAGGTGCTCAAAAGCTTTTTTTTCTGTGGGCTGAAATGATGAAGTTTTAAGATAAAATACCTTTAAAATCATTGATGGAAAATTAAAAATGAATCTGCAATCTGCTTCTCAGGAACCACCTGAAGGCTTCAGCTTTGCTCTCAAGTTTCTTTAGGAGTTTTGGTAGACTTTCCAACTGGCAGTAAAATAGCAATCATCTATTCCATGTGAGGAGCTTCTCACTATTCTCTGCTGCTGTTATTGCAGTTAAGGTTTAAAGAGTGTGGTAATTGGAAGTTGGATGAATTGAGATTGGTAAGACTTGTACCTGATAAACACCTGGGCTGTTTTGAGCCCTTGAGTATTCAGAATTAATTTCTTAAACCTATTCTGCTGCCAGGACATTTTGTGCCAAATAATCTCCATGGCAGAGGCAACATGGTCATGTGAAGAAGAGTCACTAAACCCTTCTCTGTAAAGTCAGGTGATGAGCAAATAACATTTAATGCCATGGTAAACCTTGACATTTAACATGAATGCAACCCAGAGTTTACCTCCTGCACTGTGGTGCCTTGTGGCTTTATTTAGGTTTTCCCCTTTTAAAAGGAAGTAAATATATCTTGTACATCCCTTTTCTTGTGTTCTTATGTAGATCTCCTTTCTTTGTGACTTCATCTGCTGGATGGGATGAAATATACCTCCCTAAAGTGCAGTTTCAGCAGCTAAAATTAGCCTTGCAGGACCACAGTCCATAGATAGATTTGGATAACTAACAGTGTGGATCACCCTTTGGAATTTGCAAAAATCCTGGCTGTTTCATATGGGAGATTTTGATCCAGCAGACAAGGCTGTATCTTGGTTTATTTGAGCCCAGTAACATGGAGAGCAGGGACAGATCAAACTGAAGGTTGATCTGCATGTGAGTTCTTAGGAATGATACCAACACCACACCCCATGGAAGAGCTGACCAGCCCCTGGGTAGCTTTGTGGAGGATTTTTTTGCTGAGCTTTGTGTTTCCCCTTTCTCTCCATGAGGCTCTAGATGCTTTCTGCCCCTTTTTTGGCTTCCTGCTCCCATGCAGGTGGTAAACACCACAAATCCTGGCAGCCACACTGGAGCTGGGAAGGCTGCTAACACTGCAGCACCATCCCTGCCCAACACTGAGGTTTTCAGGTTCTGTGGTGCCTCTCCAAGCCAGGAATGCTCCTGTGGTCACTTCCCTGTGTGCAGCTTTTATTTTGAAAGTGCTTCCTGACACTGTAGCTTCGTCTCCTGCCAGTCTGGGGGTACCACTTGGATTTACTCTCATTTTCAGGGACTGCTCTGTCTCCACTTCTGCCATTAGTGTCAGTGCAGTAGTAAAATGCTGTTCCTCCAAGTTATCTCCATTTTCCTGTAAGGGCAGTTCATGCATCATTTGCTATAAAGGTTCTGATAGCTCAGCAAATGTTCGAAGACAAATTGATGCTCTTTTGTGGCAAAAGGCCCAGTGCATAATTTTCCATTTACTTGGGATAATGTGGCCTTGGATAACCGAGTCCCAGATTTACTGGTGCAGGATAGAGTGTCTAAGGGTTTATCCAGCCTCAACCCCCCTTTTTTAAATACTGTCATTTAATCCTGACAAGCAGGCAGAGGAATATCTTTGGTTGTGACCAGGCTTTCACTGCCTGCCAGTTCCTGGGTCCTAAACTGACTCATCAGTCAGAAAGATTAATAACTGCTCTGCTGGATGATTTCACTTGTCATGGCACATATCCATTAATGGAAAACAAATATTCTCTGGAAAATTGAATGCAGATTGTGGTATAGTGGCCAGCCAAGTCCTTTTGGCCAGATGCAAATTGAAAGCATGTATTAAGTGTCCCTTCAAAGCAAGGACTTCAGGTTGCTTGCTGGTTGGCAGTCAAATATCCATTTTTCCTTTTTTTAAGAATTTTTAAAAAGTATTTCCTTTTATTTCCTTTCAATGGGGGCGGTTCCCTTACATCTGGAGCTGCAGTGTGGATTTTTTGCTGATAGAAGTGTTGCTGGGAGGATGTTTTCAGCTGAGCTTGTCTTCCCAGCACTAATGCCTTTTAGCATGTGCAGGAGGGTTGAGGGTGTGAAGAAAGAAATGCAGGCGAGCGGGGCAGGAAAGCTTTGCCTTACAGCAGCCTGACATGTTTAAAAAATAAAGAATACCCCTGAGGAGCTTTGGTATGCCAAGTGTGTTAGTTAAATTAGCATGGAGTGCTCGTTTGTGGCAAGGCTGCAGAAGTGGGGGAATGCAGGGCTCGGAGTGCAGCTCCCCTCTCAGAGGCCCCTTTCTGCTCAGCAGCTCCAGCAGAGCTCCCACCATCTGGAGAAAGCATGGGAAAGGGGGATTGGGCTTGTTCCCTTCCTCCCACCCCCACTCCTGGCTTGGGAGAGGTCCCAGAGCTCACTTTGCACAGCAGGGCTGAGCTCCTGCTCCTGGGTTTGGGAAAGCAGCACCTGGGAGCTCCCCCCAGCCCAGGGAGCTTGGCGGGCTTGGGGAGGGCTTGTAAGGATGGGTTTGTAAAGCTGGGAAAGCAAAGAGGGTTTGTAAAGGATGGGAGAGGGTTTGTAAGGATGGGCTTGTAAAGGGTGGGAAGGCCAAGAGGGTTTGTAAAAGATGGGAGAGGGTTTGTAAATGATGAGAGGGTTTGTAAAGCTGAGAAAGCCAAGAGCAAGGGGCTATGGGGAGTATCTGTGGTGCAGCACTTGGGTTTAGTTGGTGTGCACCTCATTTTATGTGCCTGATGTTTCTTGGACCCTGTGTGCCTTGTTTGCCAGGATAATCACCCAGCATGGAGTACCTATGGAGCAGAGCAGGGGAAAAAGGGGAAAGAAAAGCCTACAAAGAGCAAGTTCCTACCAGACCCCGTTAGAAACAGTCACACCAGTTGTGAAAGTTCTTTGCTTTAATCTCAGCATTCTTTGTTGTATTCCTTTTGATCAGAAGGAAGTTATTGTTTCAATCAGGAGGAAGCATATCAATGTTATTTAAAGAATTTCTGCATGGGGAGGAAAAGAGATACTGGTTTGAAAACCCAAGCCTTTGTTCTAGGTTAGCTGATACAGATCTATGTCTGAATTCCCAATATTGGGGCAGCAGTAAGTGACTTGGGCTCTTTCCAGATATTTAAATAATTTCTAGTAAGTTGGCATTTGTCACCAGTAACAAGGATTTATCAAAAAAACCTTATGGGTAAAATTGCATTATTTTGCTTGATTCATGCAGGTGGGAAAATGTGGCTAGATATGGTGTTGGAATGGATTTATTATTTTAAACTTTATTTTATTTAACAGAATTGGTTTGCATTTTTGGATTTTAGGCAGGATTTTTCAAATAAAAATAAATTGGGTGGGAGTTAAGCACTTACAACTTCCCTTTTCTCCCAGGAACATGACTAGAAATAGGTATTATTCACACTAACTCAACTTGTGACTGCTGCAAGTGTGTCTGTAGCATTGAAGTTTGTTGTACCTATATATGTGGATAGTATATGGAGGGGTTTAGTATTTATTCTAGGTCTACCTTGAACAGAAGCATTGCATGGAGATTGACTTTTAAAAAAAAATTAATCTCATGCATGTATAATAAATTCCACCCCCTTTCAAACCCACTCATGCACTTGGATTTCTAATGAATAAGCCTGCATATTTATTCATGAAGATTAAAAAACTGTACAGATAGAGGCAGCTGGTTGCACTATTTTTTTTTTCATTATTATTTTTGTTCTGTAAATCTGCTGACCTGTGATCAGTAGTAAAGAGGAAACCCTCTGATTAACTTAGGCTGTTTGCAGATTGAGACAGAAAAAATGGCTCAGCTATTCACTGCTGAAGTACAGAACGTGGTTTTGTTGAGTGGGATGGACAGAGGGGAGCAAGTGGGACAAAAAAATCACCTCTTTATAATTTAACAACGTGCCAAGCGCACAAAATGATTTGTTGGCAAGGTATGCCTTGGTAGGTATGTGTCTCCACATTTCTCTCACAGAGAAAAGCAAGGCACAGTCCTTCCCAAGAATATTTCTGGGATTCACATTCTCTGAACCTCAGAGAAAGGAAAAACAATTCTTGTCATTTGCTCTGTGTGTGTTTGTGCAAAAGTAGAATGCAATATGGAAATTATTTACTGAAAGTGATGGTGTTTTGTTTCCTTGGCTTATGAGGCCTAAGTGTGTGTGTGTGTGTCAGGACTGTGGGCTGTGAGTCATGAGATGAGTGCAGTTCAGTGCTTGGCAGATTCAGTTTAGATGTAATGTAACATAATATAGAATAATACAGTATAATAAAGTAATTAATTAACCTTCTAATAAGCTGGAGTCCCCCTCATCCTTTCTCCCTGCCACGGGGATCCCTACAAACACTGCAGGGATGTCCCTGGCTGGCCTGCCCTGCCATGGCCTAGTGTGACCCCCATGTCTGTCCCTGCAGGCCCTGCTGCTGTTGGGTGGCATTGCTCTGTCCTGCCTGGCTCTGGACCTGCTCTTCCTCCTCTTCTACTCCTTCTGGCTGTGCTGCCGCCACCGCAAGAGCGAGGAGCACCTCAATGCTGACTGCTGCTGCACGGCCTGGTGCGTCATCATCGCCACCCTCGTCTGCAGGTACGGCCATCCCCGTCCCCGGTGTCCTGAACTCGGCCTCACGCTCCAAATAATGCCTCAGGGTTTAGCTTTGATGTTTTTCAGGTTCTGTGCTGCTGTAATGTGGGGTCTGGGGTTTGTATTAAGGGGATGGTGAGCTCTCTGCACAGAGCAGGGAGACAGAACAATTCCTTCTCTAGCTGGGGACCAAGGACAGCTGATCCAAATCTCAGTCCCAAGAACACAAACAACGTGGACTAAAGAGAGAAAAACAAGAAAGATGGGACTTGATAACCTAAAGCTATAATTGGACAATTAATTCCAATATGCAAATGGAGCAGGTCTTATAAAAGTGAGAGACCCCATGAGCAGTTATGGAGGGGCTTCACAGCTGGCCTGCAAGCAAAGTTAAGTTAATAGAAGAAATAACAATTGATGATTTTTGAGTGTATCCATAGCAAGGAAGAAGACAAGGCCATCAGCATGGAAACAGATTAGAAAAGATAGCTTTGCACCAATGAATATAATAAGTTATTGTGATGTAGTTAATGACTTAAGATCACGCTTTGTTAAGAGTATATAAGCTGGAGAACACGCAGAATAAAAATCTTTTTTTCTTAGACCCTAATCACGTATGTATGTGTCACATCTGACCTAACAACGACAACTTGTCATTGATTTTGTGACCATTTTGGTTCATCTTGGGTGTAGCCCTGGCTGCGCTCTTATACTGCCCAAAGTGGATCCATTGAGGATATCCTTTTAATAAATCCCTAGTTTATTCTTTAACTCCATCAAGCCTGTGTTCTAGTGAAAAAGTTCTGTTAGTTATTGTCGTTGTGTCAAAATGTTGTTAACCTACCTCTATGTTCTAATCATATATAGCCAGAAATTTGAGGCTTGCCTGGGAAAACCTCAGTTCTCTTCTTTTTCTAGTAAATTGCTCAAGCAAGACATTTTAGCTTCTATCTAATTGGCTATCCTTAAGTTTGAGGTAAAGTCCCTTAGGTCCTATGAAGTATCTTTTTGCCTAATCAGAAAGAGAAACTTCTGGGCTTTTTTTCCTTTTTAAGGAGACAAAGGATAGTTTTGTCACTCTGTAAACAAGAAGCACATTCCTACATTCTAGGTCAGCATTCACAAGGCATCAAAATGCTCTGCCTGTACTTGGTGAATTTTGGCAATAATCCCTCTTTCTTTCATTTGATGTATGTATGTTTTTAAATGTCTGTAATATATTTCCTTCCTTTCTGCTGCTTGCAGAGCTGCCTGGTGGTTTGAGCAATGTGAAAAGGAATAGTTAATGTCCTGCTCTTTGATACTTTTCAAGTGATAAATCAAGGACCCTCTGTCCTTGGGAGCTTATCACTTAAACAGGATGGATACAGCTGAAATATTTATCAACTCTAAATGCAGATTTTCTCAGAACTTGGTGTCCAGAAAGAATCACTATGTGTGGGAGAGTAGATTAGGAAGAAAGAGTCACAGCTGATTCTTTTGGGTTTGGAAAGATTGGTGTTTATGTGGAGGGAACGTTCAGGTTTTGTAGCCTGTGTAGGACACTGCTGCATTTTATCTGCATTTATGTTCCATCTCCAGGGGCTGCTGCTGGTAATGGTGCCAGGGCCAGCAGTGTTTGGTGTTATGACTGAGCAATAGAAGCTTTTGGAGGTGAGGTGGAAAGAAAGATTGCTGAAAACCAAGGGGAAAAAAAATCAGTAATTAGTGGAGAATGGGTGCAGGAGAATTTAAAAGGAGATAATTTCCTAAAAATTGGATGATAAGGCATCTGAAAGCAGGGATGTGTTTGCAGATATGGAAGGAAGGAGCCTCTGATTTTGTTTTGGTTTGGCCAGAATGAATCCTCTGGATATGTGCCCTGTATCAAACACTTTCCCATTTGCTTTTCTTTTGAATTCCAAGCATCATCTTCTCTTGCCCAAGGCTCCAGGTGGTCTCAGCTGCCCCTCTGTGGGTCAGGCAGGTCTGGGAGCTTCCCCCTGGTCAGAGGGGAGGGAGCAATGAGATGATTGCATTTGGCAGTGCCTTGTGGCTCTGTTTTGGCACTGGGCTGCTGATGGGTGCTGGGTGTGCTGTGTATCCCTGTGCAGGTGAGGGGTTCCCTGAAGGCCAGGCTCAGCTGCTCAGGAGCCAGAGTGAATTTTTGTTTGCTCTCTTGAGGCACTGCAGAGAACAGCAAGCCTTGCAGTGTTGGAATAGACAGAGCAGAGCAGACATTCTGTGGTGAATTCAGCAGCTGGGGGTAGATTTGCCTGCAGAAGCAGGGGCTGAGGGCTGAGGAGGAGACCTTGTGTACCAGCCAGGATTGCTGCAAGGAGCTCTTCCATGCTCTGCTGCTTGCCAGTAGGTGCCTGGGGTGGAAAGGCAAACCACAGAACTGCTTGTAAAGAAGAAATCTCAGCCTTATTCACCTTTATTTTAGTGATCGGCTGCATCCATTCCAATCCACTGAGAGAGCTGTGGTCCTAACCCTTTCTTACAGAAGCTCTGCTGATGCTATTTATAGTTGTGCTGCTGCTACAGGCCCTTGTTAGCCATTGTTATGCAGCAAATGTGACCCAGGCAGCTGCTGCCCTGTGGTAGCTGTGTTTGTTTTTGGTTGTGGAAAGGGTGAGAAGGAGGTATTCTGCACTTCTCCAGAGCATCTGTGAGATAATTTAACGTTGGAAGGGCAGCATATAAATTCTGCTAAACTTGATGTGACTCTGTCAAATCCACAAGCTGGAAAGCTGCTTAGGCTTCCCCAAAATCTGAGCCGCTTGTTCCCATCCTTGGTGTACAATTTGTTTCTGCAAGTATTAAATGCAGAACCATATAAAACTAAGGTTCATAACACAAGGTTCTATCTGAACATACAGTGATATTGGATGATCATTTTTCTTGACTTTTTAAATTAGCTGCTTAATTTCCTCTCTGAAATCAGCTTGCTTGAGCAAGAGCAGGTTGGTACCACCATGGCGAGGGAGGTGCTGCTGCTCTCCTGCAGGGCTGAGGTTGGTTTTCTGCCTCTCTGCAGCAGCTGGATGCCACAGTGCCCCCAGAGCAGTGTCTGTTGATGCTCTGAGCTCAGTCTGTGCTGGGAATGCACATACAGCTCCCAACAATCCCACTCCAGCTGCTGGAATCCACCTGGGACTTCCTGCTAGCACTGATTAAAGATTAGCCCACTGGATAGATCCTGTCCTATCCCTGCTGTGTCATACACACCAGAGGAGCCAGAGCAGCTGTTATGATGGGGTGTGAGGCTGTTCTGACCCTCTGGGGCTGTTCTGACCCTCTGCCTGCCCTGGGAGGCAGTTCTGTGCCTCTGGTTGGATGCTGAGGCAGTGAGAGGTTCCAACCAGCAGCAGGTTTGCTCTCTCTGAGCACTTGGAAGGGGACTCTTGTCCTCCTAGCTGAGAGCTGTTAACTCTGGTGAGTCCAGCTGTGCCTGGAACATGTTTCTCTGGGTTCCCTCAGTGTCAGGGGGCTGTTTGAGCTGTGAGTGCTGCTGTGTGCTTGGCTGTTTCCTAATCACTCACAGCAGGGAGAATGCTGAGCCAGCATTCTGAGGCAGAACTGGTGAACAGGAGCTTCCAACAAAATGTCTCTATTGAGTCTTCCCATTTGCTCTAGCCACAAAGCTGCAGGAATGCTTAGCCTGGATTTTTCCATTAATGCTTCAGTTCTAGTCTTCACCAATTTTGATTGGTTTCTGTGTATGGGGAGTTGTCCTATAAACCATCTCACCCACTGCATAGGTGACCCTGATTATCCCAGAAGGGACCTCAGCTCCAGAGGTGGGGAGGAAGCTTTGTGGAGAGGGCATCAGGAAGAAATGGGTGCAAATAAATGGTAAAAACTTGTTTTATCAAGTGCCAGTAATAGCGCTTTCCCCTGGTGTGAAAGTGCAAGGTGGTAATTAGGCAGACAAATTAACATTCCTCCTGAGAACCTGCAGTCTAAAAAGGGCTCTTCTTATGAAGTTCCTGTAATTAAAGATGACTTGGTGTAGTTAGATTATTCATTTCTAAGGATGTGATGTGAATGGCTAGTGCTTATCTTTGCAGACTGCTGTCTGGGTACCCAAGGGTCACAGTGTGTGTGTGGGTATCACAGCAGGAGCATCTCATCATAGAAAGCACAGAGATCCTCTCTGTGTCACATTAATGCTCTGATTCAACATGTATAAATGCAGAAAACATTTTTTTGTTTTTTGCAGGTCACATTGTAAGCAAATTCAGAATTACACTTCCTTTATTTTTTCTGGTTCTTCAGCTAGGTGTTCAAAGTGCAGGTGATTCTTGCACACAAACAAAGGGAAAGCTGCTCTCCAGACTTGAATTTCTGGAGTCTTGCTGAAAAGTGATACTGCAGTGTGTGTATAGCCTGCAGGAGTTCAGATCCCACTGTGGTATCTGTAGGAAAAGACAGAAATCCTGGTGTGCACCTCTTCCATCTCACTTGTGGACTTCTGTGTCCCCAGTGGGTGTTTGTGCACTGGTGGTGATGGCTTTAAGCTCAAAGTGCAATTTTCTTGACTTAAATAAGTGGGTTTCTTAAAACTTACTAAAACTATTGAGTAGCCAAGTGGCTTTTAAAGTGCAGTGTTGAATAGCAGGAGCAACTTTTTATATGGGCTGTAAGACTGTGATAGATTGATTTTTAAAGATTTTATTCAAAAATATGGGTGAGAAGGAAAGCAGAGGAGAGCTGGGGGTAGTGAAAGTGACGGGAGACTGACCAAGGTAGGTTTGGGAGGAGGAATTGAGGATGGGACAGTTTGGATTTGGGAGGAGGAATTTGGGAGGAGGAATTGAGGATGGGACAGTTTGGATTTGGGAGGAGGAATTGAGGATGGGACAGTTTGGATTTGGGAGGAGGAATTGAGGATTGGACAATAGGGATTTGGGAGGAGGAATTGAGGATGGGACAGTTTGGATTTGGGAGGAGGAATTGAGGATTGGACAATAGGGATTTGGGAGGAGAGAGGGGTGTGTGCACTCAAAGGGGAGTGCAACAGAAGCAAGACTGGCAGAAATAGCCATGACTTTCCTATGGAAGCACTGAAAATGTGTTGGAGTCTCTCCTAGAGGGTGCCAGGGTAGAGAAGAGCTGTGTCATTCAGGAATGCTGTCCTTGCATCCAGGCTGTGTGACAGAAATGCCTCCATTGGGTGATGATTTTGTCCTCCTGTGCTGGGAGATGGATCTGCTCTATCTTAGGCCACTGTGCCTCCCAGGGTTCGTGCAAGAAGCCTTGTGATTTATCATGACCTCAAGGACTTATGCTGCTGGGTTAAGATGAGTTGATCTATTTTTATTTTAAAAGAATGCTCTTAAATAGAAGGAGCCCCTCTGTTTCCCTTTAATCATATAAAAGGTAGTTAAAAACTAGTGTAAATCCTTAAATCTGCTTTAAACAATAGCAACTCATATCAGTGTGTGTGGGCAGGGATTTGAAACAACTATTGGATTTAGATGAAGCCAAATGCAAACAAAGCTCAGCAGCAGCAGTTCCCCCCTGGCTGCCCTTCAGCTCTGCCCCCAGCCCAGATTTGTGGGATGGGTTCCTTCCCTCTCTACCCTGATAGGAAGGGGAAAAGCCATAAAACTGCTCCTGGGGGAAGGACTGGCTGTGTAAGTGGTCCTTGCCAGCTCAGGGTGGGAATGCAGAGCTGGCTTTTGCAGGGCAGGGATGGAATAATTAACACTTCATGTGTAATTTGCAGTGAATGTGTGAGTCTCATGTCTAGAGGAGTTTATTATTGGATTGAATGGCTTTTATCCCAATTGTTGTGCTGTGGGGTTTGCTTTCAGGAGCAGTGGCTGTGCCTGGAGGGGCAGGACAGTGGGAGCTGTGGTTTTTACTGGGCAGGATGGGAAACCTAGGAAAAGTCACTTGTTTGTATTGCCAGCACTTCATCCTGGTACCTGTGAGCGACCTGGCTGCTCTCTGCAGCATCCCCAAGGATTCTGCTGCTATTTCAGAGTGCTGTTTCTGAGTCTTTCCCACCAAAACTGTGCTGCTGTGCTGGGAATACTGAGAGCCAAGCAGCAGATTTTGGGCACTTACCAAGTCTTTGCTGAAAGAATAGGCTTCTAGTAGCTGTAAACAGGCTGAATAGAAATTGCTCGCTAATCAAAGGGGTCAGATCTGCCTATTCAATGTCCAGAATGTTCTGGAGCTTATTTGGTGCCTATGGTGGAAACAACTGCTAAGGTTTTCTGCAGCTCAGGAGGCTGAAAAGGTCTGTGTGAATTTCTTTGCTCTGATAAGACAAGGAGAAATCCAAGCCATGGTTTTGTAATTTCTGTGATGGGGTGCTGAGTTGCCTTATCCTGGGCATAGCTCTGCATTTGTAATCTCTGTGCTTCAGGGGGAGGGGGGAGTGTGTCCTTTTTATCCCTTCCACCCCCGTGCACCCCAGGCATGTGTTATCAAGCTCTGATAATAGCTGCAACCAGAGGAATGCAGAGGGCTTTTCTCTCTTGAGTTATCAGCATAATTTGCATTAGGAAAATGTTTGAGGAGTGGTGTTCCTGAAGAAAGAGGCCCATTTCTTTTATTAATGCTGAATATTTAGTCACACAGTTACATAGAAGGAGTCTTGTTGCCTCTCTTTCTGTTTATGAAGGCTGCCCCTTGTCCTTAGAAGACTCCTTGGTTTTTATGGGCCAAGCTCTCTATAATTTATGGAGATTCAATTGCTGGAAAAAGCATGAGGCTGACACAGATTTTCCTGGTGGATCTGCTTCCAGCTCATGAACTTTGCTTCTATTTCTTGTCACATACGAGGAGAAATGTGACCAGGTGAACTGCATTGCTCTGCTCACTCTTTTGAAGCAGAACCCAGGAATGGATGTGTCTTCCTGCAGGAGAGGAGCAAGAGCAGGAGCAGTACACAAAGGTGTTGTGGAGGAACTAAATGTTTCATCCAGAATGAGTTTAGATTTACAACAGGATCATCACCTCCTCCTTCCTCTGCACTGCCACAAACACAACCTTGGTGTCTTGAGAACCTTCCTAGAAAAGGTCCTGGGTGCTCTCAAGCTAAATATAACATGGGAACAGAAAAAACTGTGTCTTGGTAAGGTTTATTTGCCCTGAGTGATCCCTTCACAAGTTTAGTTGTGTGATCCCTTCACAAGTTCTTTCCTCCTCTATTATTAGGAAATATGAGCTTGGGCAGAGGAACTGTGAGTTCCTGCAGTGATCTCTTCATAGAAGAGGTATTGCTGACTTGCATGAGATAATCCTCTGGTTGCAACTCATTTACAGGATCTTCCTCCTTTAAGTGAGGCTTAAGCTAATATGGTTTACTTCATAATTGGGGCAGACTGATATGTGTGGACAATTATAGAAAATCAGCTGATAGGTGGTAATTTGCTAAGCAGCTGGAGTTGAATTGTGTCTGCAAGCTTGAAATTTGCTTGCTTTAAAAATAAATAAGCCTTTTGTCCCAGTAAGTTATTATGCCTCCCTTCCCAGTACTCTAAATCAGTGTGACACAAATGTTTCTAATGGGAAGATAAATCAAGATAATGTTCATAGATATTTCACAGGGTAGAGAAGAGGCCATGGAAAATGTATCTGGAGGAACCACCACCATGGGCAAGCAGTCAAAGCAAGCTCTTTGTGTCCTGCTTTAAAAAAGTGTAACAAAATTTCATGTCCAGAGAAGGCATCTAGCACAGCAATGGCAGCTCTCACAGGAGCCACTGGCTGGATTTCTGGTTCTGAGCTCCCAAACAGCAATCTAACAGATTTTAATTATTTTACCATAAATGAAATACACTTGTTATGTTCTGCTCTTGGCCCTGTGGGTGCTGCATGGAGAGCTGCTGGCTGTGAATATTCACAGGTGCAAACTGAGCAACAGCAGGACCGCAGCTCCCTGCGGGAGGGAGCGCCTTCCTTTGGTGGGAGGTGACTCTGCAGCCATCAGCCCTGTGTTACCCACTTGCCTTTCAGCTTTACCTCTGCCCTTTGGTGCTTTTCTTCCTCTGCAGTGCTGGAATTGCTGTGGGATTCTACGGGAATGGGGAGACCAGCGACGGCATCCACCGGCTGACGTACTCGCTGCGCCACGCCAACCGCACCGTGGCCGGCGTGCAGGACAGGGTGAGTGAGCACCCCAAAAACGGGCCTGGGGCAAGGACCAGCCTCACTCAGCACCTCTCCTCCTGAATCTGGCTGTGCTTGAGTCTCTTCCTGTTTTCTCTCAGTATCTGGGCTCGGAGTTTGTGCTAAAATTTCCATTAGTGGCGGGGTGATTTCTTCCGCTCGTCTAAAAATAACCAAGCGAACGCGGCTTGTGGAGTGAAGTCTTCTCTTTGCTAGGCTGAAAAACAGCTTGTGATCAGATCTCTCCTCCACACCCAGGAGAGGGGGCAGGCCAAAGCAGACAAATCTTAGTAAAATGTAGCATTTGAGTACCACTGGTTGTTCCTGTGCTGTCTCTAATCTCATGGTATCATACTGCAGCCCTGTTGTAGAATGTGTGCGTGTGGTAAGGCTCAGCTGAGGTACCATCACTGCAAACAATCTCCCTTAGAGATGCTTTTAAGTTGCTTTTGAGGGGTAAGCAGTCTGAGCCTCTTAAGACAGAGGGCTGGTAATCTGGAAGCTGTCCATGACTTGCTAGGAAGAATGAATTCCCTTTTATTTCCTTGGCTTCCTGTACTGTAATTTTTGTTTTTTAAATTTGTTGTAGGTACTGGACACTGCAGTGGCCCTGAACCAAACAGTGGAACCAAACTTGCTCGTCCTGGAGGAGATGTTCAAGAAGCAGACAGACTACCTGCAAATTGTCCAGAAACTGCAAAGTCTCTTGGATAATCTGGTCAGGCAAACAACTGAGATCCCCTTCTGGAAGAATGACGAGCTGTCTCTGGAGGAGCTGGCAATTCAGATTGACCTCTATGACTGGTACAGGTGTGTAGCATGCTGCACTGTAGTGGTTGTAACATCTGCTTTGGCCTGTTTTGCAAAAATTATGTGCATGTTCTGGGTGGCTGAGCCAAAGGCTCTGTTTATTGCTGCAGGTGCTCTTGGCCCACAGAGCTGATTTGTTTCTTACAGCCGGACTGCATTCAGTTTAAATCAAAATGCACAGCTTTTTTTCCTTAAGTGTCTTTATTACCAACTGATGAGAAGTTTATTCCCAACATACAAAATCTGTAGTTTGTGTTCTAGCACTGGGGAAAAAAACAGCCCCAGGTATAGGTTCTTCTCTGTCCTAATAAATGCATAAGGAATGCATTAAATAGAGTAGAAAATGGCACTAGTTCTGTAAGTTAATTCCACAGCCTAACATTCCTTTTTATTAAACATATTAAATAAGATATTGCATCAGTTGTATCCCACAAAAGAAAATCTCTATCCAAACATGTGGAATAAATAACTGAAACATTTCCTGACAAATATCTAGGAAGTTCAAGAAGCTGCAATGCCTTTTCTTCCTCTGATGATGACCAGTGCATTTAACATCACACTAGAAAACACTGTCAGTGACATTTCTCAACAACTGTTTGTGCTGAGTGTGTTGTGTAAATGCTTTTACCTCTCTTCCAATCCCAAAATACCCAGAGCTCTCTGAAGATTAATCTTTGGAGGTGGTTTTGGGGAAGAGAAGGACTGTGTTTTCCCCAGAAGTCACAACAGCTTCTTGATCTGTGTATTTTGCAGTTTTCCTTTGCAGACTGTGTTTTTGTTTGCTGCAGGTGGCTGGGATACCTGGGCCTGCTCCTGTTCAATGTCCTGATATGTTTGCTGGTGCTCTTTGGGCTCATTAGAAACTCCAGGGCCATTCTTATGGGGTAAGTCTTGATCTGGGGACAGGGCACAAGGAAAGTCAGCTGAAAGCAAGTGCCTGCTAGTGGGAACCTCTACCTGTTGTCAGCTGATATTAAGGACTTCTGAAACTGAGCATCTTACATTTCCTCTGAGTAGAGAGACATTGTAGAGTGTAGCTGTGTGGAAATAGGGCTTCACACAGGAGATGTTCACAGGAAGGTTCTTGAGCTATAAAATCACAGGTGAGGAGCCCATCCAGGCTGTCTGCTTTCCACTGGGTGGCCTTGAAAGCCTCCATTTGCTGGGAGATAATAATGTGAACATCCTTCCTTAAAATGACAGGCTTTGAAAATCCCCCCTTAATTCTCTGCAGTTGGGAAGGCATTTGTTAATTGATGATAAGCATTGCATGTGCCTACACAACCTGCAGCAGTGCCTTCTGTGTCTCTATCTGCTCTTGTTACCTGGGGCTGTCACACCTGAGGAAACATTAAACTGAGAACAAGCCATGGTTTGCACAGTGATGAGAAGGAGTCTTGTTGCCATGGCACTGCAATGTTAATGCATGTCTGTTGCTCAAAAGCACTGAAAATGCCCCATTACAGGAAAAAACTCTTCCTCTCCTTTTCTTGTAGCTTGGCACATTTGGCAAAGAGCCTGGTATCATAAACACAGTGACAGTTTGATTACTGACATGGCCAAGGGTTTCTCCTGGTTCGTGGTGGTGCCATTAATAATTGGAACATGGATCCAGATTTATTCTTCACCAGATGATTTCATACCTGGCAGGTTATACAGACAAAAGTCCAAGTGGATGCACAGATGGCAGACCCAGGGCTTAAATTAGAATCTCATTCCCTGTTAGCCAGAAGTTCATATTAAGGCATTCCCTAAAGGGAGCACATGGCATAAAGAAACAAGTGTATCACAGCCAGGCAAGATGGTGAAATGCCAGTTTTAGATCTTTTAGCCAAGCAATCAGTTGCTGACCCAGTCATCTTCATTTAAAGTAAAACAACAAATGTGTCTTATTGATTAACATGCTCAGCTGGAGGCACCAAGCTGTGTTGTCCTTATGTCATAAACCCACATAAACCCTTGCTGATCCATGGCTGATAATTTTTGCATCCATTTGGAAAAAGCATAGCAAAGTCTTTAGTGTCTCATTTCAGAGTGCAGCACAGATGTCAGTCTGGTGAAACTCCCTTCCTTCTGCAAGATGAGGCATAGATCCATTCACAGAACAGGGATTATTTGGAATTAAAATAAGTTAGTAAACTGAGGGATAGTTTGTTTATTTATTTATTTTTAATGGAGACCCATAGGTTTACTTTTTTAAAGCTCTAGTATTCAGTGAGACAAATGTAGCAGAAAAAAGATGTCCCTTCCTCCCAGAGACAGTTGTCCTAGGTTTGAATAAAGAATGTCTTGGTTATGAACAGGTTTTTGTATTGTTCAGGGTGTGGGTGGGAAGGGATCTACTTATGTTTCAAAGCTTGAGGGAAAAAGCATCCCTAAGAGAGCAAGCCAGTGTCTCTTTACTTTGAAGATAGAGATAAAATGAAACTGCTTATTAGTCTGCAGCCCTGTACCTGAGGGAGTTGAGGAGCATTATAGCCTAAATATCTCTACCATTCATACTGACAGCAAGGGTGAAGAGCTAATGTGCTGGTTGGGAAGTGCAAAAGCCTTTTCCATGAGTGTGTGCTCCTGAATGTCACTGAGAGCACTGCTCTGCCATCCCTGTGCCTTGTGGCTGCTTGGCAGCAGACACATCCCTGGGTTTCTGTCACTAATGAGGTCCAGCTGTCAGAACTGAGCTTCAAATCTGCAGAGATGGACTCACATGGCAGTGGGGGGCACCTGAACTGCAGCTCCAAGCTGTTTGCCTGCAGGTGACTTTCTCTCCTGGAGCTGTGTGGGATGCTTGGTGCTGTTCAGGTGCACCAGCCTGGAGCCAAGGTGTCCTAACAGGGGCTGTGTTCCCTCCCTCCATCTGTAGCCATGTGGTACTTACACCAAACAACCTCATTTATTGCAGGCACAGGAGAGATTTATCCCATTTTGCATCAGTTGGTTTTGTGCGGTTTTCTTGATTTAGCATATATTTCTTTGGGTAACTTTGGACCTGGAAAGTGAAGTCTAGAATGGGAACAGTGAAATGATGGGACTGTAGTGAGCCTCCTGCCAATCTGCCTCCCCTACAGCCCCCTCTGAGGCTTTGTGCCTTTGGTTTCCCTGCTAGAAGCAGACAATACTTTCCTTCCCCTGCAGCTCTAGGGCAGGTAATGCAGTAACCAACAGCTGGATATGAACAGCTCTGGGTGCTGCTGTCCATGACATCTAAAATAGGATTGTTTATGTGAACATACAGTCAGTGGGTGATCATTTCTTGGGTTTGGTAATTTCTTTGGACTCCAAATAATACATCTTGTGAAAAGAACTGCTTGAAATCAGAGCTGCTACATCTGCCATCTGTCTGTCTCCCACAGGGTGTGCTTGCTTGGGGTGTTTGCCCTGATTGTCAGCTGGGGATCCCTGGGCCTGGAGCTGGCTGTTGCTGTGGTGAGTGGCTGACATCCAAATCCCAGTCACCCTTTGCTGCAGGTTTAGCAGACACCAGATTAATGTTGTGCAGTGCCTGTTTTACAGCATCTCCTGATCTAAGTAACTGTCCTAGCCATTTCCATCTGGGAGAAGTGCAAAGCTGCTCCTTCTCCATGGTGTGAGAGTCCAGCACTGCTGTGGTTGTGTAAAGCAGTGCTGCTGGGGATGAGAGACCTCAGCACCTGAAAACCACCTAGAACAGAAAATTCCCTGATGTTAACCTGGCCCAACTGCTCTTTGATGCTGATGTGTTTGATATTCCTTTTGTCTTCCATCTCTCCAGGGCTCCAGTGACTTCTGTATCAACCCTGATGCTTATGTCTCCAAAGTGGTTGAAGAGAATGCAGTGCTCAGTACTGGTGAGTGCTGGGATGGCTCTGGCATGGGGTTCTGCAGCTCCAGCTGTCATGCAGGAGCATGGCAGTGACTGAGAATTTTAGGCTGTGTTTGAAACAGAGCAGCTGGCATACAGTGGGAAACTAAATTTGTGGAGCTCATTTATGGAAAAAACAGCATTCTGGTCAGAAGTGTGCATGTATGCATCAGAACCACCTTCAGAACCTTTCTCCTGCCTTCACCTTTAGGTGGAAATAACTGATAAAATGGAATAACAGAAGTCCCCAGATTAGTGGATTATTTTGCTTTAAATGCAGCACTCTTGAGGCTTGCTCTTCTCTCTAAGTGACAGAACTGTGGCAGTAGCAGTGTGCAGTTTGAGTTATCATTTTTAAAAATGATAACTCAAAAAAACTTGCTCTCAGGTCTGTATTCCTGAATCTAGCCATTCCTATTTTTATATCTGTTATCAACAGTTTATATATAATTTTTTTCTCTTAATGATGCCTGTAAATAGTAGCCTCTTTGAAGGGTAAGTGAATGGAAACAGCCACAAAGAAGTCTGAATTTCCCTTTCCATTATAAATGCAGTATTTTGACTTCTATGTGTATCCTGTTCCACTTGAAGCATGTGCCTGCACCTCAGAGGCTTCCAGCTGAAGCACTGATGTATTTGGGGCTTGTTGCTCCTAATTTAGACTGAAGTGGTTGCTGAGGTGAGAGGTGCCTCCAATTTGAACTTCAGTGGGGCAAAGATGGCATTCAGAACCATGGCTTAACAAAAAGGTGCTTGGGTGCCTGCCAGCAGAGATACACTGAGTGCTGAAAAGAAAAAGTATTTTTAGGACTGAGTTGGCTGCTTAGTTTACAAAGTTAACTTTTTTTCCCCTGTCTTCTCTTCTCCAGTAGTTCCTTTATGTAGTTCTGTGTATGATAAAACACAAATAGGAAAAGACACTGATTTGTGAAAGGAGTGACTTGTTTTTTTCTGGTTCTTATTTGGTGGAACCAGAGAACTTTTGCTGTGTGTGGAGAGGGTCTGTGCTCAGCCAAATGCTGTCTCTTAATGTGCAGCTGGTAGGAAATTAGGTATGGAGCTACGGCTGAGGATTCAGGCATTGGAAACAGTAAAAAACATAAATGTCTGGAGGCAGAATGTAGTATAAAAGGATATGTACAGGTTGATCTTACAACCCTACAACTTATTTTTGGAGTGCCTTATTTATTGATTTTGTGGGAAGGGTAGAGCCAGGCAGCTCTCTTGGCAACAAAGAAATGTAGTGAGGGAAGAGAATGAGTGTTTAGCATGAGATGAAAATCCACTTTGGCTCTGAAGGTGACAAGGATGTGGCTTCAGGTGCCAGGCTGCTTTCCTGGCTCTTCAAGAGCCAAGTGGGTCAGTGAGGCCAAGGGGAAATGTGTGATGCTCCTGGCAGCTGTGAGCTGTGATAATTTGGTAACCCAGATTAGCTCTGGAGTTTGGTAACAATCAGATTGACCCTGGGGAACCACAGAAAGGCCCCTTTGTGCTGCTTCTCCATTTCAGCTGTGCCTGTGTGCTGGGCTCCTGTGGGTTTCCATTGATCAGGATCAATGCTCATTGGGAGGCTCACAGGCAGTGCAGGGCTGGCATTCCATCCCTGCTCCTGCATTCCCCAGCAGGGACAGTTGGCTGCCCCAGGGAACACAGGCTCTGCTCCTGCAGCAGCACCATGGAACAGTTGTTAGAGCTCCTTAAATAACAGTGAATGGCTCTGAGGGAAATGGGGAGGAGCAGGAAGAGCAGGTGCTGCCACAGGCCTGGGTTGGAAGGGTGGCCCCTCCATGGGGGCTGAGTCTGCCAGTGATGCCTCAGGTTTCAGCTTTTCTATTTTATAGATGCTGTGCTGCTTTAGTGTGTGGGTCTGGGCTTCATATGAGGGATGGTGAGCTCTCTGCACAGAGCAGGGAGACAAAACAATTCCTGCTCTAGCTGGGGACCAAGGACAAATGATCCAAATCTCAAGCCCAAGAGCACAAACAATGTGGACTGAAGTTTGGTTGTGCTGGGTCAATTTTTCTCTTTAATCACTACTTTTAGTTGCTGTTGTTACATACAATGTATTCTAAGGCTCTCCATGCTCTGAAATTCAGACTGGGACTGAGTCATCAATATTTGCTGCTGGTGGTTGTAATTTTCACAGAAAAATAACTCAGTTGAATACTGAGCAACTAGTATGTTAATATTCTTGTTTATGTATTAATTACTGTTTTTCAAATCTAAGTGGAATTAATGGAGCTGAGAATAATCTGATTAAGTGCATTATTACTGTCATGTTTTTAGCTAGAGAAGAGATGTTCTTGTTTTGCAGATAAAATGTATTGCATTAAAAAATGATGGGGGGAGAAAAGGGAGGCAAAGAACTTTAATGCAGGGTTTTGAGAGAAGCAGTACTTAAATAATTTTGCAGAAGAGGCTGATGTATGTGCCTAACTCACCTTATATTCATTAACTGAGATAAAGCCAATGGAACTGAACAGTGCCTGTATAATCAACTCCTGCTGCTAGTAAAAGGACTTGGTGCAGCCAAGATGTTCATTTTCAAAGCAGGAGGCCATCTTCTAGTCCCATTCTTTTTCACTGATATTATGTTATTATCAGATGACTTGTTGCATAAAATTAAATAAAAAGGCCCAATCTGTCTAAACAACAGGAAGAGCTTTCTGCAGATTCTGTTCCCAGAAATCTGCTTGGTGAACAGACACTCCCTTCATCTGAGGGAGCTGTGAACCTCAGGGGATGGATGGTGGAGCCTTTTAGCTGTGCTCCAGGTGGGATGCTGAGGCTGAGCTGCTCAGATGAGAGCAGGAAGGGTCCTTGCTGTGCCCACCCTCCCAACTGGCCTCCACTGGTGCAATCTCACAAGTGCAGAGCTGAATCAAAGGGCTGACACCATCAGCACCTCTGTTTCTCTAGAAGAGATCAGGACAGAGCCTCAGATGGGGCAGTGGGCTCTGCACAGCCATTACCTGAGCCCAGAGAATTGGGATCTTTCACTGCAGGACAGAGTTTGCCCAAAGCAGGCCTCTAGAGAGTCCTGCTGAGCTGATGTTGGCATTGAGAAGCTCTTTTCCTGCTTGCTGTTGTTGGACTCCTGATGAGCAGAAAGCTTTGAATGGAGGGTAAATGGGAGAGTTGCAAGCTCTTTGCTTTTACCCATATGAGAATAGGATGCATCAGAGAAATTCAATATTGTTCAGACACCTCCCTTTGCTGTCAGACTGGTGCCTGGGGGAAACAAAACTCCTGGTGGAGAACCTTACCTGGGCAAGGAGCTCCAGCCAAAAGAGCTGCCTTGCTTTGACACTACAGGTGCTGTCTCTGGTGATTGAACCCTCAGAGACAGCCTCATCTGGGTGTGTGGCTAAAATGAGCCCTGCTAAGAGAATGTTCCATTAGAGATGAAGAAGAGCTTGGAAAAGCTGTTCTAGGTGTGAGGGGTTTTTTTTGAGTTAGGATCTTTTTTTCTCATTGCTCTCTCCAGACCTAATGCCTTTTGGCAGGTGCATAATGCCATTTTTGCATTTTGGCTGGGCTTTGAAGTGAGTAGTAGGTCTCCATGGTTGCAGAAGCAGTAAGTTGTTCTAGCAGCTGAAGCTGTCTTTAGTAGGAAGCTCTTCTTTCCTTTCTAGGAAAAACAGATTCTGCAAATAAAAAGCATTTTAGGTAGTTTCCCTTCCTTGCCTTCTGCTCCCACAATGCCTATGCACCAGGGGTGAGTCAGGAGTATTGCTGCTAGCTACAGCAGGCATGGGCAGCTGCAGATGTGACCCTGCCTAACCCTTCTGCTATGAGCTAGATTGCCTAAAGGCCAGCTTCAAAACTCAGATCAACCTTTAGGAATTTTCCTTGAGAGGAAAATGCACCAGAAAGATGATTATAGAAAGAAACTGCCTGGAGCTGTTAGCAAAGTGCAAAGGATGGATTAGTGTAGCTGCTTTCTGGTCAGAAATAGGAGATTTGGTGATGTACAGGATAGCCTCCACCAGGTTTGAAACAGGTGCAGGTGCTTCTTGCTCCTTCCTCTTTCCCTGGTGGCATTGGGGCAGGGGACATGGTCTTCTTAATTTCCAGGCTTTGCAGTACAGGATCGTTTGAAATCATCCTCTCTGCCTGTTGTAGCTGTAGATTTAAAGCAGCACAGCCTGGGTTCAGTGCAGGGCAAAGCTGCTCCTGCTGGCTGAGCCATTTTGGGAAGCACGTTTTATGTGGAGTGTCACACTTGTCAGCAGCAAAGCCAGTGCTACCACAGTGAATCCTGGCTGATCCTGCCTTCCAGGGTGAAGCAAGGCAAGCATTTATTTCACTGTACTGCTTTTTGCTTCACTTGTAACCAGCAATCTTTATCCTGAGCTTACAAGCTGCAAACTATGATATCAGGAGCTCTCATCTCTAATCTGCCCACCAGGGACGATCCAGAAGGCCCTCAAGAAACATTTCTAGAGCTCTGCATTAGCAGTATGTCATGCAATTTATTGCACTTAAAAAGGCAATATAAACTTGATACCACTGTGGGAGCTTAGGAGAAACTTTTTAGTGGTTTGTTGGTTTAAAATAAAGAGGTGACAAGATCACAGCTCCTCTGGGTCACCATGTGTGATGCTGTGGGTGGCTGTTGCTGTTCTCTCAGTGCAGGTGTGTTTTAATCCTTTTTCACACAGCCATTGTGTGTGATTTATGAGCCAGGCAGGAGCAGCCCTTTCTTTCCTTGGACAGTCACTCCTGTGGCGTGCCCAAAGAGAGGCACAAAGCAGCTCTTGCTGCCCTCCTGTCTGCCCACAATTTGCTAATTGCTGTTTAGAGGCTTGGCTGGGGAGGTGTGAGCTGTCCCAGAGAAAGAGTCAGTGGGAGGGGGATGGAGCAGCTGGCAGAGCTGCCCCAGAGCAGGCTGATGAATTATAAATAACAGCTGTCAGCTTGCATTGCCAGCACACAGGGGCTGACAGGCTGTGCTGGAGCACTCCTCTCCAGCAGGCTGCCTTGCCCAAAGGTGCATGAAATATTGATGGCAAGCATGGCAGAGGCAGGATGCAGGCAGATCTGCTTCCTTCACAGCCCTGCTTGTTTCTGGTTGTGCCTTTTACTGATTTCTGAGTTGGGAATCATCAGAATAGCTGTGCAGCCTGGAATATGCATTACTGAAAGGCACAGACAGAAGATTAAAAAGAACAGAGGAAAGGATGCTGGTGGAGGGGGGGATGCAGAGGGTTTGTGTGTTTTGGGGCTTTTGTAGTCTTTACCATGCCAACATCACCCTTGATTTTGCTGAGCTGGCATGCTCATATTCATCTGAAGAGGAACTGTAAATGTTTGAGGAATAATCTAAAGGTTTTTTGATGATCAAGTCTTTCAGAGCTTCCTTTCTTGATAACATTATTGAGGATGGCAGGGGAAAGCCTGGCATTTGCAATTTGTGTGTGCTGGCAGGTGATGTAATGTTGTAGAGGGCTCATGAGGGCTCCAGGCTGGTTTGAATGAAGAGGAACACAGCTGTGTCTTCAAGGCTGGAAACAAATGATGTTGTTAGCAGAGCACAGTAACAATCTTATCTGGAGTTTATGAGTATGTCTCAATGTACTGTAGTTGGACTTGCCCTAGACTGATGTCTTGTCTTGGGTTTATGTGATGGATAGTGCCAACTGCTGAACAAAACTTTCTCTGTGTTCCATCTCACTTTGAGTGGAGCTGGGGTGATGTTTCTGGCCTTTCTCCTCTTGTGTCTTCCAGAGACTCTCCGCTATTACATGACCTGTAGTGCTGGCTACCCCAACCCCTTCCAGCAGGTGAGTGTGAGCACCCCAACTCCTTCCAGCCCTGCCTCTCCTCACCCTGCAGGGTGCAGGGGAAGTGCTCAGGTGCAGCATGCAGCCAGGTACAGGGTGTTTGCTTTAGGGAGTGCTCTGGCTGCTGGTAAAGCTTTGGCAGCTGCTTCCCAGCCGTGCAGGAGGTGGCACTGTGATTTAGGGAGGAGGTTTTTCCAACTTCATCATCACCACCTGCACAGCTTCAGATCAGGACACCCCTTAGAAGGGCCTGTGTGTAATGTGGTGAGAGCCATGGCTTTGTTGGTGGTACCTCTGTTTGCCAGGCACTGGTCTAAAGAGCAGCACCACAATTAATGCCAGGTTGGGAAACTGTCATTCCTGCTTTGAATCTCTTCTTTAAGGTTCTTTTGGGTTAAACAGTGCCAACACTCCACTCCCAAAATGCAGTTGCTTCTGTGGGTGAAAGAGTGCTTTCCACAGATGCCTCTTACAAACCTTTGAACATCCAAGGGATTTATCCTAAAGTATAAATGTGAGTCATTATTCTTTTGTGTGGGGGCAGAAGAAGAGCACCTGGGCCCATTCCAAACTTTGCTCTGTGCATCAGAGGCCAGAACAAGCCCACACCACCCACCATTTGGCAGACACCAGCTGCTTCCCCGTTTATATTTAGGATTTTAAAAAAATCTTGTCTTCCTCTGTTTTAAAGGGTGGGGTAAGAACACTTGGGGCTGTGGTTTGATGCACCTCTGCCATCTGTTGCATTTCTGGTTGCTCTGTGTACTCCCTGACATGCTATTGCATGTGAAATTCTCATGGTGCTTTAAAGGGATGTGAAGGCTGCAGCCTAAAACAAACAATTTCCACTGTTAACATTATGTGTTTTTCATCCATCTGATTTAGTGAAAAAATCCAGCTGTGTTCTGTGGTGAGAAATTGAGTGCTTTGTGTCTTTTCTTTCTCATTCCCTTCTGTCCTAGAGCCAGCCCCAGCTGTGTGTACATTTTTTGTATATGTATTTTGTTCTTTGTTTGTGGGTTTGTGTTTTTTGGATTTTTTTTCCTTTTGGCTCTTCCCTTCTCCTCTTCTCTCTGTCTGTACTTCTTCCAGTTTGCTAAAGGTCAAACTTAACCCTGTTGCAGCTGCACTCATGTCAGCTGGGACATCTTTAACCAGTACCATTCATACAGATGATGCTTCAGTATTTGGGAAATAGGATTTCAGTCTTTTCCCAGGAGATCTGTTGGTCCATGTGGCCTGAGCTGCTGAAACATTGCATGTTTTGTGTTGAATAGAAGCTGTCAGGAAGTCACAAGGCTCTGGTGGAAATGCAGGACGATGTGTTGGAGCTGATGAGGTCAGCAAGCAAAGAGCACCCCACCTCCAAGGTAACTCCTCAGGTTTGCTCTCCCTGGCCTTTGGGGCTTCCCTCAGCTTTGTACAGAGCCCAGGATCAGCTCCTGCTGAGCATTCCCTTGCACTAATCACTGGTGTGTTGATTACAGGAGTATCTTACTCGGATCCAGGAGGTTTTGAACTCCACAGAGATCAACTTGCAGCAGCTGACAGCTTTGGTAGACTGTAGGAGTCTGCACTTGGTGAGTTTGGGTAGCTGGGCTTGAGCTAAGGAAGAGCAAAGGGAGTGTAGAGTCTGTGTTAGTTTGGAGTTCCAAAACTCTGGTAGAAGTTTACAACTTTTCACTTATTGATAATAGCAGAAAGGGGAATGAGAATTTGGATCAAGCTAGCTTTGAGTTTAAAGTTCAACACAGGAAGGTAGATAACATGCCTTCACACATCTACAAGCTGCAGCCATGGAGGCTTTCAGGTTTTTTGAGTATAACAAATAACTTTTTGCCTTTGCCATGGAGTGCAGTGCCTCAGAGCAGTGTAGCACAGCCTTGCTGTTGTCCTCACTGCCCCTCTAAAGGCAGAGACACAGTTCATGGTTCTGTTCTTGGGCATGGGACACTGTGAGGGAGTTGAAAGGCTTAATGAAAAATATTATATCTTCAGTTGGGTGGATAAGTTTGCCTTGGCTGTTTATTTTTCCTCCTCTTAAAGTCTTACTGTGGGCGGTTGAAAATATTTCTATGTCTAAATCCAAGCTGGTATTTGTGAGGGGAAGCAAGGGTTGGATCATTTATGAAAAACACTTGAGTCCCTGAAATTAAAATAGAAATATGCTCTAGAAAAGGGAGTGTGATGTCTCTAAGTTGTTTCAGAGAGTGTAATCTGGAGAAGGGCTTTTGAGTAAGAGCTCAATGGTAACTCTGCAGTGATCCAGAAACTCTGCTCCTTTGCCTCTGCAGGATTACATCCAGGCTCTGACAGGATTCTGCTATGATGGAGTGGAAGGCCTCATCTACCTGGTTCTCTTCTCCTTTGTCACAGCCCTCATGTTCAGCTCCATTGTCTGCAGCGTCCCACACACTTGGCAGCAGAAGAGGTACAGAGAGGGTTGAGATCCTGTAGCACTGTGGAGCTCTTTCCCAGTGAAGCCTGGCTGCTGGATTTGGGCCCATGAGCATATGGAGCTCATTCCCACATGATCCCAGGGGTGAGAGGGATGAGGCTTTATAAGCAGAGGTCTAACAGAAAAAGAAAGGTTGTGTTTTGCTCTGGCTGTGGTTGATACTAACATCTGAACCTTATTGCACTGGAATACTCTGTGTGCAGAGCATTCAGTACACTGCAGGACTGTGAGTCAATTCAGATGAATGATTATAGCTGCAACATAGAGGTAATGCTTGAACTATTGCTCTCTATATAAAATTCTTACTCTCTTACATTATCTTGAGGCATTTTTTCTACTGTGGGGAAGAGAATTGGAATAAGAAGCAGTTTACACTTGCCTTTGTAGCTTTGCTCATGCTGAGGTGACTGACTTGCATAGATAACAGAAACCAGGAACTGTTTCTTTGTCAACAACATGGGCAGGTGAGGCATTGCAAATTGGAGCTGGTATTAATGATGATAACCAGATTAATCAGTAAGTCTTTAGCAAACCTTTGCTTTACTGGCTGGCTGCTGCACCACAGGCAGCTGTTAAAATGCCATTGAGTTTTCTACTCTTGCAGAACAGCAGGAGGCTGCAGCAAACTCTCTTCTGTGGTCCTGATTTTTGTGGAAAAACAGAAGGCCCTGAACAACAGCAGGGAGCCAGAGCTGGCCCAGCCACAGAAGTGGCTTTAGGAGATGTCAGAACTGCCCCTGAGACTATGTCTGTGTCCTCACCTTTTTCACAGCTGCAGAGCCCTTACCACAAAGAGCAGGCTGTTGGAAGGAGAAAGGTTTGGTGGCATCTCCTGTGCTGCCTCCCCTGTGGGCCCCTGCCCTGCCAGCCCCAGCAGGCTCAGGCTGCTGCTGTGAGCTGAGGGGCTCCCCTCTGCATTCCGTGGAGCACCATTGGTGCCCCAGGCTCCCTCTGGGAAGTGGAGGATGTCGTGGTTTATTGCCTGTGAGGGACTGTGCAGGCTGCAATCCCTCGATCTTCAGTGCCACCGTGTGGTGCAGAAGCTGCAGGTGATGTTTGGGAGGTTCTGGTGATGGCCATGCTGTGGAGAACCTTTCACTAGCTTTAAGCACAGATTAAATATATTTCAGACCATGGTGCTCCACCCCCTAATTAGGGAGTGGAAATAGCAGTGTGTATTATGTAGGAAGGGCAAGAGAATGGGAAGGCAGAGGGAACCAGCTGGCAAACAGTTCTGCTCTCCATTGATTTAGATCCTGCCATTTTTGAGAAGATAAAGCCTTTAGACACAAATTTTGCAACTTAGTCTTTGTAAAGACTTCTGTGGTTTTGCTAGAAGCTGAAGCAGACCCTTTGCCACCAGAATGGGACTTGAGAGAAGTCTACAGAGGTTTATCCTTTAGAGCTCTTTGGACCTGTCTACAGGAAATGGAAGGACACAGATTGCAGTTTTGAAGGATGTTTCTGTGGGGTGCATGGCACTACATCCCCACTGCCTCTCCTCTTTGTTGTCTGTGGGGTTTTTCAGCACTGTACATTATGGGATGTGTACCCATCCTCTGGTTGTACAGCTGGGCAGCTGCAGAGCCACGCTGAGGAGCCTGCAGGGAGGCTGGAGGGGATCACGCAGTGTGCACCTCCAGATGGGATCAGTGGGAGGGCTGAGTCACTGTGCTGTGGGCTGTGCTTCACGCTGCCACCCTGAGCCATCCCAAACGGGCACCAGCGTGGAGGATGTGGAAGATGACTGGGAGGCTCCTAGGATTGCCATGGTTTCCTGCAAACCCCACACGTGGGGTCACTGTAGGGTTCTAGGAGGAACTTTTTCTCCTTCTTGCAGAGGCTCAGATGATGATGGGGAAGAAGAATCAACTGCTCAAGGGAGCAGGCAGACACACGATAATCTGTACAGAGTGCACATGCCCAGCCTGTACAGCTGTGGCAGTAGTTATGGCAGTGAGACCAGCATCCCTGCAGCAGCACACACAGTCAGCAATGCTCCCGTCACGGAGTACATGTGAGTATGCCAGGGAAGCCTCTCCACAGGGCTCCCTCCTCATCCCTGTTGGCTCCAGTGCTGCACTTCTGACCTAGAGGTAAAAAGCAGTGAAGGATTTTGTTTTCTGATTGGCATCTTTGAAGGATTTTGTTTTCTGATTGGCATCTGATGGGAGAAGGGAATAGTGCTGCACTAGGAGGAGTTTGGTTAGACAGCATGCTCCAAAATGTGAACAGCTTTGTGCTCCAGGACTCAGGAAAATGTCTAAAGAAAAGAAGTGGGAAGGTGTTGTCTGGGCTTCTTATTACACAGTGATTCTGATCACCAGAAGACTTAATTCTTCATACATAGCAGTCTTGCCAGAAGCCTCCTAAAATACTGAGAGCCAAGAAAAAACCTGTGGGCTCTCTCTTTCTGTAGTATTTGCAGGCACCTCTGACATCTGTTGTAGTTTGGAGCTACCTAGTCCAGGTGGGATCTTCAGAGCTTTCTCCAGAAGTGCCTAACCCTGATTACATTTGGACTACCATCAGGGCCCATCTTTTTTTGGGCTGCCACATCATTTTGTTTATCCCCTTAGACGTTGTCCTCATTTTATCTCCATTTCTGCCACTTGGCAGTTCTAGTGCTGCAGGGAGGCAGATTTTCACAAGGCCCTATTTTTAAATCACTTGATGTGATTCATTGTGGGCCCTTCTGAGTAAGAATGTAAAAATAGTGCTCAATCTGAGGAAAATTATGATAGCTTTATGCCCTTATCTGAAAAAGGGGATCCATCTGGCCTGTAAGAAAAGCTTTGAAGGAGACTGACCTGACACAGTAGTTCTGGGGGTGAGGATGCTCTGCCCTGTGTCCCCACCAGAGACCCTCCCCAGAGAAGCATGGCAAGTGCCCCGTTACCATGTGTGTCTTCCTTTCCTAGGAGCCAGAATGCAAATTTCCAGAACCCCCGTTGCGAGAATACCCCGCTCATTGGCCGGGAGTCCCCACCTCCCTCAGTAAGTCTCTCTTTACTGCTCTTCTCTGCTTCAGCAGCTTTGGGAAATACACATTTGCCACTCCTGTGTACTCCCAAGGCAGCTGATTGTGCAGCCAAATACAGGATCTGGCCCATAAATGGCAGCAGCTTGAATAGACAAGCTGTGTCTCACCTGCCATGGAGAATAAAACCCTGCTATGCTGCTTTGGGCATTGCACAAGAAAAGACTAAATAAAACTCAGTCAATTAATGCTGGTAATCCTATGGGCCCAGTCCTGCCACCACTGAAGTGCATGAGTATCTTGATGGGTGACTTCAGCAGGATGATTCACTTGCATGCAGTGTACTTGCTATCTGTGCCATTGGTTCCTCAAGTTTAAAAAGAAACTTGTTCAAATTGTAAATTCAGAGTTATTGCTGAACCTCTCTCCTTAATCTGCCCTAAAGAGATGGTAGGATGAAACCTGTATTATTTTTTTGTTGAGATTTTTTTTTAAATCTTTCTTTCACAACTGTTTTACTTTCTTTGAAATCTATTTTTGTATTTAATTTCCTATGGAGGAAAAAAAGAAACTTTCATGGAAGGTTTTGGTATTTGGAGTGGCCTGATAGCCATTTCTGTATGCTGGATAAAACATGGGCTTGTCTTCATGGCTGGGTAAGAGCTAAATGAATCTTGCCCTCCCTCACTGGATCCTGTGAACCTGATTTACAGCAGAACCTGGAGAACATGCCATCCCAGTGCTCACTAACTTGGTGGTGTGATTACAGAGGATGAGTAGTAAAATGCCTAATGACCAACCAGTCTTCAGGTGTAGGTAAAGAAAACACACTCTGTGGTGCCTGGTTCAAACTGATGGGAAGGGGAGGAAGAGGAGGTTGGCGGATGAAGGAGTAGGAATTGTGGTGGAAATGAGGGCATCCCGTTCATGGTTTCACTTCGAGAGGACCAGTTCATCTTGCTGTAGAGGAAGTGGAAGTGTGCAGAGTTGATCCTTGTCTCTGTCCTTGGCCAGACCTCTTCCACCCTTCCCAAAGAGGTTTCCTGCCCCGTGCTCCGATCGCGAGCTCTGGTCGCGTTATCCGCTCTCAGCGCGGTCCCTGACGTGCTGCACTGCCAGAAGGGCACTGCCCCTCTGCTCCTGCCAGGGCACATGTTCCTTCCATGTCCTGCTTCCCCTTGCCCTACAGCTCTTCTGCTTCAGAGAAAGCAAATCCCCTTCCACGGGGCTGGAGTGAGGCAAGGCATTCCCTGGTTCTTCAGTAGCTGTTTGTGTCAATGCCCTGAGTGGGAATCTGAGTCTTGGGGTTTGGGAGTAGATAAAGGTTTTTTTTTTTTCTTCAGAATAACTTGAGTTGGCAGCCATCAGTGTGGGCAGTGGGGAAGTGCAGGAGCTGGGGAGGATGAGGGAGCAGCACTGCACCTGTAGAAAAGGGAGTTTCTCCCCAGATGAGAGGAGGAACCAGGCTATGGGCTGAATGTGTTTCCTAGAGGGATGTAGTAGACAGGCAGTGGAGAGAAGAAAAATGCTTTCTATTCTCATACTGACAGGCAACAGGGAAAGGCTTTTCTGGGATTTTTGTATTTGCAGCTCTCCATAGCAGGTGGCTGAGACTGTACTGAGGCAGAAGGAATGATAACTTTTCATAGCAAATTGTGGGAGGAGAGAGACAAAAAGGGAATACCAATGCACACATCCCTGCCTCTTTTTGGGAGGGAGGAGAGGGAGATAACCATCCAAGTAGGTTATGTCCAGTGGGCAGACAGAGCTGACCTATTCCATTTAGCTTTCTGTGAACAGATGGTGACAACTAAGATGTGATGATCCTGCTGCATTGTTTGTCCGTTACTTTTCCTGGCTTTTTGTTCGTTTGTTTGTGTTTTTCCTTCTCTCATTCCTTCTGATTTCTCCTTCTTGCCACAGGGATATCCCCTTAGGGTGCTAGAGCCCACCTTGTCGCTGGCACACACCAGGGTTTCACTTGCTTGCACTGTGTTTTTCATGCACGTTGAGGCTGCACTCTCTTTTTCTCTCTCTTTCTTGCGTCATCACAGTTGTATTTGGCTGCCATGGACAGTAGCAGCCATATGAGCTGGCAGCTTAAGCCCTCGGACAGTGCTCGGACATACTGGTAACAGCGCCCGCAGATGGAACAGGTACTGCACCCAAGGTCCCCCTGCTCAACCCCCTCTCCACTCCCAACCGCTCCCCTCATCCCTGCACTCTTTATCCCAGGCCAGTGCCTTTTATTTCTTCACATTCCTTCCCTCTGCACCTCCCACCCCATCCCCTCCTGCCAAGGGTGAAAGTGAAAATCCGATTTTGGCTCTGGTGCAGACTCAAGGAGCAGTATCGACCTTCTGGAGGCTTCTGGTGCGCCTTGTGAGGGTGGCAGGTGCCCATGCCTCACAAAAGCCACCTCACAGCAGCTTCAGCTTGGATTCCACACCTCAGAACAGCTTGAACACCAAGTGCTGAGTGCTGCTCAAATGTAGGAATAACCTTGCACTTCAAAAGCAGCACAGAAGTTCTCCCATCACAAGAAGCCATTCTCTAGGAGTAAAGAGAACCAATCTAGCAGCACTTCAGTCAGGAATGGTTGTCTTAATTCAGCTTTTGGCTCTCCTTGAGCCCTGCTGCTGTTCTGCTTGTCCTTAGTAGCCATAACACCCAAAACCATCAATACCAACCTGCCACAAGCTTGTAGCTCATTTGTAGGGTTTTTAATTTTAAACTGTCCTGAAGAGTTACTTAATTGCCTGTCAGATCTGTGGGCAGCTTTTCCTTTTATCCTTACATTTAAGGTCAAAAAGGAGCAAATTTTTAGAAAAAACCTTTCTTAAGAGTCCAGATATAATCACTAAGATCTGTTTCATTCTGTTTCAAAACCTTTTACTGTTTTGTTTGTTCTGTGTGTGTCCAAATCATGCCATCCATGTCCCACAGACTCTGTGAGCAGGGCCCTCCTAGTGCCATTTCACTGTCTGCATTCCCCATGGGCTGCAGTTGCTGGTGCTCTCCAAGACAGCCAGTGTTTGCTCCCTCATGACAAGGAAAGAGGAGGTACTCTGCATTTTGGGGGGGTTATTAGCTTGCTTAAATACAGTGTATGATTAGGACTACCAGACAACTCAGATGGTCTGAAGGACAGTGCTCCTTCAAGGGAACTACACAGTGCCAGGAAGGTGCTGGTTCCAGTGGGAACAGGGAGCCCTTTGCTTTTGGCTGTCATATCTTGCATTCTCTTCCCAGAAATACATATCCATAAAGCTGCTGCTGTTCCTTCTTCTCTGCTTCTTCTTCTTCTTCTTCTTCTTCTTCTTCTTGGCACTTCTCTCAGCCTTGCACTGGATTCCTTTCTGTTCTCTTGGTGCTTGGTCTGCGTCCCTGCTGCTCCTTGCTCTCTGCCTGCCTGCCTGGGGAGGGGCTGGATGGGGTGTCCTGATGCCTCTGCCATGGTGCATGAATGCAAACAACCTTGTCTGAAGCATGGTGCCAGCACCCTTGAAAGGCTCACAGCTTTCTCCAGTCTTAAGTCTTGCTAAGACTGCTCCTGGGACTCAGCTTGTGGTGGGGTTTTCTGCTTTGCTGTTCCTGTAGGTGGTATTGTAGCAATGTTAGATGGATCTGTTCCATGAAATAAAATATTGGTGAGGGTGGGGAAATTCTAGGGCCTTCATTCTAGACTTGAAATCCCTGGGCTGGAGCATGACCTGATCCCAGTCTGCACTGTCTCCTGTTTATCTATGGTCCCACCCGAGCTTCATGTGGCTGGCTGAAGGGCTATGGAAAAGGCACTGCATTCTTTCCAGGGCTTTAAAAACAAACAAAACCAACAGAAGCTCTGTTCTTTTGACTTGAAAGACTTAAGTCCCTTTGAATTCAGAACCCACTGGCTAGAATTAGCTGTTTCCCTGCATCTTGTACCTCCCATACATAATAACACCAAACCCTCTCTGTGTTTACTGTGCTCTGGCTGTTTGAGATCAACCTTTCAGAACTTGAATCCAGAAGCTTTGGTCTTTATTGCATTACCTGAACAGCTCTGGCAGGAAATCAAAGTCAGGGGAGCTCAAGAGAAATTCACGTGGGTTTTTAACCACAAATAGTAAATGGTTTGTACTCAGTCATGGTTTCATATGGTTTCATATGGTAAGTGATCTTTCAGCATAGCTTAGTTAGCTGTGAAGTACTCATGGATTTCACAGGAGTCAGTAGAATTCATGGCCTCTAAAACTAACTGATTATTCCTTGAAATTAGGGGTTTTTTGCAGCCAATGATTCCTTTGTGCCCAGGCTATGTGTGTTAAGTGCCTAAATAACATGTGCTGGCAAACCACACCTATGAAAATTTATATCCTCTACATGGCTGAATGTGAAGCAGAGACTTTTATTTTCTTTGGAGAAATACAAAAATAACCCTGTGTGCAATCAGCTGTGTTTGTTGGAGCTGGCTGGTAAGTGACTGAGAGCAGCAATGGGAACAAGAACTCTTTCAGGTGCCCTTCCTGGGGAAGCTGACAGTGAGGTGGAGGTATGGGGTGCAACTTGTCCTCTGTGCTGTTTTGGAAAGGCTAAATGAGGGTGTGTAGGCACATGGGTACTTCCAGTGAGTGTGCTGGAAGAATGACTGAATTGTGCATGTTCTTTAACCTTCTATGAAAGCTCCTCTTTAAAGGAAACTAAATGCAACTGTGAACCTGACAGCTGTGGAGTCCAAGCCCTCCTTGGTCTGAATTGTGCTCAGGTGCCTAGAATCACTTTTTAAAGGAGTTAAAGACATAGTGATTTGCTTTCTGTCTTTAGAATCACTTTTTAAAGGAGTTCAAGACATAGTGATTTTTTTAAAAAACAACTAAAGACTGAATTACTTTAACCCTGGATAATATAGTTTGGTTTCATATCCAAAAGTGCCAAGTGTCTGCTGATACATCTTCATCTGCTGGCCTGTCCAGCTGTTGGGACCTGTGTGTTCCACAGCATCTTCCCTCTGCTTCCCAGCAGAGGATGCAGAGAAGGACTTGAGGAAGGACTCAGCATGTGGAGAGGGCAGTGGTGCCTGGAGGGTGATGCTGAGGCTGACCCAGGGCACTCTGACAGAGCTGTGCTGTGACAAGTGCACAGGGGAGTGCTGGCTCTCTGCTGCCAGCTCTGTCACACCTCCCATGGTCATTAAAAATACACTTAACACAAAGAGTAACTGAACAGGGAAGAGGTACAAAGGTGCAAAAATCCTCAGTTAAGGAGAGAACATCAGCCCTAACTCTGACTACTCTGAGTCTTGTTTTGTTCCTTGTGGTGGATTTGCAGGTAGGTTTGAATGTAAAATACTCTGTGCTTGACTCTCCAGATCTTGTGTTCCTGGTTACTTTGTGTTAGCGACACTTAAACAACTGTGGGGTCTTTTCTTTTTGGAGGAAGGAGGGAATTCTTTTCAACTACTCCCACCATGATAGGTGTACTTTGTACATCTTTGAAATGCAATTCATCAAGTGGTCCTCTTGATTTTAATGCTTTCAAGAAAGTTTATATTGCATGTTGTGTGCTGAACCCAACTACTAGTCCAGAAAGATGCACAATAACCTTCCATTATCTGAGATTTTTTTTTCTAAATACTTCTTACACAACTTTAGCACCTGGAAAAGTTCTCTGTTCATACTCATCTCCTATCACATGTCACTACAGAGAATGCAAATGGAAAATGAGCACTCAAATGGATTTTTCCTTCTAAGGCCCTCTTCTTATCATGAGGCTAGGCTGGTAATTTCAGCATTCCACCACCTGAAATGTGCCCTACTTACTCTATGAGAAAGTTCTTTGACTTCTAAACCTCTCTGAGCCTGTTGGGTTATTCTCCTATGTATTAATAACACCCTAAACTTTATTTCTGAAACAGTAATCACATTTAATAAACTGTATAGATTATTGCCCTCAAAGTAGCTCAGCTTGCTATTTTCCATCTTTTGCCCTCTCACTGACAAAAAATGCATCTTAGAAAGAACAGATGTACCCTTTGTCTTCTAAATATAGATGCCATTTCTGGGCCAGAGTTTTATATTAAGATCCATGTTCTGAAAAAAAGTTTTCCAATTATGGAAGACACAAAAAGCTGAGTGTGCAAGTAAGCCACAGGTGTCTTCATCTTGTGCTGCTGGGATCAGCTCTGCCAGAGGAGCAGTTTCTCTCTTCTATTGTGCAGAGGTTCAAGCCAGGTCAGTCTTTGAAGGAAAACTGATAAAATACTGTTAATTCTCTGAAAACCCCCGTGGACAGCTGAGCCTTTGAGAGCCTAAAGATGCCTCATAATGTTCTTTCCCAGTGGGCAAGATAAATCACACCTCCTGGTGTGGAACTGCCTTTCAGTTGTCTCTGCCAGCTTAACTGGCTATTTTATGTGGTTTGGTTTAAGAGGTGATAAAAAGTCAGAATGCTGAAGAGCACTCTTGGGAAGTGAGCTGTGGATATTATAGAATTATTCAGGCTCCAGAGGGTATAAAAAGAGGAATGAAATGTCTGTCCTCATTGCTTGGTTGTTAATATTGTGGTAGCAGAACCCAGAAGGTATCAAACACATTGGCATAAAGAGGCAAAGTTCTGTTCTTGCTGCTGGATTTTATTCACGTGTTTTCCAGCTCATTAGTCAGAGCTGAATGACACATGTTACCTCAGAAGCTTCTGGGAGCTGTTTTGGGTTACCTTGCTTAGAATAAAAAGGAGAATGAGAACAGCACCACCACCTCCAAATCAAACCAACCTTCATCTTTGTGACTTGCTCTTCTCACCCCCACGCTGGAGCCTCATCTGCTGCTGCACTGTGCACAGTTTGGATCCCAAGCCACAGTGGGCTGTCACCCACCTGATAACTTGCTGATATCATCCTGTTTGATGGCAGCCTGTTCCCAGCCTGATAGGGTCTGTTCTTTCTTGGGCATAAATCATTTATTCCTCACTTTTCTTTCAAGCTGCCCATCCGTGGCACATGCAGTCTTCTGATGCCCTCATTGCCGTAAAATGCAATGTGAAGATGCAGTGAGCACCCATTTTCTTTTCAACCTCCTTTTCTGGCATGGTTGAAAGCAGTAACATCACTAAGAGAGGATGAAAGTGTGGGGTGGGTTTTTACATCTGCATCATTCCCATCTCCCTCTCTTCTCCCAAGCAACATATGTCATGTTTTGACTTAGTGACTGTTGGATTTCCTTCTCTAGAGAGCTTGGATAAATCACCAGCACCCCTGCAGCAGAATGTTACTCAGAGTGAACTGTGCAGTGACTTGTGAAACTTTCCTCTTAAAGACTGAGTCAGCAGCTCCTTGAGATGCTTGCTGTAAACACACACCATGTTATGCTGAGAAGTGGTAGAAATCTGTGGTTCCATCGTGACATTAGTCATTCTGACTTAACTTTCTGTTTGTTTGTTTTGTTTTTTTTTTTTTTGTCTTGTCTTTTCTTTCTCCAGTACACCTCCAGCATGAGAGCCAAATACCTCGCCACCAACCAACCTCGTCCAGATGCTGGCAGTGTGCATTAAAATGAAAAAGCAAAAGCAAAAAGCAAAAAAAAACAGCAACAAAAACAAAAAACAAAACCCACACGTGCAGTCAGACGAAACAATGTGCCAACTGCTGTGCCCCTGTGCTGTCCTTGTAGAACAATCCTGCTGTTCTGCCCAAAATCTAGTGCAGCTCCTTCTGTTTCTCCAGCCCAGACCGCCCTTCCAGCCTGGTACCTGGCCACTGAGTGGAAGCTCCTTTTGAATTTAAGCCTTCACCCTGTAGTACAAGAGAGCAAATGTGTGCTGGCCAGCAGCTGACAGCACCTGGGCAGGAACCTGGGCCCCAGCCCATGGGCAGCTCACCAGAGCAGCCTGGCAGGAACAGGGGGTGAAAATCTTCTGCCCCCTCCTTCCCCCTTCTGTTCCAAGAGGGACTTGGTGAAAGATGGTGGTAGATCTTCTTCACCTCTGCAGTGGGACCAGCAGCCTGCCAGACACTGAAGAAGCAGCTCTGGGTGCCTGTGGCTGGTGTGCAACGAGGGAATGCTGGGGATGCACAGCACAGGACCTGGTGGGAATCCTCTGGTGAGGGAGGAGGGAGCTCCTGCCTCAGGGTGTCACTGCATATCCACTGGAATTTGCTCCAGAAGAGCAAACCATTTCACTACCCTGATTAACTTTTTTTTTTTTTTGGAGTCCATTAAGAAAATGCCTTTTTTTCCCTATCTATATCTATATGTGGATTCTTGAGGAGGAGCAGAGGGGCCCAGCACAGTCAGTCTCCCTGTCCACTGCTCTGGAGCTGACTCTGCTCCACCAGGGAAGCCCAGGTATTTACAGATGGCATTCTGGGTGCTGCCTTTCCCAGGCTGACACAGATCAAACAGGAGCCAGCCACTCACTTGGTGCCAAATTTTTCCAGGGAAAGACTTTTAAGACTTTATGGGAGGTATTTTTGCACTAAAGAGTTTTGGCTCTCCGATGCTAGATCTTATGGGACAGTCAGCTTGCAAAAGCAAGAGAAACTGGAAGCACCAATGGATTTATAGCAAATGCAAGCTCTCCACGTGGGAATGACCTGTGAACTCTGCTGGACTTTCTTTTTTTCCTTTTTTATAAACCATAATCTACAGCACAGGGTTGCTGAAATGGCATTGAAGGAGGTTTTTGGAGCCTCATTCATAACAAACTCACCAGATTGTCAGTGTATCTTCTGTGTTTAGAGTCCAAAACCCTCGACAACATTGTGACTGTCAGAACAGATTTATATTTGATTCTATTTTGTTTAGTTTTCCAAGGCACATTGCTAACCACTATCTGACCATACTAATGCACATGTAAGGCATTTTCTAGACATGAGGCAGAACAAGGCTTGCAAAGGGGCAGCTGGGTGCCTGCAGAGGGCAACATCCTTCACTGGTGCTGTACTTCCCACTGCAGAGCAGTGCTCCAAAGGGCACTGGCAGCTTCCTGCTGGAAGAGGAGACTGCCTCTTGGGAGGTGCTGTCAACTACTGCCCTTTCACTTGGGTAACTATAATGTTCCTTTTTGTCTTTTTACCTCTTAGTAGGGGCATCTTAGCAGAGCTGCTGAGCGTTTTATTAAATCACTGGCAGAGGAAATTGAGTGGGAAGCATCTCTCAAACTGGAGTGGAGCTGTTGGCAGAGGCAGTTCATTGTCACCTCAGTGATGTTCAGACTGATGTTTGTTTACCCCACCTCTGCAGCTTGGGGCGCAGAATTACCAACCTGCCTTTACTCAAGTCAGTTGCCTTCTTGCAGTGAGGTGGGAACTGCTCCTGGCAGGCAGCTAAACAGGCTGGAGGGATCTGCTGGGAAATGCCACCAGCTCTGTGGCACAGCAAGCTTGGAGACTCCTCTTAAGATAGAAACCACTACTAAACTGCAAGGCCAGCTGTTACCATTGGAAGGAGTGAGAGACAGGGAGGAGGCATCACCACACAGACAGGAGGAGAAGGGTTTGGAATAAACTTCACACTTCACCATAAATCTCTGGAAGCAGGATGTTCTTGCTCAGGACTGAGTATGCCCTTTCAGACACATTGGATGGGCTTCACACTGAAACATTACCTCTGTTTTATCAAATAACAAGGGCAGGGAAACCTGGTCACAGGTGGTATGGAGGGACACTGGCTCACGAGCCCCAGGGTTTCCATCCTGTCTTGGAGCCTACCAGGAGCTGTGGGTGTGCAGGGTGTGGTGATCTTGCAGGGCCCCAAGCACCCAACTGTTCTCTGGGGGAACCCCAACCTTTCCCTCACTCTGAAGAAAGAACCAAGAGCCATATAATCCTCACTAACACTGAGTTGTTCTGCCATCATCCCTCCATGCAAGGATGTGCTCCGATTGCCACTCACATTATCAATTTTAGGGGAGCTGCCCTGAAATCTGTGGCCCAGTCCTACTGGTGGAAGGCAAATGTTTTGGAGGCTGGAGGGTGTGGGGAACCCTGTGAAAACAAGAGCTTCTGTGTACCAACTTCTGTGTGCACAGAATGCACCCTGAACCTGCGTGTGACTGCGCTTTGGGCTGGGTCTGAGTTGTCACCGTGGCATTGCCTGTGCCACACAGGAACAGGAGTGAGCCTTTGTTTGCAGCATCCAACAGAGCAGCCACCTTGACCTGCTTCCTTCCAAGGTCTGGCACAGCCACTTCCAACAACCAGAACAACTTCTGACAGTGTTTGGGGCTCGCAGCAAGGCACAGCTGTGGAGATACGTGCTCTGTGACTTCAACATATAACTGGAAAGAATGTTATGGAGGTAACATTTTGCTCTCTGGGGGCCAGCACAACGTGACTGCGGTGTGAGCAGTGTACCTGTGTCCAGCCAGCACTTCCTTTACTTGACATGGATATTGCACTTTTGTAAAGCATCCTGGAACTCTGCTGCCCCGCTGCATGCTGTGCAGAGCGCTGGATAGGAAACACAGACAAATGGGTTTCTTTTGGTTTATTATTATTATTATTACTTTTTTGGGTTTTTTTCCTTTTTTTTCTTTGTTTTACTGGAACCTTGAGCAACAGTGTGGCATTTCTGCAGGCTGGTCTGAATGGATCTGCTGAAGAACAGATGGCCTTTGCCTATTCTTATGGCTGCGACATAATCAGTCTCATCCATATGGTCACATTCAGTCTGAGGAGGGGACTTTGAAAAGCCAAGATCTCCCAGACTCTGTGCCTCCCTCTAGGGTGAACAGCAGGTGCTATCTGGCAAAGACTCATCTGTTCTGGATGGCATTCATGGTTGAGGGAGTCCAAACTCTTCAAGCTGCAGGTGGTAAAGCTGTAGAGACTTCTCTCTCTTCCATCGTGTCTCTCTGTTTTTAATGTGACAAAACACCGAGGCCATATCACTTGGTGTGTCCTAGCTGACCTTGTTGGACATTTCTCGTGTTGCTGGTTGCTAGAAAAAGGGTCCAGAAGTTGGAGGAGCTGAGATTGGCCTCTGGACACCTCGCTGACTGCAGAGTGGACGGCAGCTTGTCCGGTTGAAGGTGACTGCGTCGGTGAAGACACTTCATGTTACCTTTTCAGAAGCACAAATGTGGTCATTGGCTTGTCTGGTTGGCTTGGTTTATTTCCACTGCATCATCATGTGTGAATGACACTTTCTTTTTGGAACTGAGAACTCTTCCAAGCACACAAACATCTCCACAATGTGAAATGTAAATAGCATGTTGGACTCTTGTGTCCAGTGTTCAAGACTGCATTGTAATTGTAAAGGAAATCAAATCAAGACTTGGCTGTGAATTTCTTGTGCTGTCTTGGGAATTATAACTGTAGTGTTTGTATCCTGTATGTATTATTAAACTGAGTTCATTTTGTGTGCTGATAAAAGGGTTCAAGCTAAGATTTTTAGCGTGCATCCATGTACCCAAATGTGAAGGCTGGAGTGCTCCCTTCCCCTCCTGTCCTTTTTAATTTTCTCCATTTGATAGGTGTTGATTTTCCGTGTACAGTCATCTCAGCCAAGATGCAAGGGATGTTCATTGGAGTGCTTTGAGGGGGACACAGTGCATGGGGTTTTAAGTGATCCTAAGTCAGGATTTCCACAGCAGTTCCCTGAAACCACATGAAAAGTTTGGCCTTTTTGAGAGTTCAAGCATTTCTCAGGGAGCTGCTCAGCCATTGCTCACGAGAGCTGTGGGTGCTGCAGGGGGTGGGAGGCAGGAGTGGGTGGGTGCCCCCAGAGCAAGGTCCAGGTACCTGTGGGAGCAAGCCCAGGCTTCCCTCCTGGTGCCTCCTTCTCTCTCTCCCTCCCAGCAGCCACTGAAATACCATTCTGAGCCCTTTGAAGAAGAGAGAGGTGTCTTGGCTGGTTGGTCCCTGCCACCCCCCAGTTCCAGAGGAGATGGGGTGGGTGGGTTTCCCCTGAGCTCAGGAGAGGAGCTGCCTTTGGAGTTGTTCCTGCCTGGGCTCCAAGGAGCAGCCAGGGTCTCCCCCAGCCCAGCAAATACCAGTGAACACCTCTGGGTGGGAGGGGAAAAGCCCAAAGCCCTCCAGGGAGGTGCTGAGGAGCAGATCTCAAGCCTTGAGACAGGGACAAGGCTTGGTCTGCACCTCCTTTCACCACAGCCAGAAATTGTGTGTGTGCTGTGGATGGCTTCCCTAGGCTGCCCAGCAGAATGTGGGATGTTTTACAGCAGTTCCTAGCGGGCTGACAGGTGGTTTGTGCTGTCTCAGGGGGTGTGGGATCTCTGCCAAGCTGTGATGGTGAGTGTGCTGCCCAGCTGGGACGTGAGGGATGGGTCACTGCTGGCCTGGAGCTCCCAGGTGCTCACCCAGCCCCTGTGGCTGCATGAACCAAGTGGAACATAAATTGATGTACAACCAGAAAGTTCAAAATGCTCCTTTCCTAAAGAGGATAACTGTAGCATGAAGCTCTTAGGTGCTCTGCATATTTGATACCACATTGCTCCTCACTATGCAATTCCCAACTCCTTCCTTCCTGTTCCTCCTCTAATCTCACACCAAGACTTCTGCAGTGGCCTCTGCCCAGGAGGCTGCTGGAGTCCCAGAAAAGCCTCATTTCTTCCATTGTCCTCTGCCCTGGGTGCAGCTGCCCAGCTGTCACGTCATGTGCCTCAGGTCCCTTGGTAATGGGAGGCCCCATGAGTTTTATTCACATCATTCAGAGGGAAGTTTATTTTCTTGGACACTGTGCACAGAAATCTAATGGTGATCATGTACCTGGCCTTTTTGTAACTTCTCTGTTTCGTTTGTTTTTTTTTTTTTTTTCTTCTTAACCATAATGGTTGTATATCATACCACTTTATATACATATATAATATATAAATATATATAATTTTTTTTTAAACTTCGGACCTGCTAGTTTCTTTCAAGTGTTCCTGCACTTACCCAAAATGTTTTTAAATTGTGAAGATTAAAGAGGATTGAGCCCATTTTTGTATCTTTACTTTTAATTCTGTAGTTCTCTTGATTGTAACGTAGCTATTTTTTACTGTAACTTTTTGGTTTGCAAATACTAAACAAAAAAACCTAAATGTAATATCTGTGGTTTCTATTCAGCTTGGGTTTCATGTTTTAAAAATAAACGATTTAAAACCACTGTTCCTGGTCATTGATCTGTGTTTTGTCCCAGAGGGGGTGTGGGGATGGGCTGGTGGCTGCAGTGGGGATGTGCCTGGGACAGGAGGTGCTGGAGCACATCAGACACATCAGATGTTCTCCTGGGAGATGTTCTCCTGTGCCCAGTGAGTTTGAACCTCTTGAGCCCCCTCTGCTGCTTTGGTTATTCCCCACTGGAGCAGCAATAAACATGAGTGGTTCATTTCCACCAGCACAAGTACAAGAAATGTGGGAAAATATCCTGGGCTGGAGCCCACCAGCTCAGCCCTGTCAAAGGCTTTTCTTTGGGGGAAGATGAAACTCAGCATGGGCTCACCTTGCTTGCTGCTGCCCCAGGGTATCGTGGGTTACTCTTTAGTTCTGTTTGTGCATTCTCTGATCACAGGCCCAGCACCACATCACTATCACACAGTGAAATTAAACCTTTACCTTCCTCTAATTTTCCTGATCTGTTTTCTGCCTGATCCTGCCAGCCAAAGGAGGCTCCTGCCCCCATCCTGTGCTATTCTTGCCCTGACCTCAGCCCCTCCCTTCCTAGGTGTGGGGATAAGCAATAATTCAACTCTGTCTTTGGAAATGCTGTGTATTTTTTTTAAATGCTGAGAATGGCTGAAACCCACACCAGCCCATGAGTCCAGTCCAGAACACAGAGGGCTCCTTGTTGTGACTTTCCCCTCATGGCTGTGAATCCCAAGAGACACCAGTTTTCCTCCTTTCACTAATAATTGACAGATGTGTCTCCCCTCTTTTTTTTTTATTCCCATCTAAAGGAAGAACCCACGTTTTCCACCTTCATCCCTGACCTGAGCTGATTAAATCTGCTCTCTAAAGCTCTAAAAGGGCTTGGAGCAGTCAAGGGAATCTCATGGCATGCAGGAAAATAAGAGTCAGAGTCATCAGTGTAAATATTTTACCAGGTTTATGGACTCCACCAGGGATGGGAACATGCAAAGGCCACCACCTTACCTTCCTGGTGACCTCTCCCAGGAGCTGCAGCCTCCCTCACCCTCTGCCCTGCTCCCAGTCCCAGCAGGAGCAGGGCTGAGCTCTCTCCTCAGCCACTCAGGAGAAAACAGAGGGAAGGGTGAGGTATGTGTTTGAATAAACCTCACCCTCAGATCAGCCCTCAGTAGTGGTCCCTCAGATCTCATCCTGGGAGATAAGGCAGGGAGGGGTGCCCTGGGGAGGTGCTTTAAACCTGTCTGTGCTGTGCTGAGCTGCACTAACACCAGCAGTGCTTCTGATGGAAAACCACCAGGCAGAGCTGGTGGCAGTGGGACACAGTTACTGACTGCATGTCCCCATCTGCTGTCACCTCCTGGGGTGGGAAATGGCCCAAACTGCAGGTCCTGATTTGCACTGAACTGTGCAGGCAGCACCTGCTGCTGGTGCTGCAGCCTGCTCTGCCCAGATCCATCCATGGGGTGCATTTAAGAGCTGGATTTGTGATTTTATTTGGAAAGTCCAGAGGGGTTTTGCACTCTCCATGAATCCAGGACACCAGCAGGCAGCAGAAATTGCAGCTCATCTTCTCTAACCCTTCCCAAAACACCCTCACTCCTGAGGTATAGATATTCTCAGTTCAAAGAAAGAACAGCAACAGCTTCTCACAAGCTAAGCCTAAGGATCTTAGAAGAAAAAAAATCAAACTATTATTATCTCTCTTTCTATAACCATTTTTATAGATATAATTTGTTAAAAGTGCTATTCATAGCACACCAAGTGCTATTCATAGCACACACAATTATTATCTCTCTATAATCATTGTTTATAGAAATAATTTGCTAAAAGTGCTATTCATAGCACACCAATAGTGTTAGAAGTTTTCACTTTAAGCCCAATCAAGTCTTAGGTCCACTACTGTATACTGTAACTATAAGAACTGTGGATTTCTTAATGCTACACTTAATAATAAAGAGTCTTTGAAGCCGTGTGCATCATGGAGGCAGATGCCAATCACTCTCCAATCAAAACACCCCCTGGTACCACACTGGGGAGTGGCCCCATCTCCCCACCCACTCCATGGTGCTTTCAGGAGGTCGTGTCCTCTCCTTGCCCTGTGAGGGAGGCCAGGACAGAGCTGAGTGTCCACTGGAAAGGAAACCCCGAGCAGGGAGATCCTGATCAGTCTGACCACGTGGGGATGCTGGAGCCCTGCGCTTGGCACTTTGTGAGCAGAGGCAGAGGATGCTCCATGCAGGGCTCCTCCTCTGTGTCTGCAGCCCAGCCTGGTCTGTCCAGCACTCCAGCATCTCCCAGTTCGTTTGGGAGTGCCCAGGCAGGGACAGAGGGTGGGCTCACTGTGACCATGGTGACGAGGCAGCAGGTCACACTGCTGTGTGCTGGACAGGGGATGGATGGTGGCAGGAGCAGAGGATTTTCCTTCTGCTGCTGGGACCGTTTGCCTTGGCTCTGCCTGGAGCAGGGGGTGTTTCTCACCATGACCTCAGCCAAAAATCCCTGCTCAGGGATTTTTTAATCCTTCCCAGCCCGTGGAGGGAAGTGGGAGGAAGCACAGCTCCCTGCTCACTGCCAGGTGTCGCAGATGCTGCTGCTTCCTCTTCCCACCAGCAAACCTCACAGAACCTGGAGCTTGCACCCTGTAAATCACAGCCAGCCACTCCTGAGCTGTTCCAAACACATCAGCTCTGGGCTGGGCATGGGCTGCTCATCAGGGAGCCAGAACAGCCCCCACAGCCCAAGGGCTTCCTAACCCAACCACCCTAAGGGGGGCTCAGCAGGCTGGCGAGGGCACGGCTGGAGCATCCCCCAGAGCTGGCACTGCTGCTGCAGGCCCCTGTGCTCAGTGTGGACCAGCACAAACCCAGCACTGCTTCCCTGGTGAAAGCACCATGGTTTGGTGGGGGCTGAGGGGGGACACATCCACTGAGGAGGAGGAGGAGGAGGAGGAAGGAGGGGTTGGTTGGGAGCGGGACTGTTCGGTGATGCCGCAGCTTCGCAGATCTCATCTGGCAGCGCCGTGGGAAGTGTTTCCAGATGCTTTTGAGATGCTCAATTTATCTCCTCCTCCACTCTTGGCTTGCCAAATGGCTCCAGCAGCAGAACTGGCCCCACTGGGCAGATGAGGCAGACCAGAAACAGCAGTTGCTGGGAGCTCTGGGGCAAGGGGGATTGGTTTTGATAGATTCAAGGCTGGTCTTAAAAGTCAGGAAGGGAAAAATAAACTTTGCAGCACTTTTTAGTTATTTATTTTAACCACCTGCATGTTATGCAGGGGTGGGAAAAAGTAGAAGGGTGAAAAAAATAAAGGGGCAGTGGTTGAGAGCTGCTCTGCACATCCCAGTGCTGAGTCTTGGCCGTCCCACAGCCATCACTCTCTGCTGCAGGGCTTTGCAGCCCCTCACTCCAAGGCAGACAGTGCTGGAGGTGGATTAAATCACCTCCAGCTGCACAGAGGTGGTGGGATGCAGATCATACCCCCACAGGGGTCCCAGCACTCTCCCACCCAGCACTGGGACAGGCAGCTCCCAAAGCTGCAGCTGCATGCATCGCTCAGGCCCCGCCATTCGGATGCTTTTATGTTCATTTCCCACAAATATTCCACTTTTCTGGGCCAAAGCAGCTGGAAGTGGCTCTTGGAGCCAATTCACACAAGTTTTGTTGTCTCCCAACACTGCCCTCCCACCCCAGGCCTCAAGTACTTCTCGCTGCTGTCAGTACCAGGATGGGTGTTTGTCCATCGTGGGTGTTTGTCCCAGCACATGGTCCTGTTCACCCTCACATGGTCTCTGGTGAAAGTCCCCACAGCCAGGCTGGGAACACAGTGACTCACACGAAGGCTGGGACTGCAAGTGACCCAAATGCAAATTAAACCATTAAAAAAAAAAAGAAAAGGAGGTTGGAAACAGCAAAAAGGACTGAATCAGTGTGTTACTCTCTGCCCTCGATGTTGCAACCACCCAGAGATGGGGAAAGCCTTTAGCCAGGCACAGTGCTGTCAACAGCAGCAGTGCCTCCGTGGTGGCAGTGTCCCCAGCAGGCCTGGCTTGTCCCCACCCCATCAGCACACAGCAGAGTCTCCAAAAGGTACAGCTGCCTTATCAGCTGCCTCGAGCAGGCGAGAGTAAACAGGACGTCCCACACCAGCGCCGGGGTGCAGATGAAAGCAGCCTGGCCTGCAGAGTCTGCCAAGTATGCGAGAGCAGCAGGCTTTGCTTTTGTTTTCCTTTTGTTTATTAATGCCTGTATTTATTTACTTTTCAGCCCACGACTCGGGGAAGGAGGAGGGAGAGGCTGGGAGCCTGGTGGGAGACAAACTGGAGGGCTGGTGAGCTGCCTTCCCCCACTTCTGAAGGCTCGGTGGGGTATATTTCATTTTATTATTTTATTTTATTTGTAACTTTATTTTTTTATTTGCATTTATTTTAATTTTTAAGCCCCTATCTGGGAGTTGCACCATGCCCAGCATCCCCCCAGCCTTTACCCGTGCCTGGAGCTCCTGTTCCTCACAGCAGCATCCCAGCCCCAAGCCACAGCCCCTGGCTGCCCAGTGCCTCAATGGGCACTTAACCCACATCTGCCCATCCTGTCTGGGGTGCAGGGGAGGGTCAGGCTCGGTGAGGTGACAGCACCACTGCTGGGAAGTGCCCACGCTGCCAAACCGCAGCCTGTGAGCAATAGGAGAACTCGTGGGGGGCAGATGGGGCTGGGTGTCACGGCTTCCTGTGCCTGACACAGGTCCCTTTGCTGACCCTGCGCCAGGGCAGGCCTGAGGGCCACCAGATCCTGCACCCAGCACACCATCCCTGGCTCAGGCAGCGGGGAAAGGCAGCACTGCTGTACATCCATCCACCCTCCCCTTCCTCCAGGGCCCTTTTTGGGGTGCCCAGTCAATGGTGGTTCTCTGATGTGCCACACTCGCAGCCAGAGCCCCACCTCACCAAGGGCTGCAGAGCTTGGGGCACTTTTGATTTTTGTGGCTGTCTGGAGGGTGAGCAGGCTGGGAGGAGGGGTGGCTGCTTCAGCACACACCGATTTCCTGCCAGGCTGTATTTTTAGCAGGGCCAGCCCTTGATAACCCAGAGATTCAAAGGAAACTGTGAAGTAAGTAAGTGTGCCTTGAAAAGAAGAGAAAAGGAAGAGAAGAGAAAAGGAGGGGAGGAGAGAAGAGAAGGAGAAGAGAAAAGGAGGGGAGGAGAGAAGAGAAGGAGAAGAGAAAAGGAGGGGAGGAGAGAAGAGAAAGAGAAGAAAAGGAGAAGAGAAAAGGAGGGGAGGAGAAGGAGAAGGAGAAGGAGAAGGAGAAGGAGAAGGAGAAGGAGGAGGAGGAGGAGAAGGAGAAGGAGAAGGAGAAGGAGAAGGAGAAGGAGAAGGAGAAGGAGAAGGAGAAGGAGAAGGAGAAGGAGAAGGAGAAGGAGAAGGAGAAGGAGAAGGAGAAGGAGAAGGAGAAGGAGAAGGAGAAGGAGAAGGAGAAGGAGAAGGAGAAGGAGAAGGAGAAGGAGAAGGAGTGTACTGGCTGTGCAGGAAGGCAGGGAGAAGGGGGTGGCACAGGTGGAAGTTGGTACCAGTGGCACCACCAGGACTGGTTTGGGAAGTGGGGCAGATCTCGGGCTGTCTCCACAGCCATGAAAGCTGGGGCTTGTTTCTGGCAGGTGGATGCTCAGTGTCGGCTGAAACTGTGGTGGAGAGGCTGAGGGGAGGGCCGGGCAGGGGGAAGGGGCTCCTCCAAGCTTCCCACGCACACGCCTGCCCGCCGGCTGTTAACAACACCCTGCTAACAACCGGCTCTCACCTCATCCCCACCGCCTCCCTCCCGCCCCCGAGCCTGGGAAAAACCAGCCCCGAGGTGCCAAAGCCTGTGCGAGCCTTTTGGGAAGGGGAAGGAGGAGAGGAGCCTCACACCCCGGGATGCAAATGGCCAGCGGGATCGCGGTACCCGTGGGAAAAACGGGGATGGAGGAGCAGCCCCTCCTCAGAGCATCCCTGAGAGCTCGGCCAGAGGCGATAACATCTGCGGGGGATCAAGGGCTGCTCGGGGCAGCACATCCATAAAGAGACGCCGGAGCCGGGAGCAGGTGACTGTGGTCAGCAAGAAAAGCCACTTTATTGGTGACCGCTCCCACGGGAACCCCGTGGCAGCGATCGGGTTCAGGTCCCTGAGAACACACTGTCCATGCTGGTTCCCCTCCCCACAGCTATTGCCTTAAACACATCCTAGGTACAGAAAGCACAGAGTGACATTCCAGATACTGGAACATATAAATTAAGGTAAGTGATAGTTACAAGACATCGCAAAAAAATTTTTTTTTTTCTTTCTTAAACAGATTATCAAAGGTCGGGGATTTTTCTTTTTCTGATCCACAGAAAATGTATAAAAAGCATTTAAAATCTACATATTTCTCAATGTGGTTTTTTTTTTTTTCTTAAAAAAAAAAAGGCACAGTAAAAAAAATACTGGCTCAATAACATATTTACAACACACCCATTATGGGCTATTTTCACTCAGCTTCAAGGTGGAAATGTTCAGCTCTGGCTCAGCCCAGGGGCAGAGAGGGCTGATGTTGGCAGGCAGGGCAGCTCTTGGGTGATGCAGGGTCCCTCTCCCTCCCTGGATAAATCCCTCTCCAAGAGGGAGAGCACAATGGGAGGGTTGGGAGGTGCTGCCTGGGCAGCACCCACAGCCAGGGCAAGGCTGGAGGATGCTCTGGCCCCACGGGGTACACCCACACAGCCTGGGCAGACCTCAAGGTGTTCCTTGCAGAGCTGCAGGGCTGCCCGAGCAGCACTGGAGGGAGACCCTGGACAAACACAGCGCCCACCCCACTGTGGCAGCTCTGGAAAATCCCTCCTCCCATGCCCAATTTATAGAAAGTCTTTACACCAGTCTCTAAATATTTCACCCACCAATGCTGCCAGCAACACTTCACCCGTGTGGGGGGAGCTCTGAGAAACGGAGTTAACACCAACACCATCTCCCAGCCACCCCACTGTCTCCCTCCAGTGAGGCTGTGGAGCACCTAGCAGCTTTGCAGGACCCTGGAGGAGCCACTGCCATGGCCAGAGGCTTCCCCTGCCCACCTCTGCCTGTAGAACTCACAGGGACCCCTCATCCAAACTGGGAGCCAGAGCTTCGCTGCTGAGATTTTGGGACTGGGAGAGAGGATGGGCTGGGTCAGGGGTTACAGGAGCGGGTTGTGGGGAAGAGGCAAAAAAGGGAAGAACACACCAAAAAAAAAAAACTTAACATTTGAAAGGGAAAAAAAACCAACAACCATCAAGGAGAAGCAAGGCCGGGGTGGGGCAGGGCCCCGCGCTGCGGCCGCTGCCCACGCATGGCGTGGGGCGCGCCAGCCGCGGTGCCCGTGGGTAAGTGCTCATTCCCGTCCCTCTGCGCCCTCCCGGCCGAGCAGGCAGCGAGGCAGGCAGGGCAGGGCTCAAGGGGCCGCACAGCAGCCTTCAGTATACACACACTGTGCAATACCACAGCAACGACGTCCGTCCGTCCGTCCGTCTGTCCGCCCGGCGGCGAGGCCGGAGCGACACACCCGCACGCGGGTCCCGCACGCCCGTCGGATACCGGGGAAACGCGGGACGAGGCTGGAGGGCACGTGCGCCTCCTAGTAAACCATGTTGGTGGGGCACCACGGCGTGTCGGGGTACAGCAGGCAGTGCACGGAGCGGAACCTGAGGGGGAGAGGAGCAAAGCTGAGCATGGGACGGTGGCGGCCCCAAGGCACCCAGGTTTGGGGGGACAGGGAGCCCCAGCTCACCTGGATGGGTCCTCCTCGACAGAGAAGGCTCCCTTCATGTGGATGGAGTTGCGCTTGTTTTCGAACATGCCGTAGCTCAGTGTCACCTGGGGGGCAAGCACAGAGGGGTGAAGTGGCCGACATGGCCGTAAGGATCAAGCAGAGGAAAGGGGAGCTGCAAAATTCACCCCATTTCCCAAAGCCTCCAGTGACACTTTGCATCACCCCACAGGCATGGAGCTTTTCCCCTCTGCTGTTTTGGTCACATATGAATCAATATCTTAGCCACAATGCCCAATTTTTAGGTGACAACTTGGGGTACCTGTTTGTGGATCTCCGACTTGGGCACCTGGTGGAGGTTCTCCAGGTGGGAGTGGAAGAGGTTGCTCCTGATGAGCTTCACGCCCAGCACAGACTCGATGATGTAGCCGATGGTGCAGTCGTCAGGCAGGCGGATCTTCTCTGCAGTGCTCATGAAGTGACCCCCACTGCGGGGAGACAGAGAGGGGCTGCAGAGGAGCAAAGCCCAGGGGGATGTGGGCACCCTGCAGGAGTCTGGGCTTGGCCAGTGGGTGCCCAGCTCTGAATAAAAGTCACTTTGGGGGAACTGAAGCCCTTCCCAGCTTGTTTCCAAGCTCCCTGCAGACACCCCCAGAAGGCAAAGAGAGAAAGGTTGTGGGACGTGGTCCAACACCCATCCCCAAAAATGTCACCTCTCTGTGCCCTGGGGACCATGAGGAGTCCCCATGGGAGAGCAACACCAATGCTCTTACCTGGCCCAAGGGCTCATCTTCAGTGCCAGCCCCCGGCTGATACAGAACCCTGCTCCACCCGTGGCAAACCAGAAATGCACAGGATGCTGCGAGAGAGGGGAACCAACGCAGTGAGACAACAGCTCCTTCTGCACACAGCCCAAATTAAACCAGCCCCAAAGTCTCCCCAGGCTCACCATCTTGTTCTCACTGATCCTCTCCGTGGCCTGGATGGGCCGGTCCAGGCTGGGCTTCCCGATGTAGATGTCCTGTGTGTGGGGGTAGCTGGAGAGCAGCTTCACCAGCATCCGCACGTTCACGTAGTTGTCATCGTCCACGTGGCAGAACCACCTGCAGTGACAGCAGTGTCACACCCACCCGGGCCAGCTGCCCAGACCCCAACCCCAAATACACAAATGGTCTCTGTTTGCACCATCCTGCCCCCCTTTATCCCTGTCCTCCCCCAGAGCAGCCGCTTACTTTCTGCCAGACTCGATGAACTTGTCGTACTCCACGGCCATCTTGCAGGACAGCGCCTGGCGGCTGTGGGCAGCTGAGCAGTTGGTGTTGATGACATTTCCTGCAGGGGAAAAAGAGGGGTCAAAGCCCATTGGTGCATCCCACACCTCCCCACACACTCAAACGGTGACACTTCACCACTCATGTCCCAGGTGTGCCAGGGGGATGGAAACTCATGGGTGATCTCGATGCTCAGCGACCCACATGCTATGGTGCTTTGGGCAAATGATGAATTTTTGGGGGAATGTCTTTTTTGTCCACGTGAGAGAAGGGAAGGGATGATTAAGGAATGTGGGTGCTGCAGATGCACTGTAGAGCAGCCCTATCCACGTTTTAAGCATGATGCCACTCCACATCACTTTGCCCAGGGTGCACCAGCCACCTTGGGGGTAAGGGGATGTCTGTGAGCTCTGAGTTTCCCCAGGACATGGTAGCAAAAACCCTGCCCTATTTTGCTTGCCCAGCTCAAAGGCAATCACTTCCCAGCCTGAAAAGGAGTCATTTGCATGTGGAGAATAGAACACACTGACCCCAGCCCAGAAAATGCTCCCATGAAACCCTGTTGGTGCTGCCATCAACCCCAGCTCAACCCAGGGATAAAGTGGTGCAAAATGTGGGATTAAAAGTGGGGTTACTGTGATCCCCACCATGTAGGGGATGGGCTGGGCTGGCTGGGAAGTAAAGCTGCCCCCAGATGGGGCTCTCAGGCTGAGGGTGTTTAGGCATCATCAGTGAAACAAATTGTGTCATTCTCAACCCATGTTCCTGTGGTAAGGGCTTTTTCAGAGTTCCCAGGGCAAACCCCACACCAACCATGCTCCACAGGTGGGAGCTTTTCAGGGGACCTGGCCAGGTCACACACACAAAGGGACAAGAGCCACAGACTCACGTGCTTGCTTCTTCAGCTCCTCATCCTCCCCGTCAGTGAAGATGAAGGTCTGAAAGAGAAGACGAGGCACCTCTGAGGACCGAGGGGCTGAGACCATGTGGCCCTGGGCAGCACCTGGGAACAGCTCCTCCAGGAAGCTGGTGGTGACTTCCTCCCCCTTGCCAAAACCCCGAGTGGCACTGGAGAGCCAGGCAGGCACACAACAGCCCCAGCTGCAGACCAGGCTGGGTGCTGAGCTCCCCTTGGGAGCCAACCCCGCACGGAGCATCCCCATCCTGATGCCTTTAGCATGGAGCAGCTGGCAGGGAGGTGTTGGGGGCCACAGGGGCTGTCCCCAGCCCCAGGGGAGGCAGGGGCACGCAGGGGAGCAGGTGCAGAGCCTGATCTGAGCAGGGATTTCAGAGCTGAGCCGGCGCGCGTGGCGCCGCAGCAGCCGCCCAGGCAGGTGTGTTTGTCCCTGGCGCCGGCTCCAACCGCGTCCCCACCTGTGTCAACAGCACGTGCCTGTCCTTGGCCACTTGCACAATGCCCCCACAGCTCCTCTCTGCTCCCTGTGTCCTACCCAAGGGGGCTGAGATGATGCCAATGAGCACCGAGGAGGGGATGGTTCCTCACTGCCCATCCCAGCACAATCCCTCGGTGCCAGGCAGCGCCCGACCTCCTCCCCGGGCCCCTGAGCTGCCTGCCCGGCTGCACTCCTCTATTTACACAGCTAATTCCTGGCATATGTCACCCAGGAAGGAGGACTGGAGGGGCTGCTCTGGGCCTGGGATTTGGGGAAGGACGAGAAGCAGGAGGAGAGAGCAGGGGGTGGGAAAGGCATCGCCATCAATCAGTGGGCAGCAAACAAAGCTGGAGGAGAGAAACCACAACCAGCTGCCAAGCGCTATTAAAAACCAGACGTGCTCAAAAGGGCAAAGGAGGAAAGACAAAAGGGCTGGGGGGGGAAGGCAGGAGGCAGCAGAGGGGGACGATGGAGCGCTGGGGATGATGAATTACAAGTGAGCTGGAAATTGGGTGCCACCCCGCAGCCGGCCCCGGGAGCGCGCTGGGGTTTTGTGGCTTGTTTGAGGAGCTGGGTACAATAGTGGGGTTGACTTTACTCAGCGAGCAGAGTTAAGCGGGCAGCAGTCATTAGCATACAGCTGCACTGGTTAACCCAGCCCTGTTTGCTCAGGTCCCCAGCCGGGGCTGGTGGGGACAGCCCGGAGCCTCAATGGGAGGGGACGGGGCTACAAGTGACCTCTGGGGCTTGAAAAGGAGAAAAGAAAAAGCAGGGGGGAAAAAAAATGATGGAGGAGGTGGGAAGGCAAGTTCTCACAAATGCACAGCCTGCCGTGCAGCCTGGCTTGTGGGGAGGGACAGAGGTCAGGAAGGCTCTGAGCAAAGGGGACGGGGAAGGGCTGGTGAGGAGGGGACAGCTGGGGACAGGGAGCCATCAGCTGCAGGGCCAAGGATGCCCGTGGTGCTGTGTGCCACAGCACTGCTGGGGTGGCACGAGGTCAGTGCTGTGTGTAGAGGAGGAGCTGTCACCCCCATCCAACTCGGGGTACAGCTGCTGGTCCCCATTTCCCCCAGGTGCTCAGGGACTGGTCAGGCAACTGACTGAGGTACAAATGGAACCATGACAGCATCCAAGGATGCCTGAGACAAGCCCATCACACAGGGGGTTGGCACTCCAGCCCAGGTTTCAGCCTTGCTGAGAGGGGGGACAGGGAACACGCAGCCTGTGCACAGGCGAGACAGAAAATGTTTGCTTGATTAGCTCAGAAGCGCCGTCCAGCAACTGCCTTCAGCTGCTCCAAAAATAACCCCACAACTAATCCTGCACTCAGTCTCTATAAATAGAGCACAGAGACAATTGTTTATTACTCGCCTGCACTGAAACGTTTCATCCTAGCCAGGCATCTCCCCTGGGCCCCTCCCCACACACAGCCCTGGGACATTCCTGGTGTGGGAGGGCCAGGTGGCACCTCAGGGACTGGGACAGGGGCACACAGCTGCCAGTCAACCCTTGTGGGCACCTACTGGGGCCTCACAGGTCTCCCACATCCCTCCCAACCCCACCATGGCATTAAGTTAAAACTAAAACAATTAAAGGCTTCATTTTTTTAAAATTAATTTTGTTATTAATTTGTGTTTCTTGGAGGGAAGATGCACCCTGCCTGCTTGGCCCTTCACCTGGGGCTGCAGGGGAGAGGAGCAGAGGTGACAGCCAAGCCTGGGAGGGGATAGGCCAGGAAAGGATGAGAACAAGCAAAAAACATGAATCCACCTTTGGCATCTCCCATGTAGGATGCCAGACATGAGGGCAGAGCCCAGTTTATAGCGGTGCAAGTGGGCACTGCAGCCAGCATCCCTGAGCTGTCACCTGTAAACCATCACCCCCAGAGCACTCCCAGCCACCCCCCTCCCACCTGGCCCCTGTGCCAGCCACAGCACCGAGGGGTGCAAGGACCTCTTGGACCCCCCCCCCCAGTAACTTTTCCTGCAGGGTGCAAGAGAGGAAGGGCCCTCTGCTCCCCCCCACCAGCCCCTTCAGGAAACCTCATTGTTCTCAGAACTGCAGCTTCAAGAAACACAGGATGCCAAGTCCCTCCCGAACAATAGCTGCCAGCGCTGCTCGCGGCCCCGCACAATGCGCGACCCCGCGGCCGGGACTGAGCGGCACCCGGGATGGATCCCGGCGGCCAGAGCGGGGTCAGCCCCTCCCCGGTGCCCGCCAGGAGCCAGGCAGCCGCCGCCGGCCCCCACTGCCCCTTCCGAGCCCTTGCGGAGGGAGCTTTTCTGTCTTTTCTTTCCTCCCCTTCGTTTCTCCTTTCAGGGTGACTCATTTCCCCTGCGCTGCTGGAGCCCGGGGGTGCTCATGGCTGGGGCTGCACAAGGTGTCCCCCCCAGCCAGGGCCGTCCCAGGGTCATCGTGGGCTCTCTGTGCTGCCTGGCCCAGTGGCTCTGTCACTTCCCAGGGTGACACACTCTCAGCATACCCCCATGCCTGTCACCACCCCACCAAAAGGGGAACCGGGCCAGGCAGGCACCCCGTGACCCTGCAGTGCACAAACCCTGACCCTGTGCCACATCTCACTTCCCCATGCTGGGAGGGGATGGAGCACCCCAGCACCCTTTTCACAGCCACCCCACTTGGGTACAGAGGAAGGGAGGCAACAAGATGCGCTGGTTGAGGGGGGCTCAGTCTCCAGCTGGTTCTGGAGCAGGTCAGGATGCTGCCTGCCAGCTTGGTGTCCCCCACAGCAAATGTTCCTCTTTTCCCTCCACCCTCAGGGTTAAGTTGGGAAAATGCCCACCCCTCCCCACCAAGTTGGGAGCAGTGTGATGGCCATGTCCCTGCAATGACAGCGTGCCACAGAGGCAGCAGCCCCAATCCATGGGGGTGGCTTTGCCCGGACCGGGGGCGGGTCCGTGCTGGCACCGGATGGCAGGGCTGGGACCTGCAGAGGCGGCGAAGGGGCTTGCAGGGCCGCGGGCCCTTCCTCCCTCCCCCCGCTCCCTTCAGCAAGAGGAAGAATCCTCCACTGTAATTTTAAATGCTATAATTTTTAATAACCTCCTCACAAACAATGAGCTCATTGTGTGGCGAGGGTCCCCCGCCCTCCCTCCCGCCCGGTGCTCCACGCGCCGCTCGCCGGCCCCGGGGCTTTTATGGGCAAGGACAGCAGCATCCATCCTTCCTTCGGGACGGGCAATGAGGGGCGCCCACCCCTGAAACCCACACAGGCTGCCGCGGGGGACAGCAGGGAGGGACCCTCACACCCCACCCGGGTTCATCGGTGCTCAGCAGGGCCTGGCACCCAGCCCAGGGCCGGGGGGAGGCAGCTGCACTGTGGGGCTGGTTTGGGATGAGCAGCCCCCGGTCCCAGCCCAGCTCTGGTGGGAGTGCGAGTGACACTGGCGTGCCAGCACACTCCGTCCGGCGTGTGGGTGGGGACCCTGGCCAAGGTGCTAGAGGAATTTGGGAGCCGCCATCAGAGGAGCGTGCTCTTTGGAAGGCGAGCCCGTTGGCTTTGCCCCGAGAGCAGGAATTTTTCAAAGGCTGCAATTACCGACGGGAGGCAGCCAGCGGATCCCACGCTGCCGGGACGGCGGCCCGGGCTGAGCCCCGGCGGGCTGCGAGGCGTGTGCCGAGCTGCCTGGATGCCTCCGGGTGCCCCAGGGACACCCAGCGCCTCCAGGGTACCCCCAGGGGCAGCAGAGGTGTCTTTGGCGGCTCTGCCGCTGCAGATCACCCGACTCGGCAAGAAAGCAGTGGATTTGGAGTTGCTCCTGTCCAGGATTTCTGCTTTATGGTCGTTTTCCTCCCCTCTCTCTTTCCTTTCAAGTGCAAAGTTTCTACAGCATCCTGAGGATACTGAGACAGCTGGAAACTCTCCCCAAAGCAAAGAGGGGAGAGCCCATAACTCTCCTCCAAAAGCAGCTTGTCCTGCCTGGATTGTGCAACCCAAAGAGGGGATTTAGAAGGGAATAGGGATGTGCTCTCCCTGTGCAGAGAGGCAGGAAGGAGAAGGGGGTGCCCTTTGCAGTGTCTTGGAGGTGACAGAGGGCAGGAAACAGGGACTATTGTGGGCAGAACAAAGAACGGCCAAGGAAGGACACAATGGCTGTTCCCCCTATCTGCCAGGAGCTACCTGCTGGATTTAACCCCTTCTCAGCATGTCTGCATCCCTCCTGCCTGGCCAATGAGCAGCCGGAGGGAGCCTGGGGGTTGAGAGAGAGGAGAAAGAGAAGCAGCACCAGGCAAAGGAGATTCTCAGCCCCTGGGCAGGAACTTCCCCACGTTGGTGAGGCAGCTCACATGCCTGAGCACCGTTAGTGAAACCCAGAGTGAGGGAGGATGAGCAGAGACAGGCCTGACTCAGACCAAGAGAGACGTCTGAGCAAAGGCAGCGCCACCAAATCACCGTCCTGGGATGGAAACCAGGGGGCCAGGCAGGGAAGGGATACAGGAACTGCAGAGAAGCAGGAAAGAAGAGCCCCACAGCACCAATCCCACACTCTGCAGGCAAAAATCCCCGACCTGATGCCAAGTTTGGGGAAGCCCAGGATGCCTCAAAGCCTCCCAGGGACAGCGTGGGAAGGGCAGAGCCGGTCACCCCCAGCAGGGCGGGCTCATCCCCTGTGCTCACATCCCGGCTCTGCCCCGCAGGAGTCTGTGCTGCCTCCAGCTCTCTCGGCAGCTCCTTGTGCTCAAGTGCTGTACAAGAGGCGTCACTCAGCGGCTTGGCTTGTCAGGCAGGCACCTCGCCGGGCTGCGGCCCCCCTGGCTTCATGGCCCTCATCTCTAGGCAACCTGACCTGGACACGGCCGGCTCCGGCTCCCTCGTTCCCATGGAAAGTGCCACACAAGAGGCTGCGAAGCCTTTTCTCTGCGCCAGGAGAAAAGGGGCTTTGTTAGCTTGCCCAGGGGGACAGCGTGAGAGCCGAGCCTCAGGGCTCTGGGAATCCAAACGGACAAACGAAGCACAAAAAAAAAAAAAAAGAAAAAAAAACCTAGAAGAAAGCCGGAGCTCACAAGAGGGAGAAGAAAAAAAAGAGCAGCCATTCCCAGGATCATCTGTAGGTGCTCAAAGAGCGTTTCACTCCACCACCACTCACCACCCCCTCGCAGTGACAGCAGAGCATAAAAGAGGTTTCCATTAAATAACTGGACCAAGGAGAAGTGGCAGATCCACTGCCAAGCCCAGGAAACATGAGGGGGAAAAAAAAAACAACAGCAAAAAACCACCCCACAATTCACAGGGGAAAAAAATGCAGCAAGATAATTCTTGGGGTACAGTGAAGGAGCCAAGACCCCACAGGGTCCAGCAGACCTGGGTGAGGGGGGCATGGGCAGGTCAATGCTTCCACCACAGCCTCCACCCTCAGCCACTCCAGATTTCCAAGGAAAACAGTTTGCAAGCAAGAAACCGAGTTCCAGGCCAGGAGGAAACACGTGAAGACAGTAGGAAGAAAAGGTTAGGACCAGACATAACTTACTTTTGGGAAGCTGTCTAAGGGTAGAAAAAGTGTCTTAAGAGCAAATGGCAAAGCACATTTCCTAAGGAAACAGCTTTTTTTTTTTTCCCTTTTGAATTTTGCTTCAGTACTTGAAGGACAGAGCAAGGGACTGGGCAGGACATCAGTAAGGTCAGGAACCAGACTCGCTGGAGCTGCCCCGGTGTGGGTGAGCCCACAGAGCTCCCAGCAGCTCCAGTCCTGCCCAGTCCCTCGCCAGGAGAGCGAGAGCTTCAGCACATCCCAGCAGCACATCTCCCAGCCCTGGGCTCATAAACTGGGTGTTCTTTGAGCAGCACAACTGCAGGGGCCTGACCCGGCCTGTGGCACCCACGGGCTGGGCTGCACCCCCACACCGTGCCTCAGTTTACCAGCTCTGCAATGGGGGTACTCAGGGGAAAGGACCCCGGAGCAGAGTTTGGGGAGGGTTCTGAGCGCAAGGAGCCAAGGTCGGGCTCTCTCCATCACTCACCCTGCAACGCTGCATTTCACCCCCCCAAAAACACAGCTGGCTGCAGAACAGCCCAGCCAGCCCCAGAACACCGCCCTGCTCAGCGATATGGGGCACGAGGGAAGGGCAGGTGGTGTTTGCTGGGTCACGGCACCACCCGGATCGCGCAGAACGAGGGGCCAGGACCGCGGCAGAGAAGCGTGGGCTGCAGCCCGCCCCGAGCCGCTCCATCCCGGCCTGCGGAGGGGACCAGCCCCGTCCCCATCCCCGTCCCCATCCCTTACCATGTCGCGGTTGCGGGAGATCCAGGTGTCGAGCAGCAGCTCCAGCCGCGCCTTGTGAAACTTCTTGGTGGTCTTGACGGCGATGAAGACATCGCGGGGGGAGATGTCCTCGGCCGGCGGCCGCGGGGGGCTCGGCGGGGCCGGGGGCAGCTCCCGCCGCGCTCGGCTCAGCCGCCCGAAGTAATCGGCGAAGCTGCGCAGCCCGGGCGGCCCCTGCGCCGCCGGAGGAGCCGCGGCCGCCGCCGCCCCCAGGCTCTGCAGCGCCCGCTGCGCCCCGCCGGCCTCCCCCCGGGCCAGCCCCGGCCTGCCCGGCGGCTCCACCATGAGCACCAGCAGGCAGGTGAACATGGAGCCCACGAGGGACAGGAGCAGCTTCCTCCCGCAGCTCTTCAGCATCCTTCCTGCCTGCCCTCCGCTCCTCGCCGCTCCGCGCCGCCGCCACCGCCGGCCCCCGCCGCGCCGCCGCCTTTAAACCGCGCCCGCCCCGCCCGGGGAGGGACGGAGCCGGGGCCGCCCCACGCGGGGCGTGGGCACCGCCCGGCCCGGCCCTGCCCTGCCCTGCCCTGCCCTGCCCGCGCACGGCCCGAGCTCCTCCGAGCCCCGCGGCCGCCCCGCCAGCCCCTGCACCCGTCCCGGCTGCTCCGGGCCCGTCCTGCCCGCTCCGGCCTCTGCCCTGCGCATCTCCGCGGGTGCGGACAGGGAGCCGGCGCCTCCTTCTCCTCCTCCCTTTCCCCTGATACCCGGGGATGGGGACACTCTGGTCCCCTGCAGCCCCCAGCGCCCTGGCAGCATCGTTCGCTGCCCTGGGAGCATCGTTCACTGCCCTGGCAGCATCGTTCACTGCCCTGGCAGCATCGTTCGCTGCCCTGCCGGCAGCAGAGGGTTGCGTTCCTTCCTTCCCCGTCCCGGGCTGCCCAAAGCCCTGCCCCGAGATGTTCTCACAGCCCTGTCCAAGAGGTTTCCAGAAAGCTGAGCAGCCTGACCAAACTCCAGGCATTGTCCCATCAGTCTCCCGTGAGGCAAAGCATAATTGAAAACAAATACACCAAACCTCTCCCCAAAAACCCCACAGCACTCCTCTCACTTCCAGCAAGTTCCTTTCCAGTGGGCAAATCTGGGGACAGGGAGCCAGGAGCGTCTGCTCTCATCCCTTCTTCAGGGAGATCTGGAGAGGCTCCCAGACTTGACCAACCTCATCCCAGGCACAGCACCGTGCTTTGAAGCCTCAAAGTGCTGGGATATCTGAAAATAAATGTTGTATAGGTACCAAGCAGCCCCCTCCCCTCGCCTCCACTTATCATGATAATGATCACTTGTTAAACGAGACACCATTTTTCCAGCCAGACAGTAGGAGAAGTGGTGCCTGAAAGAGAAAACTGGGTTGAAATCGGGTCTTGGATGTGCCACCAACTCGATATTTTCCTGGCGCCGAATCCCGGGGCCTCTTTTCCCCCTTTCCCTCTGTCTCTGCAAGCAGTGAGCTCTTGGGGTTTTCTTTCCCAGGGAGTGTGCTGCTACAGGGAGGCGGATTTGGGTTTGGGCCTGGGCTGCAATGTAATGCCATAATCAGGGGCTGCTGCATTTTTGGGCAGGGACCTTGTCCAACTTGCATTTTTCCTGCTGTCACGTGTTCCATTCATCTCTGGCACTGGATAAACAATACCATAATACCAGGCAGGATGAAGCAGGGAAACTGCTTCCTCAGGCAAGCCCCAGCATTTGCCTCCTCTTGATTTTAGGCCATGCATTCTCTTGGTCAGCACTTGAACCATGATCCCAGGCTAGAAACACTTGGGGAGACTTTGGGGCTTCGTTTTTCAGGGCATTGGCCACATCTGGAGACAGACCTGGGTTGCCAAAGAAGCCTTCCATAATAAAATGTTTTTAAAAGGCAGTTAGACCATACAAACACAGGAACCAAATCCCACACTCCCCATTTCCCGCTATTGCTGCCCAGCCTTCCAGTCTCAATTTGCTTTTTTTTTTTTTTTTTTTTTTTTTTTTTTTTTTGGGCGCCCTTTGTCTCCAAACCCTATGGCACAACAACCGCGGCTCGAGAGGCAGCTGAAAAGCCCGAGCAGCAAAACCCTGAATGAAGAAAGAGCCCCTTTCTCCAGGAGCCAAAAGGGGAGGAAAGGCACTTTTCCCCCGACCAGCTGCTCTGCCACTCCCGCAGCCCCGGCGCTGGCTGGGGACACGCGCTGTGGCCAGATGTTGGGGACACAACTGCGAGTGACAATGCGGGCTCTGTGCGCGCCGGGCTCTGTGTGCGCCGGGCCCCGGCGATGCAGGGGCTGGAGGAGCCGCTGTGCTGCCCCTCGGGGATGCAGGGGCTGGAGGAGCTGCTGTGATGCCACCGCTGCCGCCACCAGCGCTGTCCCAGCCTTCCATCCCTACCTCACCCCATCCCGGCTCCGCCACTCGGCTCAGCCCCGCTGCCCCCGCAGCGAGGGGAAGTTGTTCTTCCAGCAGCACCGTCCTGCCAGAACCAGATTCCTCCGGGACCGTCCAGATGCTGGCGGCATCCCCACAGATTTCCCCTCCAGGCGCCTCGCTTGGTGCTGACACCAAGGCATTAAATCCACTCCTGATTTAATGCCTCCCTCACCTGCCACGAGGCACCGATTCCCCCGGGGAAACCCTGCTTGCTCTGCAGTGGGCACAGGATGGCACCTGAGGGGCAGGGAGCCAAAAGTGGGCATGGGGAGGATGTCCGAGGAAGGTTTGGCGCCTGGTTCATTGGTATTCAGACAATTTTTTGGGTACAAAAAGCTTAAGCGCAACAGGGGTGACTCCAGGACCAGACAAATTTGGGTGGCTCGTAAATACAAGAGGCAGGGGAGATGGGTTCTGTCACGGCTGTTCTGCAGAAGAGATGCCCAGGCTGGACCAGGAGGGGCATCTCACTCCCTCCCCCAAAAAGGATCCCGTTGTGGACACAGTCCATAACTCCTCACACTGAGATGTGGGGCGAGGCTGCAGGGTGCTGGTGCGCTCCCCACATTCCTGACTCCACAGGGATGGTTCCAAGACAGAACATTCTGCTCAAATCCCCCAGATCTCAAGGATATGATCGCTCCCACTTCAGGTCAATTTCACTGAAACTCCAGACTAGTTTTCCACTGCAGATAGCCGGGTTCAGCCCCGCACCAAACCCAGGGCCGGGGCTGCGCGTGGGGCATCTCCCTTTCAGCCATACCACGGTATTAGGTCGGTTTAAATTGGTTTAAACTCTCCGCATCGCCCCTGCTCGCAGCCTGACCCCGGCGCTCAATAGGTGGTCCCTAAGAGGCTCCCAGGTTCTCAGGGCTGCTAAAAATGGTTAATAAATCCCCAGGAATAAAGTGTTCAGGTCATCCGAGAGAAATGCCGCGCTCGGGCTGCAAAGCCGCATTGTCTGCCCGCAGCGATTTACGCGCTCCGCCGGACAGGGGTTAAAAGCTCTGTCAGGCGCCGACTTCGCTGCTGTCGCATTGTCGGGGGTGTTTAACGGGGTTCGGCCCCGACGTGCGGCCGGGCGGCCACTGCTCCCACTGAGCAGCTCAGGTTTGGGAGGGAGATGTCGGAGGAGGGCGGCCCAAGAGCTGGATGCTGCCCTTGGTCTGCCTCTCACCCCCCGCTTTTTTCATTCTGGGATTTTCTGCGCGCACAAAAGAGATTTTTGCATCAATTACTGGTAGGAAAGCGGCAGAGCCCCGCGGCAGAACTCCGCGCTCCCGTTCCGGGCTTGGTTAACTTCCCATTGTCTGATAGGCTCCGCTATTCAGGGCTCAGCTTTTTTCATCTATCGCGGCTTTTTTTAAACACCTTCGAAACAAAAAAACCTTCCTGCCCTTGTAGCAGAGGGTCTGGCAGTGCCTTTGGGGTGGAGCACGCCAGCATCTCCCTGCCCAGCACGCAAATCTCCCACAAGGAGTGCCTGTGCTGCATCTCCTGATGCTGAGCTGTCCCCACGCCATCAACCCCGATGTGCTCCAGCGCTGGCACCACCGGCTCCTGCTGCCAGCCCCCTCCACCCTCCGCGGCCTCAGACCCTCCATCGCTTTTCCCCTCCACCTCTGGGGTCTGCTGGTCCCCTCGGCGGGGCGGGAGGACACGATTCCATCCGTGCGGGGCACTGCGAGATCCCACGGGGCCGGGGGCCATACAAATGCAAAGCGTCATTATTTTCCCGGGGCTGAAGCAGAGGCCTGAGAAAGGTTGAGTGAGGGAGGCAGCGAGCAGGGAACAGCGGGGGATTTAGCTGCTGAAAAGGAGCCAGGGAGAAAAGCGGGCGAGGAGTTTCATTGTGCGCTGGGCAGAGGGGGTCACGAGCAAGTTAAACTGGTTAATGTATTGGAGCAGCTTCCTCCGAGCTGCTGGGAGCAAGCAAAGCCCTCAACAAAAGGCCGAGGGAGCATTCTTGCGGGGAAAGTGGGCTCTCTTTAAAAGGATTTGATTTCTTTTCTGTCAGTTGAATGGAATTTGGTGGTGACTCCTCCAGGTCTAAGAATTTGGGGCTTTGGCGGTGGTGGTAGCGGGAAGGGACGGTCCCTGTCTCCCCCCACCCCCAGCTCCTGCATTTTTCTCCATCTCCAGGCTCGCTGCCTCCAGATTACAGCTCCCGGTGCTGCGGGGGGAGAGGAGGAGCTGGGGGAACACAAGCGGCCCCATGGATGCCCTGATCCTGAAAGAAAGCGAGGGGCACGGGGCCGTCCCTGCCCAGCCTGGTTTCTCATGCTCCCTATTCAGCCCAGGGGAGGGGAGGAAGGTGTGGGGAGAGGGGAGGCTGGTGGGGCATCCACTGCTGATTTAATGCCTCTCCCTGTGCTTCACCACCGAGGCTGATCTCAAGGGAGTTTTGGCAGTGTAAGGTGTGCAAGGGGAGCTTTGCACTCCTTCCTTTGGGGCATGGAATTTTGATGTCAAAACCACGGAATGAAGGTAAAAACGTGAGGGAAAGGGAACTTGAACTAGGAGAATCAGCTGGATGTAACCCTTCTTTCCCACAGCCTGTGCATCTCTCTCCTCCCAATAGCAACTCCTGGGGCGGCTGAGGACTATGTTCACAGACCTGGCTTTGTCCCCTCAAAATCCCTGGGCTGGTGGGATGGAGCACTCCCTCTCCATGGGTCCAGCTCTGGGCCATGGAGGGATCACACTGCTGCCAGCCAGGGCTGCTGGGCTGGGTGCAGCAGCCTCTGCCTGCAGGTGCCTCACTGGGTGCTGACCCCAAGAGCAAACCAGGGAGATTTAGAGCTGCCCTAATCTCCCAGCGTGAGATTTGTTGCTGCACACTGCTCAGAATAACTGGCAGTGTGGATTTGGGGTGAAAAAAAAAATAATTAAATAAGCAGTGACTGTGATTGGTAACACTGCACTGCATGAGATTATCATAGAGCCAGAGCCTTCAGCAGTGCTCAGGCCTCAGTTTCCCAAGAGGTGACATTGGCAAAGACACCATGGTCCCTGTCCCCTGGGCTGGTGTCTGTTTGTGTCCATCTGTACAGGCAGAGCAGGAGCACAACAAGCTGAGATCACAGTTTGCCGTAGATGATGGCCAGCCTGTCCCAAGCTCCTTCCAGAGGTATGGTCAGCAGAGCTTGCAGCTCCTGGCCTTTAATTTTTGGCCTCTCATGCTTTCTGGCCCCAAATTTTCTCATGTTCCTGTTGTGAGCTGTCCCTCTCTGCTTTGCCTTTCTGAAAAGGAGCCAGACACTGATGTCAGGGGAAGTGTTTGATGATTACCCCAAGGAGAAGGCAGGAATCAAATCTCATGCTGGGCTGGACTGGATGGACAAAGGCCCAGTGAGCCCCATGTGCAGCCTCCAGCAACAGAAGAACTGTCACATATAGTTTGTTTAGTTTTTTGGGTTGTTTTTTTTGTTTGTTTTTTGGTTTTTTTTTTTTTTTTTTTTGTGTATGTATAAGGAACAGCAACCAAAGGCAGGCTGCTCCCAGAGCCCATCCCAGCCAAACCCTGCACTGTGCTCCCCTCCAGACCAGCATCTGCCTTAATAACTCCTTAAATCTCATGGTTTTGCCCATGTCTGACGCAGTGGCTGGCCACATTCCATGATGGGACACTGACCACTCTTTTCCTGGCCACAGCTACCTACAGCTCCAGCTTTCCCAAACCTCCTGGGGAGAAGCAGCCAGGCAGAAGGATCAGGGATGCATTTTAACTCCCTGCTCAGACCTGAGCATCTCAGGGCCTGTGGTAGGTCCCACAGCCTCCTGTGCACACCCTCTGCACCCAACCCAGATCAGATATGTGTGCCACTCTGGCCCTGAAACACTCCTGCAAAAGCTGCTTCAAAATGTTGGCTGCTCACAGGGATTTTGGCTTCTCTCTGGGCCCCCACAGCTTCTTGGCTTCTTCCTTGCCCTTGGGGTGCCCCAATTTACTTGCTGAGGGGTTTTTCAAAGGTAGGTGAGCGAGTCAATATTCACCCACCACTTCCCCCAGCTTGCCTTGGTGTTCCCAAAATCCCACCCCTTCCAATTCCCCCACCGCACCCCCTGGGAAATTTGTTTGCTCCCTTCCCACTGCCGCTGCAAAAGGGATTAAAAGCAACAGTTCATTTTTCATGTGATGCAAGTTGAAATAGGAATTTCAGTGCTCTGGCTCCGCTGGTTTCCGGGAGGCAAAGCCGAGAGGGGATGGCATTAGCGCTGTGCAAGGCAGGGAGGAGGAGGAGGAGGAGGAGGAGGGAGGTGGGAGCTGAAAGGGGGAGAGGCGCAGGGGGGACGTGCGGGGGTGAAGATGGGATTAAAACATCCCATTAGAATTTCTGTTTTTGGAAAGCTCACAAAAATGTTGACATGTAGCATGACTAACATAGTGCAAATGTCAGCCCGGCTCTGCGAACGGGGGCCCTGCTCCCCTCCCAACACGCTGGCCCCCTTTTAAGGCAAAAATATACAATGAGCCGGCACAATGGCCGAATTCCAGAGAGCCGCGCTAATTGTTCCTCGCTCACGTAGGGCTAATTGCTTTGCTGAAACCATTCGTGCCTGGCCTGGATCCCACGTGTTTTTACCATTTAATTAGGACAGAAAAGCTGGGGCCAGGAAATGGGGTGAGATAAAGACTGGCAGAGATGGAGGATAGGTCGGGTGCCCTAACCTGGAGAGGAGACAATGCTGTGTGTGCTTGGAGAGAGGAGGGGGAACAGTCCCTGCTCTGCACCAGCCTCCAGTGGGATGGATGAGAGCTGGGCAGGCACTGGGGATGGGAGTGGGAGGCTGTGACAGCTCTTGAGGCTGGTGAGGCCAGCTGTGAGACAGAGAAATGGTGCCAGGCACAAAAGTTTGCAAGAAACACCTTCATCCAGCTGGTCGGGGACTGCTCCAAGGCTCTGGCACACACAGCACGTGCACAGCCCTTCACCTGGTGCTATAATTAGAAAGTCTGTCCACTTGCAGACCATGTGCAAAGCATGAGCACGACTCAGAGAGGGAAACAATAGATGGCCAGGAAATGCCTTTTGATGGCTGCTTATTGTCTTCCACCTTCTGGGGGAACTGGAAGTTTAACTATAGTCTTCCTCTTTCAGGTATTCCTGTAAATCTTCCTTCTCCAAGGATGCTCCTGGACCACAGCATGGCCTGGCGCTGGGCTCCATTGTGCTCAGGAATTGTGCTCAGGAATGTGCATGTGTTTTTCCCCTTGAATAGCTCCTCTGAGACTGCAGCGACCCAGAAACACTGCAGGGCTCCAGCAGTTCCCCTCTGGGGGAGAAGGGTTTGTTTAGGGGTGCCACTGTCTCCCCAAGGCACAGCACAGCAGCTCTGCTGCTGCTCAGCACCGTGCTGTAAACAGGGTGGGCGCACAAAGCTCAGTACAATACTGCATTCCCATTCTCCCAACAACTTACAGAGCTCTGCTTGCTCTACAGCATCCTCTGGGGACCCTTCATCCAGGCCATGAGGTTTCCTAGGCAGGGAAAGTAATTTAATGTGTATGATCTGATTCTGAAATACAGCACCTGCTAGGCTGGACCCTGATGGAGCTGATCTGTAACTTCTGGAGGTGTCTCATCTCCCTGGGAATGCAAACATCGGGGGGTTTCAACCAGCAAGAAGCCACCAGCCTTCCTTGCTCCCCTGTACCACCCCTCATCCCCTCCAGGAGCTCTTAGGGTCACTGCAATGCAATTTGCACTTGGCAAGTTTAATTGCTCCGTGGCCTCCATCACAGAGCAGCTCTTGCCTTTATAAGCAGTATTATGAGCAGCACCCTGGTGGGTCTGGCCACTCAGAACAATCATTTCCGATCAGTGTGAACAGATTGTCACACAGTTCAAAGCACAAATCTCAAAGTGAACCTGGCTCCAGCCTCCACTGGAGCCCCAGGAACTCTGCTGCTGCTGGGCTGTCACTGCTGGCCAGAGGAGCTGAGACATCTGTGGCTGGAGTCATTTTCTTCCAGCTGCCACAGAGGTGAGGGATGTGCTTGGCCTCTGCCTCACTCCCAACCCAAGGCTCTTGTCTTTCAGGTCTCTTGAGAATAATTTTTGCCCAACTGCAGATGAAGGAGGAATTAGTCACACAGAGCTCAGCCACGAGGATATAAGGTAACCACTGAAAACAGAAAACACAAACTTCAAAAATTCTCCAGGAAAAAAAAATTGTAATTCTCTATATAAAAAGGGTGAGCTTCTCTTTGTGTTTCCATGAAAGCCTGAAGAGCACGCCCGTATCCCGAGGACAAGGATGTTAACAAACAGTGGAATTTACAGCAGCAATTTAATCAGGAGGAAGGCTGCAGGTGAAAAAGACTGATACTTGAACAAGAGAGTGAAATTCTTCATAGATGCAGATGCAATGGTTGTAAGTCAATATTTGCTCTTGCAATATTGGCACACACAGCAACGGTTTTCCAACAGGAATAGGTTCCAGCCCAGCTGCTCCAGGATCACGTTGTTCAGAAGCATTCAGATCCAGTTCTTAAACTTCATTAAAAATGTGGTTTTTAAAAGCCTTTGGGGAGCTTAGAGTCTTTTATGACAAGTCCTTCTAGCCATTGAAATGCACCAGTGCCGTGGGGTGGCCTCATGGTAGCTAACCAAGAACAGATGATCCCTTTGGGAAGGGAATATTTAAAACCCTAAAACACAGACAAGACAGAACAAATACATGTGGCAACAAGAGAATTGGGAACATTTCTCCTCAGATCAGCCAGTCACAGAGAAACCCCCAGATGATAATTCAGCCTGCGACTATACCCCACCCCATGCACCTTTCCAGCTCCATCCTTGTGCTGGAATATCACACTGAGATATCCAGTGCTGGTCACTCCTGAGGTTTTCAGCAGTTCCTTGGAGGTTATTGTCACGTGTGTATGAGCAGGGGGCCTGGGGAGCCCAGGTGACACTAGGACATGCGGGCCATTGTCCCTCCCCCAGTCCCTTGTGCCTGTCCCATACACAGAGCCCAGGGAGGAGGTCTCCAATCAAGGGAGCTGGAAAGATATTCACAGCACCCAAAGAGGCCAAGAGCCTTTCTTCAGAGCTGGTTTTACTTACATAAAAAAAGGAAAAGGAGTCAAAATATGGGAAATTAATTTTCCTATCTGGAAGGGAAGAAAATAACCAATTTTAGCCCCGGGAGCAGCTGCCCCAGTTTGTGAGGTACAGCCTGTGCCACTTGTTGCCCTGCTGTAACAAGAGGAGGCAAGTAGCAGGCAAGAGATCTGCAGGCTGGCAAACCAAGATGAGGAGGAGAACTGAGCAGTACTTCTGCATACCACTGGGAAAAAGCTTAGGTCAGTGATCATCATCAAAATCTGGGAGCAAAAAATGAGGAAACTCCTTATTCCTGTTCCCCGTGGCTCATAAAGTTGTACATCAGGAAGGGTGGAGGCAACAAGTTTTGTACTCTTGGAAGGAACTACACGTCCTCGACTGCTCCTCTTGTTGTTGCAGAACAGCTCTGTCCCTTGTCCCAAAGCTCCCCTTCATGCCCCATCCCCTGACCACGAAGGACCACATCTAAGGAAGTGGTCAAGGGGATTTCTTTGGGTTTATTATTATTTAAATGCAATCTCCACCTAGGAATAGCATCCTAGGTGTGGGTTGCCTGCTCAGGTGGACGAAGGACATCATGAAGCTGTTATCCTGTTTTTTACACTCAGAATGACATGGCTGTTATCCTGGAACGAGCTGGCTGTTGGCTGCTCCTCTGGAACAGGGCTCAGGGAGTGTGCCAAGCCCACGGAGGGGACACAGCCACCTGCCCCATAGGAAGTGGGCCAGCAGCCAGGCGAGGTTTGCACACACCAGGACAGGCACCCAGCAGCAGCAATGGCCTCCACTACTGACCTGGGCTGGAGTCAAGCTGGCAGCTGAGAGGGAAGAGGAAACCATATTCTATCGTTATCTCTCACCTTGCTTCCCTTTCGTAATAACCCCATCCCTCTGCAAAACAGAAAAACACACCAGGGCTGTACAGGGGCTCTGGGAGCCCGAGCTCTGAGCCAGGGCCAGCCAGGGCTGGAGCTGCCCTCGGTGAGGGCTGTGCACAGACAAGCTGTCATTTCCCCAAACTGGGTCAAATGCAAAAGAGAAGAGCTCAGGGAACAGCAAGACTTTGTTTCCAGCTCGATCCCAGCCTCTGTAGGGTGGGATGATGCTGCAGAGAGGGTTTTCTTCAGGAGGCAGGACCGTGCTCCTGCTGGTGCTCTGACCCCGCAGTGCCACCTCACTGCTTTTACCAGGAGTTTGTATAAAAGCTCAGGGATAGAAAGAAAAATAAAAGATAGAGAAAAGAGATAGAAAGGAAAGAAAAGAAATGGAAAAGAAAATAAAAAATAGAAAGAGAAAGAAGAAAATCCTGAATCAGAAATGTGTGGGCAAAGAAAGCTGAGCTCCCAAGATTGTTGCCATCATCCTCTCCCCTTGCACTGTGTGACTATCTCTTTTCAGTTTAAGCTCCTGATATCCCAGTCCCTGGTCTGACACAGTGCTTGTCTGTCAGCTCTGCCCACCCTGACCCCTTCGTGTGGCTCCTACAGCGGCTCTCAGGAGCAACAGAGGCCATCTCTCTGTTTTTCACATGAGCTGGTCTCACATTTGTTTTTCTTTCAAACACGAGGCTTTGCAGATATTAAAATATAATCCAGGGAGAGTTTGCTTTGTGAGGGAAGAGTGTGGGATCACGCAGGGGAGAGGGGTCATTGGGGGAGTGCAGGGAGGTGGGGGTGGCAAAGCAATTTTCATTTCCCCTCTGTGTCCCATTGGGATCCAAGTCTTTACTTCCCTGAAAACAATAGTGGCCAGTATGGGACAAGTTAGAGATTTTGGAAGTCTCCAGGCCCCCCAAGATAGGAATTTCTGTTTGCAGCAGAAATTTTACACATAGCTTATGGAGAGGGGAGAAGAAAAGCCCTTGGCAGGTGGTAAAACCTCGAGAAGATGGCTGGGACCATGGAGAAATGAGTAGAAAGGAGAGAAGAAAACATCCCTCCTAGTCCTGAGTTGTTGTTTTGCATTTAAAAAGAGCAAACAAATCCAGTTTGTGCTGTAGGTAAACAGAGGAACTGGGCAGGCAGGACAGGAAAGCGGGGCCTCGTCAGAGCCCTGCGCCATGCAGGGGGTAAACAAGAATCCTAGAAATGTGGAGAGAGGCTTGAGGTGATTGCTCAACACGTGAGGAAATATGGAGCAAAAGCCAGCTATCAGGGAGAGGAAGCTGGAAAAGGCAGGCTGATAGGAGCCATGAGGTCAGCACAGTAAAAAATAGAGTGGGACGGGCTCCCAGAGGCAGCAAGCCCACGGAACACACGAGGCCCTGCTGACCCTCCTGCCTTGGGTACACAGGTGTCAAGGGATTACTCGCCTGATATTGGGTTAAAACTGCTCAGTCCTGGTCAGTTCAACCAATCAAAGGCTCCTTAGCTACAAATCACCTCACAGCATCTGCAGCTGAGCTTTATTCCCAAGAGACCCCTTCCACATTGATGCTGCTCCATTGGCAAAGCCTCACCGAGCTGCCCGAGCTGCCACCCAAAAATCACCAGGAACAGGCTGCTGCATCCACTCAGCCCGGCCATTTTTCCTGAATGAGCACAAAGCTGGGCCTGTCTGGCTGTCAGACTGAGCATGAGACACCCAGGCTGCCCTCCCAGGCGGGGTTTGGTGTGCAGGCCGAGCGCGTGGTGAGCTCATCGCGCCCGGAGCGCGAGGCCCGGCGCTGGGAGCGCTGCCAGCTGACCCTGGGCCCTGTGAGCACTGGCAGCACGGTCTGTTTGGGTTCCTCACATGCCAGGGGTCTTGGGGCTTGTTTTGAGTTCAGCTCAGCTCGGCGGTTTTGATGGATTCTGCCTTGCTGCTCCGGTCACAAGCAGTTGGATGTTCACAACAGCCTTGCTCTAAGACAAACAGCATCCATAAATCTCTGGCTGAAGCCAAGAAAATCCTGACTTTCATTGCTCTGTGTTGTCCCCTCAGCCCTTTGAACGCCCAGTGCCCTTGCATGGAAGCCTTAATCGAAGTCCTATCAAAGGGAGCAGAATAAATCTTGTTATCTTGTGAGGTAAGGTCGCACTCTCTGTGTGGCCATCTGGGGCTGCCCCTTGGGTTGTCTTTTCCTTGCAGGAAGTCTTCCATCAACTCTTGCAAGGCATGAACCCCTGTGTCCCCCAAAAATGTGGTTTCAGCAGTTGTCCCTGCTGTGTTCAGTGGGTCACTGCTCAAACGAGAGAACTTCTCATTATGATCCCTCCTACCAATCCACTGCTCCAAGGAGACACACTGGGATGTTCCCAGCCTTGCTCCCAGGACCTCACAAGGGATCTCCCATTAGGATCCTACACACTACTAAGTCACTTCTTCAATTTCATTGAAATGTATCTGGTTTTTTCAGTTACCTACAGAATGAAGGATCTTGGAGCATTACAGTCCCTTGTGCTTGGACAGATTTGTTTCTGTGGCTCATCTGTCTCTGCTCCTGCTGCTCTGCCTCCTCCCATGTTCCCAGTGATTTGTTAAAAGTTTGCACCAAAGCCTGATAAAAACTGCCCCTAACATCAACGAGTTTGGGTCAGAGCTTGAATTCCTAGAAAAACATCTTTTCCTGCCCCGTTTCCCTGGCTGGACCTGCTGCTGGGGTCAGTGTCCCTTGGCATCTGGGGTCAGGGACAGCCATGCTGACATAAACAGGCTTTTTTAGCTGATTTTCCCTTCCAGCCTCAGGCAGGGAAGAGAAAGGGGATGTCCTGTGGCTGCTCCAAGAGGACACACAGTGAATAGTGACTGCATCCATGACAGTGTTTGTTTGCCTTTCCAGCAAGTCTTTGATAAAGCACAGCTCCTGCCTGTGCTGCCCAAGCTCCAGGGACCATGGGAATGCTGGGATGACCATCTCCCCATCTGGGACAGGACACAGGACAGCCAGTGACCAGGCTGCTGGCCCAGCAGCACACTCAGCTGGACACACATTCCCTCCAGGGGACAAAGGGACTCACTGAGAGAGGAAGAATCCATGTGTGGCCTACAGGAAAGAGGGGGCTGAAGAGGACTTGACTTCATCAGCAGCAGGAAGGGAAGATAAGGATGGAAAATCAGATTGTTTCCAGCTCATGTCTGGGCAGTCTGTGGGGAAGAGGCTACGAGATCCATGCGTAGTGTGAAGGGTCTGGAAGCCAGGCAGACTTGTGAGATCCTGAAGGAGACCCTAGGGAGCTCCTTTGTCCCCATGAAGGTGGTGTCTCCTGCCATGGTGGCAGCTGCATGAGGAGGGTCTGAGTGTTGCAGAGTGAAGCCAACTCCACCATCACTCACTGCCCTCCAATCTCTGCTGTATCTCTGAGCCCAGGAAGGCTTACATGGGATTATCCAAGAACCTCACTCCATGTGGAATACTGTGCAGGGTAGCTGAAGGGACAGGCATGGATGGCTCTATGTCTCCCCTTCACCTCAGCTCCCTCCAGCCCTGTCTGCTCAACAAGAAGCCACGGGGCAGAGGCATCTGCTCATCCTCCCTGAGAACAGGGACCCTTTTCTGCTGTCACCCTATAGCCATGACCCAGTTTCACCGAGGCACTGCTCAACCGCCGGCTTTTTCCTTTTTGTCTCTGCTCTCACCATTCCCCTCCCTCCCCTTCACCACTGGCATCTGATATTTACTCTCAGACCGGGAGGGACAGAGGAGGCTTTTCCTTGCATTGCCCCCACATTGTTCCCTGCTGGTATTTGGGAACAAGTGTGACATTCAGGGGAGCCAGAGCACACAAAGCCTGCCTGCAGGTAATCACACCGCAGGCGGGCATATCGGGTGTCCCTGGACACAGGGCATCCAGGAGCTTTTCACTGCATCTTTTTAGGAAGAGCTTTCTCAGCCCTGGTATCTCTCAGATTAGGTTTTGTCCCCAGAGGAGCCAGTTGTGCCTCCATTGTGGAGCAGCTGTGGGAACCCGCACGGCACCGGAGCGGGGACAATGCCCGAGGGCGCTCCCGACCTGCTCCAGAGGGACCCTGAGCTCTGATCAGGAGGCTGGGCCGACAGCTGCTGCCCGGGGCTTTCTCCTCTGAGCTCGGGTGTCCACAAAAGAGCAGGGATAGATGGATGGATGGATGGAAGCCCTGTGCCCTTGGCAAGCATCCCTGAGCCCATGGAGAGGGGGGCACGCACATACACAGGACAGGTGCACCAGGTACAAAGCTGGGTTGGTGCCATAAATGTGCAAGGAGAAGGCAACATAAGGGTGACAACACTTGCTGTGTGCTGAAGGAGTAGCAACAACTTCAAAAACTCAGTGACCTGTGGGAAAATGTAGAGGAAAGCCCAGGATTGTCTCCATTCCCTCCCATGCACCTTCTGGCATTGCCAGGAAGAGATGGTCCTGGGTACAAAGCACCTACAGCCCCCCAAAAGATGGGAGATCTCATCTCTGACTGTCTTCTTCACTTAGAGACTTTCAAGGATGCTAAATTCTTCCTAAAGACACAGGAAGGAATATTGGTCCTCAGCCTCTGCTGCAGCACAAGCTCAGACTGCTGGGTGTCCCATCTGAGAATATCCAGCCCTATCCAACACAGACAGAGCCTGGCTGCTGCATGACCCTGTCTGTCCTGGGATGGGACATCTAGAGCTCTGACAAGCCCAAGGAGAGTGCAGTGTCTTTTCTCTTCAAAGAAGTCAGCACTCTCCCCTCCCCAAGCCATTAAAACGCCTGATTTAGCACAGATACTGACTGCTTTTAGTCCATGCAGAGCCACTTCTGGCTCCTCATGCTGAGGATCTGCATAACCCCAGTGAAGTCTGACTGATATAAACCAGTCCCTGACTGATCCCTTATCTCCAGCCTTCTCGTGCTGACTGATTGGTTCCTCCCTCTTTCTCAGCCGAGCCTCTGCTCTGGATTCACACAGACTTTTCAACACTTTTAAAATCCTGGCCCAATAAAGCATTAAAGCACTTGAACATGAATGTGACTGTTTACTTGCTTAAACCTAAACATGGGACGTAGTTGGGTCAAGACCTTTCTCTTCCTGCCCAATCCTGCTCCTCCAGTGTCCTGGCTGCTCTCCTCAGCCTGCTCTGTGGTTTCTCTGCAATGTCACGGAGAATTCGCAGTTTCCCATTTGTGACACGCTGGTTTTGCCTAAGGTGACAAATGACCTTCTCCCACAGTGATAAACCAATTTACTCATCCCAGGCTGCATCTGCTGGTTCATCTTGGTCTGCCCACAGAGCAGAGGCTTTCGGTTCTGCTCAGCATCTGCCCCACAGCTGTTTGCCATTGGCTTTCCCGTTGCCTTTCGCATTCGGCCGCTCGCTTCCTACTGCACTTCAGCTCACTGTGTTTCCTTTTAATATTCTCTGCTCCTAAACCAAGCTGGCTCCTGGCTACCTCTTCTGGGAAGAGCAATCCCCTGCCAGGCCATGAGGCAGCCTCCAAGTGGCTGAGCACATTGAGTTGGGTGGGAAGTCACGAGCATTGCTGACCTGCTGCCATGTCCCTGGATGGGGAGGGACACTCTTGGATGGGTGTAAATGCCCATGAAGCAGCTGGGGAGGTGGCACTGTTGTCCCCAGTGCTGTGTGGGGACAGCTGCCCGCAGCTGCTGAGGCTGGGCCGCGTGCAGGAGCGTGCAGCCATCGGACACAGCCCTGCAGAGGTGTCTGGGAGCAGGTCCAGGCTCATGCACGTCGGGCTGGCTGCCCAGCATCCTCCACACGAGGAAAAGATGCCTTAGCAGGGAGAAAAACATACCATGGGCAGGTCTTTGGATAAAGAAACTTCCCTCCAGCACATCTGGAAAGTTACTCCCATCCTTTAGTAAACAGGCTTGCAGAGGAAGGTCTGTGCTAGTGCTGCCCTCCCTTTGGGACATAGTGGAGCCACGGTAGGAAAACCCAGCAGGATGGGAGGATATAAACTCCCCTGGAATAACTTACAGCTGTCCTGGAAGCTCAGAGACCCAGAGGGCTGAGGAGAGTGTGGGCAAAGTCAGAGATTTAATCAGTTCTGTTTATCCTTGGCAAAGGGCCAGTGCAAGATCCAGTTTCCGCAGGAGAGCAGGGATGATGGAGGTCCAGCTGGTGTCCCTGTTGAGTTCAGCTTTTCTTCCACCTCCATTCAGCCAGAGGAGCAGCAGCACAGGTGGGTCTCTGGGCCAGGCTCAGGAGAAAGCCTGGAGGAGCCAGAACAGCTGATACTCCTCCTCTTTCTCCTCCTCCTGAACAGAGGAGGTCCCAAAACCCCCAGTGATATCTTTATAACCATTGCATAACTTCCAGCATCACTGACCATGGGTTATGGGTTTCAGAGGCTGCTGAGAAGACAAAAGAAGCAGTGCCACAGTATGAAGTCATCTCAGGATGGGGAAAGATCCAAGAGAAGGATTGCAGGTCCTCAGACCTGGAACAGAAATTTGGAAGGGGTTGTCTCAGAAATCCTATTCCAGCACAAAGGGAAGTGGTGAGAAAGTGATGTAGTCCTTGGACAGCAAAAGAGGGGAGGGTTTGCTTAAATATCTGGTAACAATAATCATGTCACAGCTGTGAGGACACGGCCCAGAGCTGTTTTGTTAGAGATTGTAAGCCCAGATATGGATAAATCAGGAACTCAACTCTCTCTTCAGAGGGGGATAAGCAAGGAGGTTGTTCTCCAGTGTGGATGGATGTGGAGGCCTGAGTTCCCTGCAGACACCACAGAGAGATGTCACACATGAAAGGAAGCAAACCAGAGGCATGATTCACACTTGGTACACAGAACATAATGCTGAGGTCCTGCTCCATCACCTTGCTCCAGCCTTGTCCAGCAGCCCCAGGCATGGAATGGAGGGAGATTCCTCTTAGGAAACCAGGAGCCTGCTAAGTTCAGCTCTGATTTCATCCTTGAACCACCATGCCATAAATCTTTCCTGCAGCATCCTTGGCAAGGGTGTTCTCCAGCAAACACCTTGCTCAGCAGCACAGACAATGAATGCAGCAGCTGGTTTGGTTTGGGGGCTCTAATTCTGCTGTGGGCATGCTCAAGCTTTGGGAGACCAGCACCATGGCCCTGAGGGGGTGACAGAAGATGTGACTTTTCTCCCCAAGAAGATGTGACTTTTCCTCTCCCAGCGGGAGCTGCCAGCCTTTCTCAGCTGAGCCTCCTTGGGCAGTGTGACAGGGCAGGCAGAGCTGGACATGTGGCTTTGACCATGCCAAACCTCCTTGCAGCCAGACAACGTGCCCAGGCAGGCTGACCAAAGCCAGGCTCTCCTCCCCACACTGCTGGCCATGCCCTCCACACAGGGAGAGCCAGGAGGTCCCCGGGCCACTCTGGATAGAAGTGAGCTGGAGCTGGGCACAGCTAAAGATAAGAGGTCTGTGTTCAGGGCTCAGCACTGAGCTCTGGAGGCTTTTTACACTAGGAAAAAACACCTCTAAGAGCCTGTTCAGACTGAGAGGTTCAGAACTCTCCCAGGCACCTCTTTCCTGCATCTCTCCCTCCCCCCATCCCGCTCAGCCTCATCTCCTGTGAAATGCCCAAGTGACAAAAGGCTCTTTGGGGCTCGGCGTCAGCCCGCGCCCATCGCCCGCACGGATGGAGGACAGCACCATCTGCTCCGGGGCAAATGAACCCCAGGGCCAGATGCTCCGCTCTGCTGAGGAGGCTGTATAAGCCTTGGACCCGGTTCATGGGAACCGCTTCCCTCTCCCCCGCCTCCTCCTCCCACCCGCATTAACCTCTTTACTGCCGCTGATGCCTTTATGGTGACATCTGAGGGAGGAGCGGGAGGTGGGTGACAAGGCACGGGGGTGGCGGGGCAGGATGCTGCGGAGGTGTCCTGGGAGCCTGCCTGACACGCTGGTGTGAAGTTTGCCGTCCTTCCTCCCTGCCTTGGGAAGCCGGGCAGGGAGAGCCGCTCCCGGCGGGGGTCCGCAGGCAGCACGGCCGCGGCTGCGGCGATGGGAGGAGGAGGAGGAGGAGGTGGCAGGATTGGCACTCGCTTTGGAAGTGTCCCCGCTGGGGTTTGCTCTCCGCTGCAGCCGATTCCCACGAGCCATCCCAGCCCCATCCCCCAAAGCCTGTCTCGAGGTTTCCATCCTGATAAATCCTGATGGTTCCCGTACCTGGGGTATTGGCAGCCCATGTTTGCTCCAGGTGCTTCGGCTCGGGTGGAGGGGACAGGAGGGACGTGTCAGCCCACGGGTCTGAAGCTGTGGCCCTGTTGCAGCCCATGTCCCTGCCATGGGAGGGGGTCCCACAGAGCCCTGGGTGCCTGGCCCGGGCCTGGGTCTGCCCTCCTGCCACAGCTGAAGCCCTGCCTGCACAGTGTGGCCCTCATTTCTATCCATATGATATATATTTTCCCTAAACACCGTGGTTTTAGGGGAGGGAGGGAGCCAGAAATCCTGCCCGGTGGTCCCTGCCATGCTGCTAATTGGGAAGAAACCACACAACCTCTGTATTGCCCATATTGCCTCCAGAAACAGACAGGAGACATCAGTCCCACCTGGCAGGGTGTTCCCAGGCAGGACTCCGGTTTTGGGCAGAGCTGGCAAGATCAGGGCTGTGAGGATCACAGTATCACAGTGTCACAGATCACGGTATCATAGATCACAGCATCACAGTGTCACAGTATCACAGATCACCTGCACACTGCTTTAGCAGGTGAACTGCTGCTCCAGACAGGATACAGCCCTCCTGCCTGGAGAAGGAGGATTTCAGGATATTAACAGGCACAGGGTGACGCCACTTCCATTGAGGTGAAGCATCTCCCTCTTCCCCTCCCTCCCCCACACGTTTTCCGTCCCTCTAAATTAATTTCCAGCCACCCAGGCCACCAAGGGTTAACACTGGTGGGAGAAATCACAGGTGGGATGCGCGCTCGCAAGGCACAGCGGCCCGCTGGAAAAGCCCTTGGCTACTGAACCCTGAAAAATCTCCTCCTTTGGAGCGGAGCCTTCCTCGCCCTGGTTCCCACAGGGCTCCTCCGCACCTCCGGCAGGGTCACACGCCGCTGCTGGAGCTCGGTGGGAATCCGATTAACAACTGGCCCTGGGATGGGGCCGCGATGGGCGAGGGAAGGGTCCCGAGCTTTCCCACACTCCGTCCCCCCCTGGCCGGCGACGGCGGAGGAAATCGTCCATATCTAAATGTGTCCTGATAGCTGCGCTAATCTCGGCCTGAAAGCGCAGCTCGGGGTGGGCTCACCGGCAGCCTTGGCCCAGCACATGGCCCGCATTCAGCTCAACAAAGGGGCGAATTCTTCCCCGTGCGGTGGGAAAGCGGGGCCGGACCGTTGGCAGGGAGCAGCTGGCTCCCCTCGGGGACAAGGGGGGACTTCTGACCCCGGGCAGGATTTGCTCCTCTCCCCGTGTGTTTCCTCGGCAGGCAGGGAGAATGAGTGTGAGAATGATGCTGTGCCCGCGGCCCTGAAATTTTGGTGGAGAACAGGAGAAACTGGGTTATTTTAAGCAGCAGAGGGGTGTTTTGGGGTATCGCTCCATCTCTGGTTGGCAAGGGTAGGGTTTCTTCTCTTGTTGTCTGTGCCAAAGGAGTACCAAGTGGAAAAAAGTCGGCAAGATACCAAAAAATGTTGTTTCAGCCCAGCCTGAAACATCCCTCCAACCAAATCCACAATGTTTCCTTCCCTTTGCACCTTTTTAACCTTTCTTCTCCCTTTGGCTTGCAGCGCTGTTCAAATAGGAAAACCTGTTCTGAAATAAAGAAGATTAAAAAAAGCACACTTTGTTCTGAAAAAAAACCACGTTGAAACAAGATGTTTCGACATCTCCCAAATGATCTCTCTCCCTTGTTTTGGCTGAAGCCCTGCATTTGCATTTGTCCTGGATTTGCACATTGTTGGTTCCCCACAAAAGGGCACATTTTTTAGTGAACTCAGTCCTGCTCACCAGAGGCAGCTCAGCTCCTGAGCCAAGCTTCTGCAAGCAGAAATTTTCAAAACTGTGTAATTGGTTGGTCTGGATAAAGGTGAAGATCCTCTTCCCCAATGAACCTTAAAATAGGCCTTTTCACCCCACAAAGTTCCCCTTTTCTGTTCCCCTTTTTCCTTCACTGCCCCTTCTTCTTTTTCCTCCATACTTAGTCCAACCCCTCACCTAAACCTCTTGTTTCCTCAAGCTCCCTTTTTTGGGTAATTTAATGAATAAATATTGCCAGGCTTGGATGCAAATTCTTGGAGCCTCACATAGTCCAGAAAACCAAAAAAGCTCATCACTGAGATGAGTAATCTACCCTGGGGGATCCTCTTGGCCACTGGATACTCTCCGGCTCTAGATATGGGAAAAATTTCCCCCTGGGCAAAGAGGTGCCCCAGCCCTGCCCCTATTCCTAGGGGTACCTCGGGGCCAGCAGGGAGGGAGGGATCTCTCTCAGGGATGCAGAGCTGTGAGCAGCCCTTGCCTAACCAGCCTTCAGCTCACATTAGCAGTGAAATCCCCACCCTTGCTGGGAGCCCTGATGTGTAGATCCCATCCCTTCCCCACCCATCACCACTGTGACAAATTTCCTCCTCTTTGCCAGGGAATTTGTGGGTGCTGCTGGGGGAGAAAACCCCCATGCTGGAAGCTGGGAAAGCAGCAGCCTTCCTGATCCTTCCTGATTTCCACTGGGAAGGACAGGGAGCAAGGGGAGGCAGCCCTTCCACGCCTGGCAGATCCTTCACAACCCTCTTTCTGGGCCCTGTCGAAATCTGCCTGTTTTAACTTGTCTGTGTGTCTCACTGGGGAGATGGACTGGAAAACACAAGGCGGATCCAAGCAGCTTTCTCCATGGGGAAAACTTCCAGCACATAATAGTCTGGGGCTTGTTTGATGCCTGGTGTAAGATGCAGCTGAATGAAACCACGTAGAAGGAACTTGAATAGCAAAGGGCATCTTGAGAAACAAGCAGCCTTTTCTTCCCTCTCCCTCTGCAGAAGCTGCCCCGGAGCTGCTGTGTGTGCGGGGAGAGGGGCTGGTTCCCATTTAATCTCAGGATGAAGGCTGCCACTATAAATAAAAGCAAATATATAATTCCTCCTATTGCTGCCCGGTTGCTGTGGAGACTGCAGTTTAATTAAGCACAGTGCTGATGCCCTGCATGCCACAGAGCTGCCCAGGAAAATATTACGGATGGCTCCACACATGTCAGCCCCGCGCTTCACTCACTTCCAGAACTTGCCAAAAGTGCCTGGTGGGCACGTGGTACAACTTGGCAGCATCATTCAAGCTGTGCTCATGCTTCCTACAAAATGGAATGGGAAGACAGCAGCTACCAAAACTGGATTCTTTGTGGTGATGTGCAGGCTGGATGGAAAAACCCATACACACAGGGAATTTCCAGAGAAGAAAGGGGAGAGATCAATACCGTTCAGTCTTCCCAGGCGTTCACTTGGAAAACCCACAGAGAGAGAGCTGGTGCGATCCCAGTTACCTCTGTTCTGTGGATTGTGGCTTGGCAGGAGGCAGTGGAGTGGGTGCAGGAGGCGGCTGCACGTCTCGCCCGTGCGAGGTTGCATCCCTGGACAGCCTCCAGCTGAGCCCCCCAGGAAACCTTTGCAGGGAGCTGGGCTTGGAAGAGGTTTTACCAGAGTATTTCCATCCCACTCATCTCTGCTTGAGGGTAAAGCTGCTATTCCCTGCAGCCCATCCCCACCAGGGGGACTGGGGCCAAAGCTGCCCGTACAGGGGGAGGTTTGCAGACCCCTCGTTGCACCCCGAGCTTCTCCAGCTCCCCATCTCCAGGGGAGCAGCAGCCCCAGGAGCTGCACAAGCCCTGGGGAGAGACCTGCGTCAGGGAGCTGGCTCAGGCACAGGAAATCCAGCTGTCAAGAAGGCTCCGGCGTGCTCGCCCATCCCTGCCCCCGGGCGCCTTTTTCTGGTGCGCGTTCTCGTTGTTTCAGACAGCGCTGATCCTGCCGGCCAGCCCTTACCTGCCAGCAGCTGTCAGACACCGCAGCCAGGAGCAGCCCCAAGGCACGAACCGCCCGCCACCGAGCCCCACCTACATCCATCCATCCCTCCATCCATCCATCCATCCATCCCTCCCTCCACCTCCGTGATGCAATTCCTGGTGTGCAGCTGCTCCTCTGGCTGCCAGCAGCCCCCGGCGGGGAGCGGGTCTGTGGAGCAGCAGCAGCAGCGTTGGCACATCCCCAGCTGCTTGCTCAGCCCCAGTCTGGAAAGTGAATCTCAACAAAAAGTCAGCAAGAACCTTTCCTGGCGGAGAAGTGCAGGGGTGAAGCCTTGGCTTGGTCAGTCAAGAGGAGGAGTGGTGACCAATGTGAAATCCACATGCCCTCATGGCTGCTGTAGCCATGTGAGCTGTGGAGAGAGGAAAATTCATCTCAATTCTGTCCAGTTTCTGTCAAGAGCCAAGTTTGGGCAGCCACCCCACCTGCTGTCACAGGGACCCTGGTGAATGTACACCATGGTGGGAAGCCAAGCTGTGCACTTGGCTCGCGGGGTGACACCACAGGGCTTGGAGGGAGCGTGATCCACTGTGCCACCACGCTGTGCTGTGTGGGACAGCAGATGCCAGTTCATAAATAAAAGCAGGGCAGTGGGGTCTTTATGGGGTCAGGTTCATCCAGCCAGGTCCTGGTGCAGGACAGCTGTGCCATTATCCCAGCATTAGAAGCCACATGGGCTACACTGACAGTACCACAGACTTTCCCCTGGATCCCTGGGGCAGCATTAGTCCAGGAACAAGCACAGGAGCCCAAAACTCCGCCACAGATGTGGGAGACAAGCCCAGGTATCAAAGAGCAAAGCTGTGGGATTGTAGAGAATGATGAGTTTTTTGGCAGCCCCAAAATTTCAGACTGTCTTGACCTAATCCAGAGGAACCAGAGGAACTCACTTCCCTGGTTCATCAGGAGAGTTTATTTTTTCTACTGGAAAATTTAGACCCTCATTCCCATTCCTGAGCTCCCCAGGGCACTGGAGGAGTCCTTCACTGTTTTTACAGTTTGCACTGCTTCCCCTCGCCCTCTGTTTTCCTTTTCCTCTTCTCCATGACACGAAGCTTAACTAAACTCTGGGGAGGGGAGAGGAGAGGGGGGAACAGATGCTGACTCTGGCTCAGCAGTTCTGTGAGATCCCCCGAGATACAGGCACAGATCTCAGTGTCCTACACTCACATGGAGAGCTGGGGGGTTGCCTTTTGGGCCAGCCAGAGCTGGATGAGTAATTCACACCATTCCTTCACCTTTTCCATGGGACTTTCCGTTCCTCTCATCTGGGCTGGGATCTGACCACATGTGGCAGCCAGGATGGCTTGGAAGGATGTGCTTCTGTGGGATGATTGTACTTTGCTTTCTCAGCATGGGAGGTTGATATCAGTAGAGTTTCTGCCTTTCCTGCTCTCTCAGGTAAGATATTAGTAAAGCAGGTGATTTTTATTGCTGAAGAAGCCCCTGGGATTCTCCCAGTGAGCTGCAGCCTGGCAGCTAGGGCCTGTTCCCATGTTGGCACCTTGCAGGGACACTGACACCACTTTGGCCCATATGGTGGGAATGGAGCTGAGGATCTCCAAACCACAGGACAGCTTTGAAAAGCTGGTTAGCAGGGGGCTGTCATCAGGACTCTGATCCCTGTGGGACATACAGCACGCAGAGCAGCGGGCATCCCTTCAGGCTGGCTTTGGCTGCTGTTTTGGAGCAGGTATTGCACTGCCAAAACACAGTCAGTGCCTCTCTGTGGCCTGTCAGTTTGGGGACAAGGGTGACAGCTCTCTGGGGAACTGCCTGGATTGAGCACCATAAATTGCAGCCAGTGGGAAGAACAAAGGGCCCTCACTGGATGGGGTGTGGGGCAAGAGGCATCGCTCGGGGTCGCCTGAATTTATGGCTCCCTCTGGCTCCTTTAGCAATGGATGTTTTCCACATAAGACTCAAACCAACAGCCTTAGAGGGGGAGATAAAAGCTCGAGAGAAAAGAAAGGATCATCTTTTTTCTTCTCTTTCATTTTTTTTTTTAATCAGCAGAGGGAGAGGAGGCACCATGGCAACATCAGCCTCCTGGGGCGGCACGCTCATTGCTGGAGAGCCCGTGCTAAACCACCCCTCTGGGACTGAACAGCCCCCTGCAAACCCCACTGCGAGGCCATCCCTGTGTCTGATGCATCACAGCCCCACCACCAGCAGCACCAAAATCCATCCCCAAGCGTGGATCAGCCGCTGCCTCCTCGGTGTGGAGCCGGAGGCAGCGGGGAGGGATGTGAGGAGGAGGAGGAGGAGGAGGAGGGATGTGATCCTGTTAACAAACCTCGGCTAAACAGGCTGCTTGGGGCTGTGCGGGCAGAGCCTCATTGATATTGAAATCAGGTGCAATCCATCACCGGGAGAACAGGCTCCTTCCACGGGGAGCTGAAAAGAGCCACTCTCAAAGGGAGGGGGAAAAACTTGTCCAGGGGAAGGGCGAACCAAAGCGTGGCAGGTGTGGTATGGAGGGGATGCTGTCCGTGCCAGACAGTGATTCATGGCCGGGCCTGCCGTGCCATTGCCAGGGCACAGGGAGCAGGGGACGGAGCTCCCCGAGTGGCCGGAGCACAGTGGGCTTGGGGAGGGGTTTTGTTGGGGTCTGCTCCCCACAGCTCTGGCATTGCAGAGTGACAACAGCTCTGGTTTGTAGCCCAGGGTGAGAAAGTCCCTGATGGGGCAGTTTGTGGGTGTTTGGAAATCAGGCAATTTGAGAAATCACTTATTTGGAGATGGCAGCAGGTGCAGCTATGGGATGTGGCTCCCGGGCCACTCTGACCCCTTTCACCTGAGCTCAGTGAGTGAAAATGCGACTTTGCACTTTCACCCGCGGCCTTTTTGGGTCCTCCTGGGAGCCCATGGGACAGCGCAGAGCTGCCATGGCAGGATGAGCTGCATGAGCCTTTCACACCTCATCTCAATCAGCATCCCTGCGGCTCTGGGGCTGCCCGTGAGCCCAGGGCAACACCGAGACTCCCCCGGGTATTGCCCAGCCAGGGATCACCGCAAAGGCCCTTGAGCATGGGCTGATCTCACATCTGTAGATCCAGCTCAACATTAAAAGAAAAACAAAACAAAACGAAAAAAAAACCCAAACAAAAACACCAAACAGAAGTGAAACTGAGTTTGGTTTCCTGTGTCTCAAGCCAAGTTTCCACCAAGACTGAGGGCTTTGGTACAGTCTGAGGTGATTGGGATGTGTCTTGGGGAGAGGGATCTTAGAGCTGAGCGAATGAGAGGGAATTGGGGTTGGGGACCAGCCTTGTGAGCTCCCCAAAATTGCCTCCCCTACTGCTGACAGCCCCAGGACATGAAGCACGGTCACTGTCACCCCAAGAGTCTTGTCTTTCAGTGCTGAGGGTCAGCCCTGAGCCATCCCATCACTGTTCAAAGCGAACGGTGCCAAATCTGTGCCAAACCAGCATCTCAGAGCTCAGCATCTCAGAGCTCCTGCTCCCCGCACCTGGATGCAATCACAGCTCCGGTCAGAGACTGGGAAAACGCCTCCGATCCGCTTCACCAGCAGCTGCTGTTTATTTAGCGGGAATCCTTCCTAGCGAGGGAAGATGGAGCGGGGACCGAGCGCTTCCCCCGGCCCGGGGCTGTCACCGCCGTGCGGGGATGCCCCAGCGGGCCGGGGATGCTCTTGCAGAGCTGTGAAAGGACCGCGGCAGGTTTGGCCTTTCCCAGCGCTGCCCGGGGGCCCGGGGGAAGCCCCCATCCCACATCGCACATCGCACATGTGTGTGCGGGGGAGCCGGGCAGCGCGGGGCTCCTGCGGGGGCGGCGGAAGCTGCAGATCCGTGCGATGCCGCGGAGGCGGGGGGCGTTCTCAAAAACGGCATTCTGCTCTGATTTTCTTTCTCTTCTTCTTCTTTTTCTTTTACCCTAAAAAAAAAAGAAAATCGTACAAGCTCTGCAGTTAATTAAGCCAAAGACAGAAAGGCTGGGAAGGGCCGGGGTGCAGCTATGAAAGCAATGCTGTTCCAAGGGGAGAACGGGTTTGCTTCTTGACAGCTTCCCTCTCCCAGAGCCGTGCTTAGCACTGGCCGTGGGATGAGCCCTGGGGCTGGCAGGGTTGCTCTGTGTCCCCCTGTCATCCCTGAAGATGTGAGAGGGGCTGGGCTCTGTTTCAGCGCCGCCATCGGGTTTGTCACTGCAGCACGGTGACTTATAGCCTCTGTCCCCTCCTTGGCAGCAGACTTGGGCATGTTCTGTCCCTGCTTTGAGCTGTACTTTTGTCTCTGCTTTTGTCTGCTGTATGGAAACCAAGCAGTTCTTTGGCAGAGCAGCTCTGCTCACCATTAGTGAGATTTGCAATGCTCCTGCTTTTAACAGTGAATGAAAGGGCACAGGAGACAGGAGCCTACCAGGGGAATCTCCTCTTCTAGCCCTGGGATTAGGGCATTTATCCCAAAATTTGGGCTCTGCCACACCAGAGCAAGCAGGCATCCCTCAGGGGAAGGAGAAATACCCAAGGCTGCGTTTTTGCCACTGTGCTCCACTGAATGAAGGGAAGGAGAGCAAAGGGTAAAATTAAACTTGCACCCTGAGCCTGGAGATAAGTTTCCCCTGATTGTTGTCGTTGGCCACACTGTTCCTTTTCTCCTTTTCATAACCTACTTGCTGAATGTGATTCCCCAACCTCCACCTGATAATTACAGATCACAGTGAGCTTTTATGATGCTGAAATTTCCCTGTGACCACAAGCAATTCCTCATTGCCAATCTCACTTGTCACTCTGCCTTTTGCCAGCAGCACTTTGCACCTGCCTGAGGAAGGTCCCTCATCCCCCAGCACGGGGCTGAAAGGCCAGGATGTGTCCCCACGCACCAATGTGGCACTGACAGATGCCCATGTTGCCCTAAATGGCTGAACGCTGGTGTGAAAGGGACAAAGCCACTTGCTGAGCCCCTTCTGTGATATCTTGGGCTGGCTGAGGAGCAGAGCTGTTATCCTGGATGGGTTGTTGCTGCTTTATCCCTTCCCATATTGCTGGATCTGGATTCCACTGGGCTCTGCCTTGACCTATAGAGACCCCACCAGAATAACATGGTGAGTGTCGGTGTCTGGGGAAAGCACCAGCCCTGGGGATCAGCAGTGAGATCCAGAAGAGCAGGAGCAAGGCCAGGATGAAGCTGCCACCAGAGCAGGGCCAGCCCTTGGGGCCACATTGGACAAACAAAGGCAGAGCCTGGGGCAGGGGAGGCTCCAGCGGTGACCGGTGGCGCTGTGACAAGTGACAAAAGTGACAAGTGACAAGTGACCTGGCCCCGCCACTGCCATCTGCTGCTGCTGCACCCTGCGGGACCCCAGGGCTCCCCGAGGGGATGGGAATGGTGGGACAGGGATGAGGAAGAGGAGGAAGAGGGAAGGCTGCTCTGGCAACTTTGGGAATGGGGCTGGAGAGAGGCCATATGCTGGAGGAGACATATTCTGGCAGAATAATAATGAAAATAAACCTCATCAGACTTATTTTTAGCCCTGCTGATGATGCTGGGACTATTTAGGGCTGGCTGACACTGTGGTCTGGGGCTCTGTGACAAGCCTCAGTTATCTCGTGTTTTGTTCTTGGATCATAAAATTTGGTGGGAAAGAGAGAATATTTTCTGTGTGTTGGTCAAGGACCCCATGCCTAGCATGCCTGGGCCCTTTGGTGTAGCAACTAATAAACACAAATAGTAATTGACAAGGAATTTACTACTTCTGATGCAAGCTGCTCAAACAGGGAGAAGGAAATCTGCAGGGTGGCTTTGCTCAGCCTAACAGTGGGATGGATGCAGAATCAAGCTGGTAACTCAACAGACTAGAGGGCAAAAGTTTCAAGTCTTTTTCAAATTCACATCAAAAATGTCAATGAAAAAAAAGAAAACCTTTGTGGAGATGATATAAAGCTCAAAGAAGTAAAAGAGGCAGTAGGGTCTTGCTTTGGGCGCACCAACAAGGGAGATGGGGCAGCTGGGTTTGAGTGGCAATGGGCACTCCTTAAATCACACATGCTCCTGTGAGTGGGTGGGGGGCTCTGGGATGAGTCCCAGATTTGCTGTGTGGGGTCAGGAGTCAACCTGACACCCAGCAAACCAGCAGCTCTTCCACTTCAATCCTCACAGAGAAACAGCTTCTAGGGAAACTTACACAAACTGCTTTTTTGATGTCTTTAAACGCTCCCTGCAAGACGGTTTGAGGGTAAACACAGGCAGACCCATAAATTAACTGTAATAGCTGAAGCCCCATTGTGTAGGCAATGGCTCGCAGCAAACAGCAGCTACTCCTGCCCAACAATGTGAGGAAAGTCACCCTGCACATTTTTTATCCTTTGACACAGAGTGCAGCTGCAGAAATACCTCAAAGGGGATTTTACCAAAAGACAATCGTGTCCTTGCAGCTCTGCACATTTGAGAATGAACCCGTGGAGATAACGGGCCCAGGCTCACAGTGATAAACATGTCAAGATAATTAAAATTATGTCTTTCATCTAATAGAAAGGGCAAGATGCTAATCTGATGTAAGATGCTGGAGCTCTGTATGGTCAGTGGAGTCACTCCTGCTCACCCCACTGGAGACTGAGCCCATGGAATTGGCAGCAATGAAATGAGATCCAGCAACCAGGCTCTGCAAATGCAGCATGGTCAGAGAGGTCACGGTTTGGTTGTGTGTGCCAAATTCTCATCTTTCCCAATCCAAAATAAATCTGGGATTTCTGTATGTGTGTGCAGACGTCACTTAGGAGCTAAGCTGAAGGCAGACAAGCTGCCTGTGCAACCCAGGAGCCAGCTTTGAGGGAAGAAAGGTCTGGATGCTAAGCAAAGGAATGGAGTGAATTTTCGAAGTGGGAATTAGCCCAAATTTGGATGGGAGGTTGTTGCAGAGATCAGGGACAGCAGGGTCACACACGCTTGGGAAGGGCTGGGGGCCGATTTCACCGGGATGAGAAACAACAAAATCCACAGGACAGGCTGCACCAGGTTCTTGGGGGGGCTTTCAAGCAGGGAGAAGTGCTGGAAAAACAGCAGCCTGAAGGAGAAAGCCTGGAGGAGGCTCTGGCAGCAGGAGGGGAGAGCAGGCAGGCAGGATTGCCCTGCAGAGGAGCAGCAGCAGCGTGCACAGGGCCGGTGTCGGGGCTTGTCTGCACAGAGCAGCACAGCAAAGCTGCTATTGTGGAATAAAATATGCTGGAATGTGGACACGCCTATTCCAGAATAAAGCTGCTTTTTCCTAATTTAACTTAATCCACTATTTGTTTTTATTATTTTTATCATCATCAGATGCAGCTAATTTGGAAAAGCTGTTCCAATTAATTTCCCTGCATAGACAAGCAGCTACACGCTGCAAAGCCTTTGTCTGCTCAGTGGCAGCCTGACCAGCAGCTTCTATTCATTCCAAAACCAGATGCTTTCTTCTCCCCTCTGACCATTTTTTCTACTTTGTCTCATCAGACCATGAAGGGAACAGGAGTGGGAATTTCTCCCAGGAGCGTGGAGCCTGGTAGCCCTGTCTATGGGAGGTAGAGCAGGGAAAAAATGTTATTTAAAGTGAGGGAATACAGAACCTCAGGACAACAAGAGTCCAGGGCAATGGTCAAGGAGGCCATGATGACTTTAAGAATACCATGAGGGACCTGGCATGAGGTAGTGTCTGCCACCATTCTCTTTAAGCTATTTAAGCCATGGGTAGTGCACAGAGACATCAGCAGGGGCTGGAGCACAATGGGTTGTCCATGTTGGAGAGATCCAAAACTGGAGTCAGGCCCAGAATTGCAGCTGTTGGTGGCACCAAGTCTGTGCTCAGCTTCCAGCAGTGCTGGACAGTGGGAGCCCCCCATGTCTGGGGGGGCTGTGCTGCTCCCAGAGATCCAGAGCTGGCTCTTGCTGAGCCCAGATGTTGCAGAGGAAGCTGCTGAAGAATGATCCATCCTTTCCTTTGGCTCGGAGATCAAAGCAGCTCACGGGAGCTCGGGGCTATGAGTAACTCATTAACCAGCACTCAGCCACTGCCTTACTGGTTTTGAAGAGTTCCTTCACCAGCCCCCTTCAGCTTTCAGCCAGAGCAAGATAACCTAGGGGAAGTCTGCACATAGGGAAAAACCAAGACACAAACCCCTGACCCAAACTGATTTTTCTCCCTCTGATTCTACAGTCTGTCTCTTTTCCTACGTTTTCTTCTTCCACCCTTTTACCCGGAGACTCCATCATCTCTTCACTCTATCCCACTTGGTCTTGTCCTCTGGTACTTCAGATATTTGGCTCATCCTCCTGCTGACTGGCAAATGTTGGGAGGCCACAGCTACAGATTCATCTCCTAAAGCAACCTGAAAACAGTCCATGAGTCAAAAACTGAAGTCTTCTGCCCCACCAATGTTTTTGGCCCCTCTTGCCCAGTGCTTGCTGAGCTGTACCTCCCTGCCAGCCAAGCCTGGTGCATTGTAGGGGCAGGCTCACACAAAAACAACAGCTTTAGTACACGGGATGTGCTGCCAGCCCCCTCCCTCCTCCCGTGAGGGTTTGTATGGTCCTGATTTCCGCACAGAGACTCTGATCTGCAAGTTTTATTCATGACCATAAAACAGAGATTAGCTCTTATCTCTGGCACGCAGCAATATCAGGCACCAGCCCTCGCTGCAGAGCATTGGCAGCCGAGGAGCAGAGCAGCACACGAACAGGAACTTCTTGGAAAAGGAGGAGGAGGAGGTGAACAACATGGGGAAAACCAGTGGTGGGAGGTGAACACGAAGGGTGGGATGATGCCAACCTGCCCTGGGAGCCCTGAGAGGCAGGGGAGGAAGCTGTGATTAGACAGCAGCATCTGCAATCAGGAGCAGGAAGGAGGCACCAGCCCTTCCGTGCCCCCCTGGCACCCTGCCCAGCCAGCAGCACCCCAGCTCTGAGCACACAGGGAGCTGCTCCTTGATGCAGAACCACTGGAAATGTTCCCCTTGGTTTCCAGCGGTCACTGATTGCCAAGGATCCTACAGAAATCCCCAAGGCTGTTGGTTTGGAGCATGGCTGGCCCAGCAGGGAAGGGTTCCCTGCATCTATCCTTGGCTTTTCCTGGCAGTGGGGTAGGGTTGTACCTGGATGGAGGAGCTGTGCAGACAGGCAAAGACCCAGGGCTGGTTTGGAGCCTCACTCACAGCAAGACAAACACAGTTCTGCTTACACAGGAATTTGGATTGATTCAGCACTGGAGTGTGTGGGATCAGGCTTTGGTCATCAGATGGCTGCAGGAGAAAAAGAACAAGAGATGGAGAGGGAGAGAGGATAGGTGAGGAATTAAAAAAGAAGGACAAAGAAAGCAAACCAAAAGAGAAAGAAAAGAAAGGAAGGAAGGGAAAAGGAGAGAAGAGAGAAGAGAAGAGAAGAGAAGAGAAGAGAAGAGAAGAGAAGAGAAGAGAAGAGAAGAGAAGAGAAGAGAAGAGAAGAGAAAAGAAAAGAAAAGAAAAGAAAAGAAAAGAAAAGAAAAGAAAAGAAAAGAAAAGAAAAGAAAAGAAAAGAAAAGAAAAGAAAAGAAAAGAAAAGAAAAGAAAAGAAAAGAAAAGAAAAAGAAATCTCCTTTTGAAAGCCCTAAACCTGCCTCTTTATCTCCCTAATCTGTATTTTCCCCCCAGAGCCTCTTTCTGTACAGGATGAAAGCAGATTTCTCCTCTTTATTTTCGTTTTCTGTGTCCTTTAGGAAGGCATTTGCTCGAGACTAATTGAATTTTCTGCCCGTGAAGAGAAGGACACGACACAGAGTGAGTTAAAGTCCAACACCAGGACAGGGCGCAGGAGCCGTGTTAACTGGTGTGGGGAACAGCCCCTCACTTAACAAAAGTGTTTAATTCTGTCCCCTCTTGTTAAGAAGGGGCGGAAGGAGGGGATATTTATTCTGTTCTTTTCTCAAGGTTTTTCCTTTCGGGTCACAAAGTGCCCCCCACGCTCCTGGCCCCCCTCCTCTCACTGCTTTTGTGGCAGCAGCAGCTGGTGGGTTGCAAAGGGGACAGGCTTTGTCTTTTGACACACTCGAACATTTCTGCACAGAGCTGGGGAAACCTTTCCCTTCCCACCTCTCGCCTTTGCGGGCAAGAAGGAGGGAGCGAGGGGCAAGTGGTGGAGGAGTTATGACCGAGGGGATAAAGTGGCACAAAGGGCTGTGGAGCCACGCTGGACGAGGGCTCGGGGCTGGACTGTGAGGGGCTGTGGTGAGCAGATGGTGATGGGCCATGGGAGGGGGTGTGGGATGGCCCTGAATGCCAGGGAGGCTTGTGCCGAGCAACCTGTTGAAGGGAGAAGGGAAAAAAGCAAAGCGAGAGGCGGCAACTGCACAAAGGAGAGTGCAGGGGCTGCCTCTTCCCAAATCCAACAAAGGAGCCTCTTCTGTCCCTTAGTCGGCCTCCCAGTCTTGGGCCCCAGTTAATCTTGTGGCCTGACACGTGGAGGATTCGCTTGGTTTGTGCTACAAGTCCATAAACCAGCTCCTTTTTCTGCCAGCAGCACCCTGGATTCCTCCACAAAGTGTGCAAACCCTGCAGCCCCTCCACGAGGGATGTGCAGACCCCTTGGTCTCTCCACACCTCCTCCAGGGATGGGACAATACAGCTGGTCCTCAGGAATGGGTGAGATGCAGCCTGTTTGACTGCAGGGCTTGAGGAATGTCCTGGTCCAACCCTGTGGCCCTGGCCTGGGACTGGAATGAGATCAGGCTCCTGGTAGGTATGAGCAGGAAATTGGGGCTGGACCCCTGATCTGACTCCACAGCACTCAGTGTGACCTGCCTGTGTCCACCCTGCACTGTAGGGGTTTGCAGGCTGGGAGTGGTCCCAGCACCTTCTCTGTCCTGGGCAAAATTGACAGTAGGAATATTAAAATGAATGTAAAGAAGGAAAATGAAACCCATCTCCCATGAGCTCACTGCTTGATTTGGAGACTGCATCCCTCCACTGCTCTCCCCATGACCAAGAAGCTCATATAAGACCCCCAGACCTGTTTCTGGGACAGCAACATATTTCTTTTCTGCAGTAAAACCCAAGCCCTCACAGCCTAATTGCTGTTAGTGGGTGCTCACCTGTTGGGTGCTCCCCAATAGCCTGAACAGGGAGATGCACACGTGGACACTGGAGCCTCCAAAACTGCAGCCAGTGCCCTGATTAAAGCCTGTGCAGCTCTCTCTTCTACTGGTGCAAGCTGGCAGCTTCAGTGTGTGGACACTGGGGTGAAACCAACATGAGGTGAGCAACAGCAGAGGTGTGAATTTCAACCTTTGTGCAGCACCATAGAGACACACAGAGCTTTGGGAAGTGCCTGTTTCCACAGGACCTTTCAGGAGAGCCCTTATGAATGGAAAATAAACAGATACATTCATTATCCAAATTGTCTTATTTTTGTGGTGCCTCTTGAGTAAACCCACTTCTGAGGCTGTCCTAATTGCTTTGCAATAGAGCAGAGATAAATATTTATCAAACAGCTGCATCAGGAAACCACAGTTCAGAGAGCCAGTATCGGGTGATGTGTCTCAGGAAGGATGAGTCTGAGTGGTTTTAGCTTTGCTGACCTGCCAGGCTTCCTCCCTTACACAACACAGAACATCACCCAAGCCCAGACCCCCTTAGCATCACTTGGAACTGGTCACACAGAGCCTTTACAGGACTCTTCTCTATGCTGGAGTGCCCCATTCCATTGACCTGGTGTTTTCTGACACCTTTTCTTCCTCTGACTTCATGGCCTCTCTTGCTTTCTATTAAAAACCCCAGAAACGTGGCCCATATCCCTCTGGGACACCCAGTGCTAAAAGAGGCCCACATGCAAATATTTAGCTGCACTAATATTAGCGCAGAAACATCCGAGCAGATGGCAGAGTTTCTAGGTCTCGCTGTGCAAAACTGGCTCTTCAAAATAAAACAGGCTGTGACAGAGCTCTGTGACCACTTGCCAGCTCCTGAAATCCCAGACCACTGCACTGAGGCAGCTGGATACACAGGACAAGGGCTTTTTAGCATCTTGCACATGTGGGACATCCTCTCAGACACTGGTGTCTCAACTAAAAAAGAGAGGAAACGATGACGAAAAGCAAATTTTGAAGTTCAGAGTGTTAGAGGAGAGGGTTGGCCTGGAGAAAGGATGTGCAGGTCTCCTCTTTCTCCAGACATTCCTGATCCCTCAGTAGAGGGGTGGCATTTTGCATTGACCACAATCAACGTGTGCTGTCCACCACTGGAGAGGGCAAAAACCCCTCTGTGATTGTTGATTGCACTGAGCAGCCTCAAGAGCAAACAAGAGCAGAATTTCCTCTTCTGCACAACTTGTGCCCACCCTTTAAAAAACTTGTCCTCCCAGCAATGCTCTCTCAAGCTGGAAATGCCCAAAGAGATGATCACAATGCCGAGCACGAGCCAGCTGAGTGCCGCTCTGAGCCTCAGAGGGATGACGTTCCCGGTTAATTGGGAGCGGGTGTTTCTCGACTCGTGCAAAGGGCATGCTATTTTTGTAATGGTCTGGTTCCAGATCACAGCCTCCCCGTGTTGGGCTCTGCACATACATCTAATGAAAGCCAGGTCCTGCCTAGGAGCCCATACAATGGGCTCAGAGCTGGGAAGAGCGCTCTGAAGCCTCTCACCCAGGGGCTTTGCGAGGTTGCCCGCCAGGGTCTGTTTTTTCCATCCTCACTCATGTCAGAGAAGTTAAATATTTACTGGAGCTATTAAATATTTATGCTAAGTTGGTCCTCCCGTGGGGAGGCATCCTATGGCTGACTCCAGGGGGTCTGCAGCCAGTTCACTCACGTGTCTGTGCTAAGCTCAGCCCTGCTCCAGAGTGCAAACACACGGGGACTTCATGGGGCTGCCATGCACTCTAGGGAAGGGAAATACATGGTTTTAGCTACAATAATTCTATTGGTGGCTCTTTGGGTGTCTTCCTTAAAGATAAGTCCCTCATGAAAGTGTAGGTTGCTCTTTGCTCTCCTTCCACCCCATGGTTTGCAATGCCACCTCACTCCTGTTTTGTGGGAAGCTGAGTGAGAACATCCAGACCCATCTCCAGCTCTGTTCATTCTTCCAGCTGGTCTCCAGCACCTCCAGAGAGCAGGGGGACTCGAGGCAGAGGGTTCCTATTCAACAGCATCCAAGGAGACCCATGGTCAACTCAATAAGAGCATGAAATGTGGCAGTGCCAAAGCAAAAACCAAATGGGAAAAGCTCTGTCCCATCCCAGGAGCCAGCGCCAATCCTGGGACAAGCTCCTCACTCCCATCCACCAGAGTGGGTTAATGCTGCTGCAACTCCCTGCTGGAACAGGGCCAGAGGAAAAAGGCTCCACCATTTCCCAGTCAGGCTGGAAAACAGGCCAGCTGTTTTCTCCAGCAGCAGAAGGTTGTTTATTCTGGGCCAGATTCAAGAGCGCGTTGTCCCCTCAGCCCCGCTCTCCAGCCCGCGGTGGGGCTGAAGGGCACAACCTGCCCGGGGGGAGCTGGGCACTCTCCCACCTGGTGTGACCCTCCGCGGGCGCCACTCTGCCCTTTCTGTCCCCATCCCTTTCCTTTCCAAGCAGGGCTGGGGACGCCCTTTCCTGCCTGGCACCCGGCTGGCCCGACAGCAGACACGGCGCTGCCAAGCGCCACCACACTGCTTCCCCTCCCTCCACAGTCCTGGCCAAAGGCCCACCACGTTCTCATCCTCTCTGCTGCACTATCAACCTGAAAAATGCACCTGGGGAAGAGAGAAAGAGTAAAGAAAGGAAAAAGAAAGGGAGAAAGAAGCCAGCCTTTGGCTCGGGCGTGCCAAAGGGAGCACGAGCGCGCGCGGGCTTGGCTCCTTTCCTCGCCAGCTCTTTTCCCAGCAGAGCCATAAGGGATGGGGAGAGTACAATTGTGAGTGGAGCAGGTCCCAGCGGCTCCACCGGCCCTGGGCTGGGATAGCCAAGGGACACTGAGTGCTCCACAGGGACATATTTCCAAAATAAAGTCATTCTGGTGCTCCTCCAGCCCCACCAGCCACACAACGGCTCGCCGCAAAGCATCGCTGCCGCCCCCACGGCCAAAGTAAAGCTGTGAGGAGCCCTGACCCTGCAGAGGCCAGGCTGAGAGCTCCCCAGGCAGCCCCTTCCTCCAGCCACAGCGGTTCTCAGTGTGAAGAGCAGCACGTGGGCTTGGCCGGATGCACACGCGGCCCCCACAGCCTTCCCAGCACGGCCTTCTGCCCTGCCTCCTCTTCCTCCTGTCCTCCCCATCTCCCATTTCTCCCATGAGCATTGCTGCTTTTTTGCCATCCACACTCTGGTGAGGGGACACAGATGGAGTCAGTGCACCAGCCTGGTTTGCCTGCTGCAGACTGAGCTTGGCTTGTCCTGAACACAGGTGGATGTTTGGAGCCCAAAATAGGGATGACATTGTGGAAGGGCAGCTGAGAGGAGCAACTTGAGTTCCTCAGCTCACAGAGCTGCACTGTGCACCCAGCCTGCTGCAGAAGGGGTGCTGTGGCTTTGCTTGCTGCAGGACACTTCTGAGGACACAAGCCACAGGTGTGAGATACCAGTTGTTCTGGGAGAGTGGCCCACAGGAAAACAGCTGAAAATTAAGGCTGGCAGATGTTTGAAGTCATCCCAGGAGATGGAGTTGTGAAATCCAGGTGCAGAGCCTTCAGAGTCCCCTTTGTTCACCTCAACCTGCCCAATGCTCCCCCTGCACCACAATCAGATGCCAAACTCCTTCTCCATTTCTCAGCGAACCCACAACTAATGCCCTCCATGTGCACAAAGAGCAAGCCCTGTCCATCTGCTCTCCCATGGGACCCCACTCATTAAACACTAATCTAGAGATTCTGGAAGTGGATCACACCCTGAGAACACCATGCACCCTGCACAATGGTTCATGTGGTGGATCCTTACAGAAGGTGACAGCCCCAGCTCTGAACTCTTCACAGAACAACCTCTAAAATCCCCACAAGGTTTGCCCACCTCAGTCTCCAGCACAGCCTGTAAATGTCACAGCATGCACACTTGGGTCACCCTGATCGCTGTCCCCAGCCCTTCCACTTAGTCACCTCTTCCTTACTGTGATAAATTAAAAATCAAATGGGTATTACCACACTGATGGTCATTCTCATAATCCTCTCATCAGCATTAAATCAGCACCCCTGACAATGCACTGCAGGCACCAGCAGGGCTGAGATGAGCAACAACAACAAAAGGAAATCAGTTCTCCAAGGGAATGGCCAGCTCTGGGTGTCCATGGCCAGGCACTCAGGCCTGTCCCACCACAGAGCCCATCACCTCCCCAGCACCTCCACACCAGCTCAGCACCCACAAAGGACCTCAACAAGGTGGGGACCAACAACTGGGGTCATCTGGGTGGGCCTGGGAGCCTGTGCCCATCCGTGGTGCACAGGGGATGTAGGAGAGAGCCACAATGACATTAGAGGGGGTTGGGACTAAGCAAAGCTCCTGATGTCCCTGCTCTAAACACTATTCCACGATGGGGACACAGGGATGTCCGTGGGGCACCCTCTGCCTGAAAACCTCATCTGAAATAGCTGAGGATGCCTCATCATCATGGTCCATCCCCAGATGATGTGAGCAGAGATTGGCTTGGATCCACCAGCAAATGTCTCAGTGACATTTTGATCTTCCTTGCTGGAAGAGGCTGTGAGGAAGGGGTCACCCACCTCACTTTTTCCGCACCTTCCTGGAAAATGGGCAGGAAAGGAAAAGTTGCATTGGTTAGAGAGCATTCCACCAGGGCTCAGGGTCTGGATGGAGCAGTGCTTGGAGCAGACACTGCCAGGAGAGCTGGGGCCCTCCCTGCTCCCTGGAGAGAGGGGCTCAGAGAGGTGGGGCACACCCCCTTGGGAGGGGTTCCTGTTTGCAGGGAAGGAGGAAAGGACACGGACGTGGCAGTCAGGGATGTACCATTGGCCCTGCTAATAGAAACCCTCTGTGTAAACAGGGAGAGGATCCAACAGAGATCAGAGATGGTTTTTCTTTCAAGAAAATTAAACATTTAAAACATTTGAGAACACACGCCCTCACCCCCCGGACAGTAATTAACTTCTTCCTGTGCAGAGCACGGAGCACTTTCCAAAAACAGAGCTAGATGGATTATTTTTCAAAGGAAATGTTGTTGAAAGGATCTTCTGTTATGTCCCAAAGTGGGAAAACAGGCACAGTGGCTGAGGAAGGGCTTGCTCCATGCATGTGCCACACCGTGGCTGCCTGAGGAGGTGGTGCCACTCCAGATGATGCTGGTCTGGGGGACACGTGGTGGTTGAGCAGTAGCCATCATGTTTGATGGAAAAAAAGAATCTTTGTTTGGTCATTATGGGACCCTAAAAATCAATAAAAATAAAGCAGTCACCAACAGCAGAAAAAGAATCCCAAACTCAACCTGTGAGGGATGCATTTCCTTTCCCCAACATGACAGGGCACAGGAATCTTGCAGTGTGAGAGGGGAGATAAAATCAGATGCAGATGCAAATATATGCAGTGTTGGAGGGGATTTACATCCCAGGTCCCCAAATGAGCCCATATCTTCCTGTGAACTTGGGAAGTTCAGCCCTGGTTCTCAGAGCAGTAGCATGAACAGAGGCAGCTGGTGTGTGTGCTAAACGAGCACAGTGTGAGTTACATCCCAGCAGTAAAAGGACTCCACGCTAGCCAAGGTGTTTGGTGGGAACAGAAAAACTCCCCAGGCTGATCCCACCACTCTCCCTGAGCCTGCAGAGAGCAGCACAGGGAGGCAGGGCCGGATAGAAATGGCTGAGAGCTGGTTTTGAGAGACAGTTGTGCTTTGTAGCAAAGTCTGAGGTTTGGATGTTTGTTTTCAGTGCAGCGCTGGGAGGGAAATAAAACCCAACATTTTTTGCGACACAGACTTGTGGGGAAACAGCCTTTCTCTGGTTGAAAAGGTCAGGTTTGCTTTCCATATCTCCCTCACATCAAAAATGTCCTGCAATCCCTGGAGCTCGCGAGGAAAATTTCCTCTTGCAAAGTTAAGTGAGGGCAGGCCTGCGGGGAGAGCTCATTTCTTTTTCTACTCCAGACTGAGCCAGTCTGAGGAGGAATGAGTCTGGGTTTGAGCACCCAGATGCCCTTTGAGGTCTGGGGTAAAGTCACCACAGAGCTGGGCTGCTCAGCAGGACCCGCCTGGCAGCTCAGGGCATCCCACCCAGGGATGTGACTCAGGGCCCTGCCCTGGAGCAGGGGACAGCAGGAGCTGTCATCACCCAGGCCTGCCCTTGTGCCTCTCCCCGGGGACAACATCCACAGGAATCTCATTTGCCAATGTGCCTCATTACGGATGGGAAATTCTGTGCTTGGGGTGAGAAGTCTTCTGGCTCTGCTCCTGTAATTTTTCTTCATCCCTTTTATAATCCTAAAATCATCCCGAAGTTTACTAATTCCCTTCGGGCATCATCTCTCCACTCTGACTTCATCCTGCAGTCTTCCTTTGGCTGAGACTTAGCTTTTAGCATCTTCCCTCCAGCAAGGATCCCTCTGCGTCAGCGTTGCGAGGAGTTTTGGCACCGCTGGCCAGAATCTCCCTCCTAATGAGACATCCAGGGCTCAGCCTGGGAGGATGGCGAATGCAGACAAAGAAAATATAATTCAAAGCGACAAGACAAAGGGATCTGTTGGATGGGGACCAGTGCATCTGGAGAAGCATCTTTGTTTCAGAGGGAGAAGAGAGCAAAAGCAAGAAAAAGAAAGGAAGAAGGCGACGGGAGCAGGATTGTTCCTGGCCTGCAGGTGTGTGAGTGTAGGGAAGGCAGGAGAGCCCTGGGCATTAAAATCTTTCATTGCAGGCTGCCCACCTTTGGCTGTTCACTGCACACTCCCTCGTGGGGTGTTGTGTTCCTGTGCCCACAGGCAGCGTGCTGTGCTCTGCCCTTTTCTCTTTTCCCCATGCTCTGCCCTTTTCTCTTCCCCCACCATCTGCCGTGGCAAATTCCCCCGAGCATCTCCCGCCCTGGCGTTGAGTTTCAGCACTGTGTAGAAAACAAGAGGGAGAGAAACCCAAACCCCACCTGTAACAGCCTGAGGAGGGACAGGTCCCATCTGTGCCTGATGCCCATCTCAGTGTCCTCTGGCCTCTGCTTTGGGGGCACTGGGTGATGCTGGGGCTGCTGGGCAGGGGGAGGATGGGGAATGCAGGGCTGTGCACACACAGTGGGATCCTCTTTCCTTGTATGGCTGGGGCTGCTGGCGGCACAGTCCCCCCCTGACCCCATTGTTTCAAGTTACAAAGCTGCCCAATCCCACTGAGCCACCTCAGATCCGAGGCAAGAGCCGGCAGCTGCTTTGAAATCCAGGCTGGAGCAGACAGAGCTTCCAACAACAGCTGGGCTCCCTCCTCGTGGGGCACAGCACCCCAGCCCTGGGCACCAGGGAGGGCACCGAGAGCCAGCGCTCCTCTCTGATCCTTGCCATGGAGGAAGGGAAAAGGACATTCAGACCTGGAGCAAGGCTCCCACAGCCCCCAGAGCAACCAGCACCCTCCTGTGCCTTGTGTGGCCATTTTCCATTTATTTATTTTCCATTTATTTTCCATTTCTTTCTTTTATTTTTCTTTTCTTTCCATTTCCTTCTGGAGAAGCCCCTGGCTCCTGCTAAGTGATACACAGGGATGCATTTTGTATCCCCAAGCAATCTGGTCCATTTTGGATGGCACATACCTGTGGCTGTGTCAGACCTCTCCTGCAGAGTGTCCAACTCATTGACTCCTGAGAAAACAATCATGGGAAAAGGTCTGCAATCCATGCCAAGTTTATTGTCCTAAATTTGGTTTCAACCCTTCTGTGCCCATCAGTGCCTGCAGCACACTCTCCTGGCTCTTGGGCCACTCAGCCCTGAATTTGAGACACTCTGTGGTGATGGGAGCTGGGAGGGTGGAATGGGGGCACTGGGCTGGCTGTCCCACAGGCTGATCCAATTCTTCATGCACAGTTAACTCCTGCTTGGATGGCCGGGAAGGAGAACACAAGGCCATGGCTGGGACAAACTTGGTCATGCTCAGCCACATTCCTGCCTTCAAAAGGGTGCAGAGAGCCTGGGCCTCTGTGCACAAGGGCCCTGGGAGATCACATTACTCGGGGCTTTTGTAGCCTTAACAGCTGTGACAGGGGCAGCAAAAACTATTAGAGTGCAGGGCTGTGTGTGTGAGAGGGGCAGGGCCCGGCCTCCCCAGCTCATGGGGCATTAATCCCCCAAACAGATTAATGATGCTCAGTGCTTTGAAGAGCAGAAAAGGAGATGGGAGACTAATTGGGGAGATCAGCAGGACCAAAGCTGGCACATGCTGTCCCCAAAGCCCCAGACAGAGGTTGGAAAATCAGCTTGTCCCCTGGGGAGCTCAGCCTGCCCCAGGAACCACAGGACAGAACAATGAAATCTCCTTTGGGGTGTCCCACTGACCAGGAAGGGGTGGCAGGGACCAGTCCCTGCTCCTCAGGGATTGCTGAGCTCCCTCTGCACCCTCAGCTGTGCCAGGAGCTGGGTTCAGCCCTGAGCCCTGGCACACCTGAGCCATGAGCAGTGGGACAGATGGGGGCTGTTCATGGAGCAGAGCAGCAATGCCAGCCTGAGCCCGTGCTCTCCTGTCCCTCCCAGCCACCAGCACACTCCCCACAGCCCTGAGGGAAGGAAAGAGGCCTTGTGGGGGCTGCTGGGCAAAGAGGAGAGGATTTGTCACCACAAACCAGTGAATCCATGTGGGAATGCATTAGCTTCCCCATGGGATGTACCTGCCCACACAGGTGGGGCTGCAGGAACACCCCCAAAAGCTGTTATCCATCCTTCTGGCTGCTCCAGCCTCTTCACCGGGGTGCTGCCTCGCTCTCCATCAGCATCACAGCAAGCTGTCACCCTCCTGCAGCTCCTGGCAGGGACTGAGCTGATGGTTTCCTTGGGCTGAGATTAAGGAGGGTGTGAGGAGAGTGGCAGCAGGGTGCTCTGAGGGCTGCTGTGGCTCCTTCCTTCACCAATTAGAAACATGCAGCCACCAATGAGTTACCTGCTCTCCCCTTGGCACCTGCATGAGACAGAAGCTTTCCCTCAGCCCAGCTTTGATCAACCAGCACCCTGCAGACACTTGGTGGGAAAAGGGTCTCTCCCCCCGTCCATGGATCCAGCATTTTTATTTGCATTCATCATCCTGGCCGTGATTAATGCTGCAAGGACTGCTGGTATTTCCTCCATGCTTCCCCTTTGCAAAGGGCTGGCACCAGGAGAGCAGGCTGAAAGGCCTCCTGAGCTAAAAAGCACATGTCTCTGCATCATGTACTCTGGGGCCAGGCTCCCAAGCTGGGACAGCAGCAGACATTGGTCTCTGGGTCACAGATGTCCATGAAACATCCTTCTCCCGAGCTGCCCCAGCCCCCCAGCCTGCCTGCCCTTCAGCATCCAGACCTTCCCAGGCCATTCCCTCTTCCCAGGGAGGCAGGAAAGCTCCCAGGACCAATTTACCCCGTGTGGGCAGCAGGGAAAGCATTTAAGGCTTGGAGGTGTATCAGGGCCACTGCAAGCAGCAAAGAAAAATAAACAGGCACAGGATCTCGCAGCAAACCAGCAGCCCTGGGAAGAGAAGCCACAAGCCCCCAGTGCTGGGTGGGTTTGTTGGGCTCTGAGCATCATTTTCTCTGAGCTGACACAGGTAGAGCTGCAGCCTCCATGCAGGATACAGAAACCCATCCAAAACCTGCATCTCTGCTGTCACAATTCCTAAGTTATTTTTCTCCAAACTTACCAGTCAGTGGCTGACAGGCTTTGCCACTGCCTCAGCCAAGAAATGCCTCCCAGACAGTTTGGGTCAGGGCTGCCTTTCCTGATCTGCTCTCACCTGATTGCTTCCCACTTCTCACCAAGAGGCTCAAACCATCTGCAGAGATGCTCTGGATGTGAAGGGGCATTTACAACCCAACTGAGTTCTGCAAAACTCTTCTCTTTGCACCAAAATCCTGGTGGGAACCTCATCCCTTCATCCCACAGTGCCTCAGTTCCCCATCCATGTCACAGATGTCTTTTTCACTAAAAATCCTTTCTTCAGGATTTTCTCTTCTGGGAAGCTGAGGCTTCAGAAAAAGAATGTGAACAATGGTTGTCTGCTGCTGTGGAATGCAACAAGTAGATTTTTGATTGGGCTATCTTGAATGTTTATAATTAATAGCTAGTCAAGGACTGAGCTATCTCAGACAGAGTCCAAGAGAGCTAGCTTTGATATAATTTTTTTATTTTCTATTCTTAGTGCAGCTAGCTTCTGAGGAAACTTTTTCCTTTCTTTTTCTTTTTAGTATAGTTATAATGTAATATATATATCATAAAATAATAAATCAAGCCTTCTGATCATAGAGTCAACATTCTCATCTCTCCTTTCACCTGAAAATCCCTGTGACCACTGTCACACATCCCTGCTTTGGGAACGTTTTTCCCAGGGGAACGGGAAGAACCTTTGTGGATTTCCCCTCCTCCCCTGAAGCTCTGGTGTTTCATTTTTACCTGACTCCCCTCCGTGTCCCCTGTTTGGATAGAACTGTGTCCATCTCCTCCCGCTGAGCTGATGAAAGACCCCCCTGCACATCCCCCGATGCTCCACTACAGAGAGCCCCTATTCTGCAGAGCCAGGAATCCGAGCGGCTGCTGATGCTTTCAGGCTCATCTAACGACTTCCAGAGCCTTAATTTAATTTAATTACCATCCCCTTCTTATCTTAGTCATCCTGCCCGTGTTTATAAACAAAACACTGACTCCCTGCCCCACGGCTGCAACCTGAGCGCGGCACCTCCCATCTGCACAAGCCATCGCATTCCTCTCCCGGCGCATCTGCCAGATGTCCGCAAGGAAGCCCGTGCAAGCCGCGACTGGAAAGTCGGCTGGGGGAAGATGCTGCTGCATTAAGGACTCGGCTTTCATCTCGCCCGGAGCGCCTGCTTTGCTCCGTGCCCGCGGTGAGGAATTTGGGTTGAGGTTCCGCAGCCCTGCGCTCCTGCTGCGGGTGGTGCTTCCCTCTGCTGCCGGCTCAGCCCCGGCCCTGCGCTGGGGATTTGTGCGTTCCAAGCCTGGCTGGGTGGCTTTTGGGGAAAAAAGGGGTGATGTGAACGGCCGGGGTGGTGTTTGTGAACTGCTGCGCTGTAAATGTTCAGCAGAGGACACAGAATGCCAGGGATCCTGGGAGTGCCCTGCTGCGCCATGGCCAGAGCTGTCACAAGGGTTACACAGCTCCAAAATGAGCCCCAAAGTGGAGGAACAGTCACTCCCAAACCCACAGGAGCTCAAACCCACTGCTCCTGGAATGTTGGGGGTCCCTGCCCAGTCTGAGCATCTTTTCCTGCACCATGGGTGTGAAATGAGTGATGGTGCAGCCAACTCCATCCCTGCCCCATGAAGATCAAGGCCCTGTTTTTGAGGTTCTCCCTGTTTCCTCTAAAGGATGTCAATCCTCAAAATATGTCTCTTCCCCTCCAGGGAGTTCTGACAATCTCACACACGGCTGGAGAGAGAGCTGGAAGGCTTCCAGCAGAGCTGTTGTTTGGTGTCTTTCATGACGCTGATTTTCGGTCCTTCTAGAGCCCAGAATTCCTTTGATTTTCAGTTCTTCAAGAGCCCAGGTTCTTTCCAGTCTGGACAAACATTGCTGAGATAACCTGACTGTTATAAAGGTGAGTGAGCTCCTGCTAACCAGAGAGACTCTCGTAAACACCAGAACAAGGGACTTGGCTCGGATCAGGTGTAAAAACAAACTTTGGCGTCGACTTCAAAAGGCTGGGAGTTTAAAAAGCAGTTATGATGCAACCTCCTTTGTATGCAGGCAGGGATGGCAGCCCCTGCAGGAGGGCGGGATGGGCCCAGGGGGGCATTTGCAGGAAATGCTGCAAGCCCAGCGTGATTCAGAGGGGGCAGGTCCAGGGGAAAGGGCAGCCCACTCCCTGTGTTTGCCTTCTGCCATTAATGGAGCTTCTGAAGGGATGCCACAGGAGCGGAGCTATGGGGGAGGAAAGTAAATATCTTGCTCTGTTTTCTCTCTTCGCTGCAATACTCGAGCTGCCCCCTGAAATGCCCCTGCAGCATCCCCTGGCTGGCTGCAGGCTGGCAGAAGTGCAGAGCATTTACTCTGCTGAGATGTGGTGGGGCTGGGGTGAGCCACCAGCTTAAAGCCCTGTGCTGGGAAGAGGTCTCAACCAAAATGTAAAAATCAGCCCTTTCCCCATCACTTGGCCTCCTGACAGATTTACATCCACAGGGCAGGCTCTGTGTCTGGCCACGGTTTGTATCTGTTGGCCCAGAACACTGAAATAATTGGTGCCTTCTTGCAGAGACAGCAGCAGTAACTTGGGCTGCTTTGTTTGTGTGACCTGATGCTCCCACAGCACATCCCAGCTCCCAAAAGTCCCTAATTCATTTCCACGGTGGTGGGTCCAGGACAGTCACACATCCCTGGGACCAAGGGGATGCCAACAGCACAGCTACAGCCAGTGGCTGACAATATCTGTCCTGAAGATGTCTGTTTATGCCCTGAAATTCAGTCTGCAGCTAGTGTGGCTGCTGGTATCTGCCATCTCAGAGGTAAAAGACATTCTGGAAAGGTTCTGGTGTGTTTGGTTGGGTAAGAGCAAGCTGAAGTTTATTAGAAGGTAATTCTTCTGCTAGACCGATGGATCAATCAGGAGGACCAGGATGCCTGGCAGTGCTGTGGGGGTTTCTGTGCTGGAGGTCAGGTCACAGCACGGATATAGGGGAAGATTGGTTCAAATCACTGCAAACAAATCCCTTCCCAAGAACTGCAGCCTCCACATCACCCTGTGTCCTTGGATGGACATGAGCAGGGGCAGGCTGAAGCACCAGCTCATGGAAGGGAACTGAATGGGTCCCCTGCAGCACCCAGGGAGCAACACTGATGGGAGCTGACACATGGGACCACAAAGAGCTTGAGGAGACCACACACAACCATCTCCATGTCCGACATCACATTCCCTGTGTGTCCCTTAGGGTAAAATAGATCAGAAAACCCTCTAACCCTGTGGCCACAGCATTGCTGAGCACAGGAGCAGGGGCAGAGCTGCTCACTGGCAGGAAGGACACAGGGTTTTCCTATTACAGCTCAGTCATGGGACTAATAAAGGCTCTTTAATCATTGTTGGTCGCTTGTACACACACGCACACAAAGGACACTCAGAGCTGGAGTGCAGCAGCAGCCAGCACCTGGCAAAGTCATTACTGGCCAGCCTAATTTATTTCTAATCTGATGCTGAGGAAGAGAAAAAGTTAAATGCAAGCTGCTGCCAAGAGAAGAACTTGGCCCATGTTGGAGGGAAGGTTGTGATGGAGGTGTGAGCAGTGGAGAGGGAAACTGAGGCAGAAGAGGGTGCAATACATAGATATGGATATAGATATAGATATAGATATAGATATAGATATAGATATAGATATAGATATAGATATAGATATATAGATATATAGATATATAGATATATAGATATATAGATATATAGATATATAGATATATAGATATATAGATATTGCACCTATACCTGGTGGGATGGCCTGGTGGGGTGCAGTGAGGAGCCCTCACTGTTCTGGGGTTCTGAGGGGGTCCTCAGGTGTGTGGGTAGGGTACAGCATACACCACAGCCCTGTGGCTGCTTCCCTTTGCCAGGGGATGGAAATGAATATTTCAATGAAACCTAATTTCCAGGTACAAACTACAACTGCCCTGGAGCTCTCTGACAAGGACCTTCCCAGGTATGCCTGAGCTGGACTCAAAACTGCCTGGGTTTTATTTAAACCTGTATCCAGACTACTGAGTTTAGGAGAAATTGGAGCTGCCTGGACCCCATCTCCTCAGGCTCCCCATCTCTTCATTTCAGACATCCCCCAATAAGTCTGGCTGCAATAAAACCTTATCAACCTATAAAACTCACCCTCCCAAGCACATGTTCTGGTGGCAGGATACCAGATAAGGGGTTCAAATACAGGAAACCACAGAGGGAGCTCAGCAGCAAAGGCACTTGAGGGAGGTCCTGCACAAACAATGTCCTGTCTGTGCCCTGGGCAAGGCACAGAGCCCATCCCTGTGGCAGCAGCCCATGGGTGCTGTGGGGTGGGATGGAGGTGGGGTAGCTGCCCCATGGGTCACCAGTCCTTTCAAAATGAGCTTTGGATCCCACCAGGATTCCATCCAGGCATGCCAGGGCAAATGCAGCCAGTGCTGACAGCAGCTGCTGAGCCTGGGCTGAGCAGTGAGGTTACCTGAGGGGATCACATCTGCCACAGTCCAGTGAAAACTTTTCCCTTCCCTTTTTTTTTTTTTTTTTAATTTTTGTTTTGTTTTTTTTTTTTTTTTTTCTTCTGGAATAACACATAAAGTTCAGCAAACATTATTCACACATTTGTGAAGTCAAGGTTGGTATCCTCATGTCTGACAGCAGCTTCCTTGTGTCCTTTCTCTGAGCTCGGAAAGATCAACCCATCTGAAAGGAAAATACCTCAGTGACATGTTTACTTTTTTCACAGCTTGTTTTCTTGCCTGGATTGGAAAGCCTGAGGCCATCAGTGTTTAAATCTGGGTTTAAAACCCAGAGCCTGTTGTGGGCTGGCAGGTGGAGGCACAGCCTCAGCATGCAAGAATCCCTCACCCTGAACTCCCAAATATTCTCGGCAGCAGTGAAAGATTTTGTGGCAGTCAGTGCAGGGGGATGGGCTGTTCCACTCTCCATTTGAATTTTTCAGATGACCTTAGTGTTCATTCCAGCCCAAAGTTATACCCTTTTGTATTCATTCATTTGATTTTATCCAGTTTTTCCTGTTGGCCCAGGAAACCCTCTCCCCTCTCAATCCTGATATTTAGGGATATCATCATCCATCAGCCAAAACTTTTCAATGTATAGTGCTAAAATAAATAACAAAAAATAATACAAATTAAACTGAGCTTCTCCACCCTGTCTGCATAAGCAACATTTCCAGGCCCTGAATCACTTCTGAGGCACTTTTCCTGGACACTCCCAGTGTGCCACCCTCCTCTTGGCAAGGGGACACCAGAGCTGGGACATGGCCCTCCCTGCTCTCACCCCATTGTCACAGCCACAGGAAATGCACCCTCCATCCTCACCCCCCCACGGCTGATGGGACACAGGCAGAGCTTCTGCAGTGAAAGCACAAATCTGAGGAGCCTGAATTACCCCTGAGGCACCACAGAAACGTTTTTAGAGGGTGTCCCACTAAAATGAGTCTAAAAGTCCTGGTTCTGCCATGGCTTTCACATATTTTTGTTTCCAAGAAAGAGGTTGTCCCATCCTATAAATCATACCTTCCCTTTTCCTAGAATCTCCTTGTGGTTGTACTAAAAAAGGCAATTCTGGCTTGTACCAAGCTGAGTGATCAGGTTTCTTTTTAGCAGCTGTCTAAAAGTGCTACCAGAAGGGTTTTATTTTTCCCTTAACAGGTAAAACCGTGGAGTCTCAAGCACCAATCACTTTGCAACCCCTCTGTGAACCCCACACATTTCCCCAGGACAGCTGCACCTCCCATCCCCGTTTGTCCTCCCATCAGGTGAGCTCTGATGGCTTTGCTTTGTTAGAATTTATCAATTTATCTGAGCAGCAGATAAATAGAGCACTTCAGCTCTGTTTGTACCACGGGCTGATGCCAAGTCAAACCACACAGTCAAGGCTGTGCCATTGACAAGATCCTCTTTATCAGTCCAATGGAGAAATGGAGATGTTAGCAGAGGTCTATTTTCATCATTTTCTGGGCTTGGCACCAGTTACACCCCTCTTTTAATTAACTACATGTTGCTTTGTATTCAAAGCCATCTCAGTATTCCAGCAGTGAGGGATGCCAAGCCGGCAGCCTCCAAATAACCCCAGGGGCCTCGTTGCCCTTTGCTAAATGCTGGCTTCTTCCTGGAGCTCCTCCCACAGCCTGAATTTAGGAGCAGGGTTTGGAACACCAGGGTTTGGGACACCAGGGTGTGGGACACCAGGGTTTGGGACACCAGGACACCAGGGTTTGGGACACCAGGACACCCAGGGTTTGGGGCACCAGGGTGTGGGACACCAGGGTTTGGGACAACAGGACACCCAGGGTTTGGGGCACCAGGACACCCAGGGTTTGGGGCACCAGGGTTTGGGACACCAGGGTGTGGGACACCAGGGTTTGGGACAACAGGACACCCAGGGATTGGGACACCAGGGATTGGGACTCCAGGGATTGGGACACCAGGACACACAGGCTGCCCTGCAGAGCCCCATCCCTGTGCTGAGGTGGGCACTGCTGGCTCCTCCTGGGCAGCAGGACCCTGAGGCACGTGGTGGTGTGGGGAGGGTCTCAGTTTCCAGCTGTTTTCCTTTGTGAGTGGGGTGAGGATTTGAACTCAGCCCGTCCCAGCGTGGCTCCCAAGCATTAATCTAACAGGGTGCCTCTGTTTCCATGACCCTGTTTCCACCCTCAGCATTATGCTCCACTCCAGCTCCATGAGCTGTTCCAGATGTTTTGGAAAACCCCTTGCAGTTTGGTAAAAGCTCCAGAAAACAAGATAATTTCTCCCATCAGAGAGATCTGAAGGAGGAGGAGGAGTAGCAGCAGAGGATGTGAGGAGCAGAGTCACGGCTGGATAACATCTCCCCAGGCTACAATCCACATCAAGCACAAACCAGGATTGATGGAGTGCTGAGGCAGGTCAGAGCTACCACAGACGTCTCTTGGAGATGAAGGCCAAACCCCTGCAGTCCTTGTCCTTTACCATCAGTGGGAGTTTTGCCCCTGGCTGCAGCAAATGGCATTTCCCTCTGAGCCTGAGGGGTTGGAGACACCACCAGCCACGGCAGGAGCAAGGAAAGATGGATACAGCACATTCTGGAGCTGCAGCTCTGTCCTCAGCTCCTCAGCGTGCCTTGGCTTCTCCTGAGCTGCTACTGAGATGCAGATGGGATTCAACCCCAACTCCCAGAGCTGCTCTGTGAGCAGGCAAACTGCAGCCAAAGTGTGGGTGGGTCTGGGTGGAGCCTTCTGTGGATTAAACCCCTTGCTGGACCCCTCCATCCCCCACACTGTGCTCTTCCTGCCGGTTTGTGTGCCTTCCTCTTGCTGAATCCTTGCACTAACAAATGTTTCATTCACAAAGCATCCCTTCAGCTCCCGTGCTGAAATTCTCACGCTCCACTTACTCCTATCCATAACTATATAGAATCAAATTACATGTAAAGCCAGCACCAGAAATAGAGAGGGACTGAATCAACAGCCTGGATTCAGCCTCCACCCAAGCCAGGAGTTGGCTGCAAGCTGGACCTGCCTCCAGACTTTGTGGCTGGAGCCCATCTGCAAGTCTAAAAGCCAAAATGAAAATAGAGAAGAAACCAAGCAACACGGCATCTCCTGGTCTTGACCACAGGCTCCCTAGGGGGCAGGGCCTGTTTGTTTGTCTCTAGAACAATTTCACTGTCTGTGAATGAGTCTTGCAGCAGGAAGGGGCAGAGAGAAGCAGAGTTCTCAAGGGGAAGGTGGGTTTGTGGCTCCTGCAGCCTCAGAGCAGCCAGCAGCAGGATGGGCAGCAGCAGACATGGCTGTAGGGAGGGCCATGATTCCCCCTTGTGATGGTGGTCACAGGGGTTTTCTGGTGAGGGAAGAGACGAGAATGTTGACTCCATGTTCAGAAGGCTTGATTTATTATTTTATTATATATATTAGATTAAAACTATACTAAAAAGAATAGAAGAAAAAGTTTCATCTCAGAAGGCAAGCTAAGCTAAGAGTAGAAAGGAATCAATAATAAAGGTTTGTGTCTCGGACAGAGAGTCCAAGCTAACTGGGCTGGGATTGGACATTAATTATAAACATCCAAGATGGGCCAGTCACAGATGCACCTGTTGCATTCCACAGCAGCAGATAATCCATGTTTACATTTTGTTCCTGAAGCCTCTCAGCTTCTCAGGAAGAAAAATCCTAAGAAAGGATTTTTAACGAAAAGATGTCTGCGACACCCCCTCTTCATTCCTCAGCACTTCTTTGAGCCCCAAAATCTCAAAAAAAATGTGGTGCCATTGGCTACCACCTCCTTGGCTCCTGCCTGGTGTGACAGCAGGGCAGCTGCTCCTGGGCAGTGGCTGGAGGAGAGGATGGAGGGGAGCCAGGCAAAGAAGGGAGGCAAGGGCAGCCCCTGGCCCCTGTGCAGGGCAGGGGCTCAGGGGGCTCGTGGGGCCTCTGGTCCTTTCCAGTCCCACCCTCACCCTGGGACCCGAGAGCTGCCACTCAGCCTCTGCTGTGTCTCTCACTCTGAGCTATCCCTGTCACATCAGGAAACAAAAATGCGTTTGGTTCCCCAAACGGGAGAAGGGTTTTTTGTCACCGTCGTCATTTTTCTAGTTTCGCTCTTTGTTAGCAGCTCTTCCTCTTCCTCCCTGCTCTCCAAAATAGCAAAAAGCTGCATCCTCCTCCCCCAGCTGCCTCTTGGAGGTTGCTGCAACAGCCAGCACTTCTGCTCAGCCACCAGCAGCAAAGGTCAGAGCCCTTTGGAGGGGACCAGTGCTCCCAGCTCAAGGGTTTGCTGACTGGGTGGCCTGAGGCACGTATGTGTGGGGTCCTGCTGGTACCTTTGGATGTGTGCCACACCCTGCCAGGCTGAAAATGTCCCCCCTGTGTCATTCCACCTTTTCCCAGAGCCTGGGATGGGGAGTGGACCCTACATCCCTTCTGCTGCTGTCACTGTCCCTCTCTTGCAGGGCAGTGATGAGCTGGTGCCTCACTGCCACAGGACCAAGAGAAGGAAGCAGTGGTGGTGCAAGGAGTGGTCAAATACTCAGAGGAGGAGGGAGGACATGCTCAGGCTCCCAGAGCTGCAAGCCTCTCACTCCCTAACCCTTTTCATGACCAAACCCAGAGTCCCTCCCCAACAAATGCCTCCAAGCCCCCTCTAAGCTCCCTGGTGTCTCCTTGGGGTGGGGTTCACGCTTCTATCACAGCTCCAGAAACCCAGCATGATGCCATCTATTGTGTCCCAGCACTGACCACCACTGATCTGCCTGGAGGGAAAACTGCTCATCCTGGTTGGAGGCAGCACCATCTGTGCCACCCTGACGGATGGTGGCCCTTGGACACAGCTCCTGCTGGGAAGGGGCTGAGCTGGCTCTGGCCTTGGCACAGCTTCCTCCTGGGTAAGTATTATTTGCACTTCTCTGTGCCTGGGAAAGGTCACTCAGGGCTGGGCAACTGGCTGGAGGAGGCTGAGATGTTTGTGATGCTGATGGTTTCATTGTTTTCTCCTTTTCGGAGTTTCTCTGCCCCCTTTAGTGCCAGTCACCATCTGACCCCAAACTGGACCTTCTCTAGGGTGCAGCCTGTGGGACAAATGTTTTCAGGTGTGATGAGGACATCAAACAAGGGCATGGAAAAGTTTTTATGATGTCAGAATCTATGACTCCTTATGTTAATGAGTCTCAGTAGAAAATGGTGAAAAAGCAGGGCTACACAAATTCCAAAGCTCCCCAGACCCGAACAATCCTCACGAAACCTGCCAATAGCCAGAAGGGCTCCAGCACACGGGAGACACCTGTGGCTGCTCCCTGAACCCCAGAGCATCCCTAAAACCTCACAGGCTGCCTCCCTCCCTCCCTCTTTCCACTGCTCCAGGCTCTCCTCTCCCTGCACGCTCTCCAGACCCACCTGCGGGCTCAGGCTGGGCTCCAGCCCACGCGCTGCTCCCGGGCACGAGTGAGGCTTTGGGGTGTGCAGAGCGCCCTGCCTGGGCCGTGCTCGGGCCTGCTGCCATGTGGGCTCCCTGGCCAGGGGGCTGGCATGGGGCTTGCAGCAGGAGATGGCTGTGCTGCTGCTTGTGCTGCAGCTGAGAGCAGGAGCAGAGCGCACGGCCAGGCTGCAGCCCCTCCAGTGGTGTGCATCGTCCTCCCCCTCTGCTTTGGGGCAGTAAATCATTCAGCACGGAATAAGAGCTGCTCAAACTCTGAGGAAGAATGGCTCCCGGAGACAAACCTCTCCTGGGAAGCACTTCTGAGCTGGCAAGAGTTAGCAATGGGGAATGAAGGGGGATTTGACAGTGCTGATGCTGCTCCTCAGGAACCAGGGACTCAACGTAAAAGTGAGCAGGGAGAGTTCGTACATAACCTCCCTCCCCTGAGGATCTGTCATTGCTGTAGCTCTGAGCCACCGTGGAGGGACAGGCAGCACACCCACACACTGAGAGGAGCACAACGGGGCCCAGTGCCAGCTCTCCTCCTCCTCCATCAATCACCAGGAACAGGCAGGCAGATGTCTCCTGAGGAGTTTGGAAGGTATCATCAAGGAGCAGGATAAATCAGGTCCCTGCATATACAACAGGGCAATTATTTACGGATCATCAAATATTGGCTCTGAAAACCCCAGGCATCAAACAGCAGCCTGTGCCAGGGGGTGTGTTCACCTTCTGCCTGCACCTCACAGAGCTGGAGCACTGGGATCAGCACCAGCTACGACCCAAACCCAGCACTGCTTTCCAGCAGGAGTCACTGGTGAGGGCAAAGGGAGCTATTCTGACATGGTTTTACCCCTTTCTCCCCGGGGAATTGAGCAGGTCAGGTTCACCAAGCGTGGCAGGACAACACCCAGCAGGTATGGGTACGGACCCACAGGGATCCGCTGCCTGCAGGGATGCTGTGTTGTAGCACATGTGGCCGCCCCAAGCCAAAGAAGGAGGGGTAGGTACAACCTGATCTCAGCCACTCTCTGCCTCAGGGCTTTGACCTCTGGAAGAGCCTGGTTGAGTTTCTGGCTGGGCCTGGCCACCCCTGCCAGGAGCAGCAGCAGTGGCAGCAGCCGTGCCTGGCGGGATGCCCTTATAAGAGCAAACTCGAGCTCCCAGTCATAAACGAAACCCTTCTCTTTCATTTACTCATCTGACCTGGCAGTGCTGGGACTGATAATGCTGGTTTCCTTTTAAGCAGAGGCCAGTCATAAATAAAATAAACCAGGCATGCTTTGTGTTTGCACTCCTTGCCTTTCATCCCCGCTCCTCAAAGCCGCGGAAGGGAAGTCCTGAGCGGGGAGCAGGAGCTGGGCTGGGGACAGCAACAACTCCAGCCTTGGCCTCAGCTGCACTTTGCGGCTTCATGGCCCTGTGCAGGGGTGGAATCACCTTCCCCTTTCCACCCAAAGAGCAATAAGAGGCAGAGACTTCACTTTTCAATGAGTCTCATTCACAGCACTGTCCAAGACAGAACCAGGCTCCTTTTCTTACCATCCACAAGAATAAAAGCAGAATTCCATAGCCAGCAGCTATCAGACAGCTGCTGAGGGAGAGAACATGCTCTTCCCTTCCCCAGCACCAGTGTCTGACTGGGAGGGTGATGGGACATGCTAACAGGAGGCCAAAGAATGGAAAGTCTGACAAGCACTCGTTCCCAGAAGCTGCCAGCACTCAGGCCGCCCTCGTTAGCAGGGCTGACCCCAAATGAGGGGCAGGGGGCTCAGCTGGAGCCCAGCAGCGTGTGCCAGGGTGTCAGCTTCCCCTGTTTCTCTTGCCACCTCTCAGGGTGTGATGTTTTCCTTCGGTGCTCTCTGATGATCTGCCTTGGGCTGAGCAGCTGCAAGGGGCTCCTGCCAGAGAGCCTGGGGTCTCCTTACAGCAGGGATGAGAGCTGCAGGCTGCAGCACTGACCCCTGGCAGAGCAGCAGCAGGTGCTGCACCAGACCCTTCCAGAGTTAGAGGAGAGTTAGAGCTAGAACCATGTGTGAATTTTGTTATAATTTACCTCAGGGAATTGCCTGCACTCTCCAGCCCTCTCCTGGCCAGTTCCATAATGCACAGCAGTGTGAGATCACAGAAACAGAGAGATACCACAGCCTGTGGCACCAAGGTTTCACTCACAAAGGTTTTATAGGTCTTTTCTCTCCCATTCACAGCATTCACAGCATCAGGCCCTGGCACAGCACTAGACAGTAGTGCTGGAAAGAGATCCCAGGTTATTGCAGAGCATAGGTCTGGGGGAAAGGGAATGGGGGAGAGCCAGCAAAGCAACATCCCAAACCCTTCCTGGGGTCACACATCCCTAAAGCAGCATGGCCAGAGCACAGGCTGACCCCTGTTTGCACAGGAGAGTTTTAGGAATTCCCTTAAGAAATTAAATGGCTGCAGAGGAGGTGTAAAAACTGCCAGGCAGCAGAGGAGCAAGGCTGGAGAAGCCTTGCACAGAGGTGTGCTCTGGGGAAATCACAGCCCCTGCTTTGGTCTGGTGGGAGATGGCTCTGGGAGGATTTGGGGTGACCCAGACTCACCCTTTGAGAAGGAGCTGAGCCTGCCTGAACACAACCTGCTCTGCAGTGCCCAAGCCTTACCCCCATCCACTGATATCACTAACATCATTATTATAAACTGGACACACTTATTTAGCTTGCAGACCCCTCCCTTCCTACACACAGGACAGCAGTTCTTCTTGGTTCTGCCCACCACCACTGAGTATCCCAAAAGCAGCCCTTTGTACCTGCAGTCCCCTGCAGGCAGCAGAAATGAGCAGGGAGTGATGATTTGGGGGCTGAAAACACAATATTGGGTTCAGGCCATAAGAAGGGGAAAAGTGCAGCTCGGCAGATTGGAGACACCAATGTCCATCATCCTTCAGCCGCCCAAGCAGGGACAGTGGGATGTCCTGTCCCTGTCCCTGTCCTTCCAGCACCGCTGGGCACCTCTGCTGCAGCTCAGGGCTCCCTTGCACGTCCCAATGCTGCCATCTGTAGCACAGAGCTCTGCTCCTGCTCCCAGCACAGCAGAGCCTGCAGGCAACAGGGCAGAGCTCAGCTTCACTAGACTTGGCTTTGTGAGAGTCCAAATGGGCAAATCCTGGCCTGGGACTTGGCTTTTTTCAGTCCCAAGAGAGGCTGTTGGCTTTTATGTCCGTTGAATTGCATTTTTAGTTGTCTGACAAGGGCGGAGCCTGGAATAGTAATCATTCTGCTTATCTGCTGGAAAGAAAACAAACATTAAATAATACCATATCAGAGCTGTGACCAATACACCAAGGGGGTTTTAGTCTACAAATGCCATGGATTCCTGTAGGACCAGCCAAGGACCATCCCATCCTCCCATGCATGCAGAGATGGGGACGGTGCTTCATAGTTTTAAGACATTTACACTGTGGGAAGGGGGGGCATGCACAACCATCCCTCCCTTCCCTAGCTTATGAAAACACCTCATCACTGGAATTCATTTCAACGTTGCTCATGTCTTGGTGCATTTCCATGTCAGGAAATATTGGACAAAGGCTCGCTCACCCTGCTCCCAAATCCCTGCATTGTCCCCAGCAGGGAAGGGAAATGCAGACCCGGGGCGTGCTGAGCTCAGCACAGCAGCATCCCGGGGCACCACGAGGGGGAAACGTGGCTGGGACAAAGCTGGCATCAGCTCATTTCAGGCCAGGCTGTGACTCATAAAGAAAGAATAAAGGAAACAGGGAGAAAAAGCAATCTCTGATGGTCAGGGTGTAGCTGAACCCTGTCTGAGGCACCATTCCTCCTCTGCCACCTCCCTTCTCTCTGGACCTTGAGGTGGGTGTGATTGTTGGTATCTCCCTCAGCTTTGGGAGTCCCCATCCTTTCCTCATGCCTCACACACATCAGACCCTCTCGGGTTCCTGTTGTTAATTGCTGCCCCGAGATGTGCAGGGTGTCTCTGCTTCAGCCCGCGCAACTGCAGAACGAGTCTGGACTCGTCACTTTTCGGTCTTGAGGTTGTTTATTAATTCTTATCTATAAAATTGTCTTTCTGCCCAGCAGAGGTCTGCTCAGCAGGGCAGCCACAGGCACTCTGTGTTGTCCTTTTATACTACAAACGATGTATAACATATTTACACTTAATTCCCAATGCCTATCACCTATGTTAGGCAGTGCACTTCTACTCTAAACCAATTCCAAAGTGCCAACATCACTGCAGAAAATGGAGAAGAAGAAGAAAGGCTAGACATGCCTAGATTCCTCCATCTTGTCCCATACGAAAAATCCTAAAATCTACATTTTCACGCTGTGATCATTTTGTTATTACACTGTTCAAACCTGTGTGACTTTCATGTCCTCATACAAAGCTGGCAACTTGCTCCAGGGGTCAAAATCAAACCTGCAGGTGTTGTGGGCAGCATGCCAAGGTCTCGAAGCCCCCCGATGGGGTACTTGGCAACTCTGGACACCCGGAGGGATGCACTGAGTTCTGACAAGACCCCTCTGGACCACAGGGCTCCATCCTGTCCCATCACACAGCTCCTGATCCAGCCCAGCACCAGCAGGGCCGGATTAACCCGCACGCCTGACCGGGCTGCCCTGCTGGGCTCAGCGGGATTCCTGCTCCCCATCCCGGCCGTGCCCCGGCTCTGACAGCACAGCTCAGCCCCCTGGGGATGCCAATCCCTGCACACGTGGGATCCTGGCCGGCAGCATCCATAAAAACCCCTCTGTGCGTGCCCGGGCTGGGCTGCAGGGCTGGAGAGCAATGGCACTGCGGGTGAGCATGGGGACAGGGCGGGGTGACAGAGATGAGTGAGTCTGACTCCATGTTCTTAGAAGGCTAATTCATTATTTTATGTAATATTATATTATATTATTCTACACATAGCATATATATTATGTATACATTATATATTCTATTCTATTGCATCATATTATATTCTATTCTATTGCATCATATTATATTATATTATATTATATTATATTATATTATATTATATTATATTATATTATATTACATTACATTACATTACATTATATTACATTATATTACATTATATTACATTACATTATATTACATTATATTATATTATATTATATTATATTATATTATATTATATTATATTATATTATATTATATTATATTATATTATATTATATTATATTATATTGCATTATATTGCATTATATTGCATTATATTGCATTATATTGCATTATATCGCATTATATCGCATTATATTGCATTATTTTATTAGAATGCTATACTAAAACTATACTAAAAGATAAAGGATACAGACAGGAGGCTTAACAAGAATGATAATGAAAAACTTGTGACTCTCCAGAGCCTTGACACAGCTGGATGTGATTGGTCGTTAAGTTAAAACAATTCTCATGAAACCAATCAATGACCAGGTGGTAAACAATCTCCAGACCACGTTCCAAAGCAGCTAAACACAGGAGAAGCAATCAGATAATTATTGTTTTCATTTCTCTCTGAGACTTCTCAGCTTCCCAGGAGAAAAAATGCTGGTAAAGGGATTTTTCCAGAAAATGTGACAGTGACAAGCATGGGTGTGACAGTGGGTAAAGGAAAGTGGAAGAGAAGGTCCAGACAGGTAGAAATCCTGAATAACACAGGGGTTATTGATCCTCTGTGTCAGTCTGGTCCAGGCTACTGCAAAAGTGAGTTTTGTGATGCTCAGTAACCAGCAATTGGACAGATTTTCACCCAGCAGCAGAGGGAACAGCTCTTTGCTGTGTGTGCTGTGTCTCCTGCAGGGGTTGGTGTAATGATTACAAACTAAAAGTCAGGGCAAGGTGAACCTGGGTGCTGCCAGGTGCTCTTTGAATCCAGAACTCATCAGCTCCAGCAGCTTCTGTGCCTCACAGGCGTGAACTCTGGTCAGAGCCTTTCAGTGCCCACATGTGGGGTCCCAAAGCTGCCCTCCTAAAATAGCCAGACATGAAGGTATGAGGTTGGTCATTGCTAACTGCTGCCTAAATGTCTCAGCTCCTGCCCAAAAACATGTATATCCCAAAAAAGCATGGGAAATAGAACTTGTGACAGAGAGAGAAACGGGGGAGTTGAAGTCCTGAGCTATAGGAAGGAGAAACAGGCACACAACTGGCAGCGGAGATGTCAAAGCTGGGGAACTTTTCCTAATGTGAGCAATAAGTTTGTGAGAGGGGATGCTCAGAAGTGCAAGATCATTAGAGTGCTTAAAAAAAAATTAATGGGGTGAAATGGCAAGAACTTCTTATTAAAATGAGTTATTTAATAAAACTATGAATTATTCAAAAAGGAGCATTTTCCAGCTCATTTTATGCAAATTTAACCTTGGAGATGGGGAGAGCACGTGGAACAGGGGCTCAGGCAGGAATTTTGGGAAGAATCAGCCGTGTAACACTGGATGAGCTCACGCTGGATGTCACTTCACACCTGTTCCTCTGCTTCAAAGCATCACTAAGTTTTCTGCTTCAGATTTTATATTGCTCAGGCACAGAGAGAAGCAGAACATCTTTGTGTCCTGACAACAATGAAGGCATTCAAGTTCTTCTTTTATTTTTTGCTTTCTGATCCCGCTCAGCTCTTTACAAAAGACCTCGGGGACAGCAAATCCCACCTCATCAACTGGGTGTCATAGAGACTTGATTTCTTATCAGTTTAGAGTCTCTGAGATTATTTAGGAGTGGGAAAAAGACTGGGATAGAGAATGTGCTTGTGTGGGGAGGGGAGAGAAAGAAGATAACAATGAAAATGAGAGAAAGGAGTGTCAGGGCTGAGTGGGGCAGTGCATCTCTGCCACTTTTGCTGTGTTCTCCTCCTTGTCTGCAGTTTGAGGCCCTGCACCCTGAGGGGATCTGTCCTGGATGGAGCATCGTGGTCAAGGGTGAGACCTGCTCCAGTTCAGGCATGTAAGGAATGCTCTGCTCCCGGCTCTCCTGGCTCACGAGGGCCAGAAGCATCGTTCCCAGCTCTCCATCCCTTTTCTCTCTCTGTCACAGGTTTGAGATTAATTTGCTCTGTGATCCCGGGGACCAAATCGCTCTCCACTTTAACCCTCGCCTCTCCAGCTCCAGAATTGTCTGCAACTCCTTCCTCAACAGCCACTGGGGGCAGGAAGAGGTTGACAGCACCTTCCCCTTCAAGGCAAAGGAGCCCTTTCAGGTAACTCTGTCACCTCAGGTGTAACAGGAATAACCCAGCCAATACTGGGGTGCTCCCATTGCCTTTCCTGCCAACACCATACCCAGCAACACCCCCTCTTTGGCTTTGTCTGCTGTTAGTAATCCTGTTAAAACCTGGTGATTTATACCCAACTCTGGCACAGCCATGCAGAGCTCCAGCAATAATCCCTGGATGCTGCATTTGTTTTCAATTTGGGCTTTGCATTGCCACCAGATTTTGTTATCATGAAAGGAAAATCTAAGTTATTCCCTCTTTTTGCCCAGAGTGGGGTGAGCAGAGTGTGTGTGTCAGCTCGGGCAGGATTTGAGGTGGCTGGGCAGATCCAGCAGCTCCCTGATGTGATGGAAGCAAGGTCCACTAAGGCCACATGAACATCACACAGTATCTCTTTCAGGTTGAAATCTACTCTGACCAGGACCATTTCCATGTTTTCATCAATGAAAACAAAGTCCTGCAGTACAAGCATCGGCAGAAGAATCTCTCATCCATCACCAAGCTGCAGATTCTGGATGATATTGACATTTCTTCAGTGGAAATCACCAAACGAGCTCTTTACTAGAGACCAGAGTTGGGGCTCTCTCACAGACCATTTCCCCTTGAGCTTCTGATTCAGCCAAGGATCATTTCCTCCCCATTTCCAGGGAGGTGACCATGTGTCCTCAGAGTGGAAGGGATGGTCATTCCCATCACCCAGCCACATTGCTGACCACAGCCCAGCCCATCAAAGACCTTCTACAGCTCAGAGTGCTCAACAGGCTCTGTAGGTCTGATCATCTTTGCTGCACTTCAAACTCTGTCTTGAGCAGTCTGGACACCTGACTGTTACCTTAGAAATTGTGTTTGCCCAAGAGTAGTGTGTGCATGAGCACCAGTCCTCAGCTGGGCACGTGGGGAATGTGGATGTTAGGGGTGGGAAGGGATGTTTCTTTCCAGGAGCTGGGGAAGAATGACACCAGATTTGCCAATAAAATCAACCAGCGTAATCCCTGCTGAGACATCCCTCCCTGGGGAGATCAATTTCATCATTCCTTCCCTGCCAGTCCAGGCACCTGGCATGAGCAAGGGCTGGAGGACACTGTTGAGGTCTGTGTGATTTTGGCTCTGGGAAAATACTGCTTTTTTTTGAGGGCTAATGCAAGGTGAAGGTCCCTGGCATGCAGAACAGTGTGATCAGATTCAGCTTGCCAGGTGTTGCCAGGAATTCCCTTCACCAGCTTGGAGATGTTTTGCTCATCATCCCTGCCAACTCCAGGCTCCTCAGACAGACCCCAGGGTGATGCTGTGTGTCAGAGAAGGGCAAGAGCTTGAGGAGGCACATAAAGGCACGTGGCTCCTCCACCATGTACCAGGAATGCAGCTGGACTCCAAACAAAAGGAACTGAGTAAATCTAGAAATTTTGATAAGCTTGGAATGAACAGCCTGGGTATATGGATGGGTAGCCTCTGGCTTTTCTCTGCTTTATTGTTTTCCTTTCTCCCCCTTTTTAGTTGTCTTTCAAAACAACCCACTTATCACTTGCACCCTCTTCTCTTCTCCACCCTCTTCCTTGTAGCACAACATATCTGCGACTCCTTGACCAGGACACAACAGAGTAAAAGTTGTTATTTTTACTTTGTTTTAATTACACGCATCATAAACAGCACAATGTCACAGTGTTAAATCTGAACAGAACTTATTCCAAAAATGCAATTACAGCTGCCCTCTAATCACTCCTTTGTTCCTCACATATAAGACAGAACACATTCCTGATGGAAAAGGCAAAGAGGGCTCTGCCTTGCCAGTCCTTTCCACTTAGGAGAAATCACTTAATCAGTCAGCCCTGATCCATCCTTGCCTTTGCATGAGATCTCTGAAGGTTGCAGCTTTGCTCCAGCCTTTTCTCAGTGCTCAAATTGGCCATTCCCAGCACTTCATTCTATTTACAGTTTCAAGGACTTGTGAGGAAGATGTGGGTGTAGAAAACCACAACACATGATGCCATAAACCTGACATTCATGAACCTGTTAAGAAGTTTGCAGTGTTTTTCCAGACTGTCAAGAGCACTAATGGGAAACCATCCTGTTCTTGCAGCAAAGGGCTCATTGGGAACACAAAATGGTGCCAAATGGTGCCTTTTCCCCTCCAAAAAGAACAGAAAACACGTTTTGGAAATGGCAGGGGTCTGAATGGCAAGTCAGGAAAGTTGGAGATGGTGAGAGTTCCTCTGGGCTGGAATAAATCCATCACTATGGGACAAGAGAGTCAACCCAAATTCTGGGTGTTATGATATAACCCAAGGCTTCAGCACACTTTGCTGTCATGGCCATGCCTTCAGCAAAACAAAGGCAGACAAAGCCAGGCCTGCAGGGATCTCTGTGTCATCCATCTGATAGTGCTGAGCAGCATTTGAAAGAAATTGTCTTCTCTGTTTGTGCTTTTTTTTGGGTGCTGATAAAGTCAGATCATTTTTCATGGATGAAAAGTGACGAAATGATTTATAAGGGTAATACTTTGTACTTATATGGCCACCAGCTGCATCCACAGCCCTTGCTGCAGAAACACCCCACAATTTCATTGTTCCCCAGAAAAGACAAAGAAGGCAAATACATTTCAAGTACAAATAAATAAAGAGATGCCACAAAAATCAGGCAGAGGCAGAGATTATGCCCTGACTCCTGGACACATCATCCCCAGCTCCTGCCAGCAGCTGATCTCACTCCATTGCCATCTGCACCAGGAGAGCCCAATCTCTCCTGACACATCCTCAGCTCTGCTGCTGCCTCCAGGGCTTTATCTGCTGCCTCCTCCAGCCAAAACACAGACAAGGGTGAAGGGGGCAGAAGAGCAAGAGAGGTCTGGGAATCTACAGAGCCCTGCTGGAAGCAAAACTTCAGGGCTGGCTGTTTATAGCTGTTTTGCAGAGTTTTATGGGGAATGAGATGCCCTCCAAGTCTGTGACCCTCATCTGTCCCGTGAGGAAAAACTCCAGAAAAAAATTAAGCCTTGCAATTACAATGGTGAATTAAACTCTCTGGAGCAGGCCTGGCACACCAGGCTTGCAGGGAGGCATCATGTGCTGGCACTGAGGGGATCAAAGGGGACAAATTAATCTTTTTCCACATTTCTATCAGCTTTCCTGTTCATGACTGGGGGGAGAGCTGATAAAGACAATAAACAAAGACAAGCTCCTGCCCAGGGTGTTTTGAAGGGGAAGGGGCTGCAGCACCTGTTGCATTCCACAGCAGGAGATAATTATTGTTTACATTTCATTTCTGAGGCTTCTCAGGAGAAAAGAGCCTAATGAAAGGATTTTTCATAAAACATGTCTGTGACAAAGCTCTGCACCTTTGCTGTGGCCAAGTTCTGCAGAGGATCCAGCTGGAATGTTCCAGAGAGAACATTGCTGTGGGATGGAGCAGGGACTGTCCTAGTCAGGATCTGCAGACAAAGCAGCAGTTGCTGCTTGTGTGGCTCACGCAGACCAGGAAGGGACACCTGGAAAAGAGAGATGTGTCTTAGGAGGCAGAACATACAGAAGTGATGGCCTCCCATGTGGGCTCTTCCTTTCCCACCAGTTCTCCTCATTTGGAGTGGATCTGCAGAGCTCAGAAACGCTCTGGTTCACCCCCAGATCAACAAGGGGAAAGTCAGGCTCATAATTCTTTGTGCTTTAGCTGTGCCAGAGCTCCAAAGGGCCGAGGGCCCCTCTGGCAGTTTCACAGATTTCCTGTGGAGCATCTGCTGATGCGTGAGCAGAGCTGCTCCTGGGTGTCCCTGACAGCCCTGGCAATCCCCACACACCCAGCAATTCCCCCACAGGATGGTGTCCCTGGCAATCCCCACACACCCAGCAATTCCCCCACAGGCCTCTGAGCTCCCTCATCATCCTCAGTCTCACCAGCACAGCAGCAGCCTGGGGACATCGGACTGGCTGACACCAGCCCTGCCAGCCTTGGCAAGTGACAATTAATATCAGCCTGGGTCCTGCCTGGGGGCAGGAATGGGGAAGGAAAGGGCAAGGACTTGTTGCCAATGCAGCGACAAAAGCTTTCAGGAAAGTTCTAGAAAAGAAGAAAGTCACACAGGCTGCATCTGCCCCATACTCACTTTGCAACTTGGTACCTTTTGTTTCAACCTCTGTTTTCTTTCTTTTCCGTCCCTGCAGAAACCCCCCAAACCTACCAAATTTGATGCTGGGTGTTTAGCTACTTCCTCGGTGCTAGAAGGCAGCTCTGGTGAAGAAGGGCAGGAGGAGGGCAGTTATTAACCATTCAATTGAAAATTCCTTTTCTCCCCCTATTTCAATGCCCCCCTGAACATCTCCTGATGGAAACAGCAGCAGAGATCTCCCGACTCACACTCAGCAGCTGTGCTGTGGCACAGCTCAGTGACCCTGGCCCCTTGTCTGTGGCATCTCTAATTTCCCCCATCCCCCAAGGGCTGTTTTCCCAGCACAGAAGTACCTGCTACAAGTGCAGACCTTATCAGCAGTGACTTTCTGCTCTGCATCTCTGAGTCCCTATCTACGAGGCTGTTTATTCAACCCTTGTGGGCTGTCCAAACTCCTTAAATGCTCAGCAGTCACAGGTGTTTGCTGGCAGGACTGAGGAACATGGAGAGAAAACATTCAGCCTTTTGCTGGAGAGTGTGAGGAAAATAAAACAAGAGGAAAGGAGCAGTAGCTCTGAGTTCTGGTGGGGAAAGGGAATTTCTGAGGCTACAGGCAGCCCCAGAATGCAGCTAGAAGAGTCTCTGCAGGAAAGCAGAGGGGTATTTCTTGCACTGCAATTAAAAAGAGATTTATAAACCATTTTAACTCAGCATCCCCATCCAGAGCCAGCTCAGACAGAAAAGCTCACCTCCCAGCCCTGATTTTGTATGCATGGTGGCAGGTACCAGCTCCAGACATGAAAAGCTGGAGAGGGATTATTTTCTGAAAGAAAGGCTCTGATCTAGAAGTTGAAGAATTGGAAGCTGATGGTATCACTTTATTTGGCAGCTGAGTTATTGTGCATCAATACTGCCTGAGGAAAGCGTGACAGAAATTAGCCTGATGCCCAGATTTGCTGGTCCTGCAGTCCCACAGTCTGTCCAAGATCCTCTTGCCAAAGCCAGATGCAATTTATCATGTTATTTCTTCAAGCTATATGGACATCAGTAGCCAAATCTCTGGTTTTAGCAGAGCACAAGGCAACAGCCTGTGGAGATCTGGGTGTTTTCCCTGCACCACCCCACTATTGCAAGATTTTGGGGTATTAAAAAGCACTTATAAAGATCCAAGTGTAAAAATATCAATATAAAAATTATAAAAAGGGAATCAAGGCACTGGCAGAAAATGAGAGCAGAAAGGAAGGAGGGGACCAGGAGGTTTTGTCTCCAGCCTGGTGCTCTCACCCTGCACTCTGGGCTGACCCTGGAGCCCATGGGTATCTTGGGCTGGGACTTTCTTCATCTATCAGGTGTTTCCCCAGGCCTTAATGAGCCAGCAGGCCCCATGCTGAATCCCTCCACGTGTCACAGCCCCTTGTCTCAGTGGGACCCAGGCTGCTGAGCAGCTCACCAGCCCGAGGAGTTTCCATCCACCTGCACACAGACACCATCACTCTGCTCTCCGTACTAACCAGCATTTTTCCAGCTTGTTTCATGCCAGAAATGATGAAAGAACCACCACCAAACCCTTCATTTTCCTCCCCTTCCTTGATACATCCCTTTTCCAAAGGCTTAACAGCTGCTGTTTGATCTGTGGCATGAAAACCTTTCTGGTTTCAGAAATGGGGAGTGAAGCTGAGATGCGGCTCTTTCACCTTGTCACCTCCTCCGCCTCTGCGGCGAGCTGCAGCCATTGTCAGCTCTCATTTCCTGCAGCTCCTCTGAGCTGTGAGCACACTCTGCAAGCAGGGGGACAGGCACAGTCAGTGGTGATGAGAGGGCAGTGATTGTACTTCCAGTAAATTGCCTGAGCCTTTCCACATGAGTCACTGCACCCAGAGAGGTGAGGCATTAGGGAGGAAAAGAAGTTTGCAACTGATCCTGGCAAGAGTTTAACAGCCCCTCGAAGCCTCTGCCTGCCTGGTTTGCTTTGGTTGTGGGGATTCCTTCTGAAAGGCTGCTGCAAATAAATAACTGCTCACAGATTATCTTATACTGTCAAAACATTGGAGAACATTCAGAACTAGAATCGCATCTCTCCCTGCTTCCCAGCTAATCCTCTCTTGAATCCAGAGAGCACAAATCCTAAGAATGTCCTCACTGCAAGTGTAAAATATAGGAAAGCTGATTTTTAACATATAACACTTGACTGATCACTAAGCCCTTGTTGCAAACATGCTCAAGTTCTAATTCTTATTGCAGCCTGATCCCTGAGGTATCTGCTTTGTGACAGCCAGGCCAAGTGTCACCTAGGCTGAGAGTAAGTTATTTCACTCAGAAAGACAAACTCCCTCTATTGTATTCTCTAAAATCTTTATCTCCTCTCTGACACTAGCAGATCTGGGCCCTGAGAATGTGTTTTTTCTGCAGAGCCTTTCCTTCCTGCCTCCCCGCATTTCCCCTCTGCAAGCCTCTGCAGCTGGGAAAAGGCGAAACAGTGGCAAATTTAAAGCCTTTGTCAGACTTCCCCCAGATGGCAATCAGCTGATGAAACCCAGGAAGATTTGTCATCTGAAAAGCCCTTTATTAGCCTGTTGCACCTGGGTATAGAGCACCAAGGAAGATGTATTGATATTCAAATGTGGAGCAGTGCAGGTAGAAGGAGGGAGGGAGCATTTACCAGCCCCTGCTCTCAATGCTGTCTCACCTGGCAGTACCACTCCAGTGAAAAACTGCTTGGAGTCATAGCAGGGTGAAATGGAGCCCCACAAACCTGCTCTGACCACCAGATTCCCTCAATCACCAAATCTGCTTGTTTGGGCTTTGGTTTCAGTCTGGTTCTGAATATTTCTCCCCAGGGTTTGTGGTGCCTGTACTGAGCAGGAGGGTGAGAACATGGGCATGGAGGAAATCCCACTATTGCCTCAGAGGATCCTAGGTCCCAGCTCCAGGGAAATAAGGGCTGCATGAATGCAGGCAGTGTTAGAGGGCTGCTTTGTGTGTCAGCTGCCTCCTCTGCCAAGTCCTGGCACTCTAAACTTCTCAAAGGCTTGACCTGATGCTCATTATCACTTCAAAATCTTCTCTGTAAACTTGTGCAGTGATTTAAGGATCCACAAGGCTGATTTCTCCTTAAAACACTCACTTTGTTACTCATTGCACATCCATTCAGGATCCTCTATTTAATGAGAGAGGGTCAAGTTCACTTGGTGTGGCCCTGGGTTTAAACAAAGCTCTGCAGGAGCATGTTTAGTCCTGCATTTCCAGCCTGCTACTAGCCTGAACTTCTGCAGAAACCACAAGCAAAGACATCTGAAAGACAGAATTTGCAATCACTCCAATGCCAAAACCGTGTTTCATTGTTCTTGAGCCGGTGAACGTTGTATTAGACAAATTCTTCTGTGCAAAATTATCTTTTTCTTTCAGCCACTACATTTCCGGAGCACTCAATCTAAAAGGCATCCAATAAAAAGGACAGAAGATATGGAATTTGGCACATATCTGTTTATGAAAACAGGCCAGTGAATATTCTCAGACATAAAAATGCACACATTCTCCATTTAAAATCCTCCAAAAGAGACTGGGGATAGTTTAAATGTTTCATTCTTTGATTGAGGGGAAGACTAGTGGGAGAACAAAGATTTTCTCTCTCATGGAAGTAATTACAAACAACCAACATCAATTCCCAGATGTTTTTTATTTGCTTCGCTATTTTATTTTCAAAGAATCTGAAGTGCACTTGGCATCTCTTTTGTATTGCCTTTGATTGTGAGCAGCGCTGGCCTCTTATCTCCTCCTGGATTGACAGCAGCATCAAAGCACTGACATCTGCGAATGTCACACGGGAATTGCGATGAGGACCCGGACCCTGGGACCATAAATATCTGGTTTTGGCCCCAAACCGGCGGTGCCGGAGCAGCGCTGGCACGGGGACAGAGCTGTCACCAGCAGAGGGAGCGACAAAGCCAGCTCAGAAATCCCCGTGCCGATGGCACCGAGGATTTGGGGAGTTTTGGTGCTGGGTTAGAGATTTATATGAAAATGTCCCGGAGAAGGGCAGATTTTTTTTTTTTTTAATCCAATATGAGTTAACGGTGATGCTGTTACTCTCTCCTGATGGCAAGAGAGACAGGTTTCTGTATTTTCTGTATTAGTCAGCATTAGAAATGCTCACACAGAACTTCCCAGCAGGGTCCTGGGAGGGCTGGGGGAGTCTCCTTTAGCCCCGGGTCCTCCTGTGTCCATCGGTCCAAAGTGTGGCAGGCAGAAGGGACAAGTGGCAGTGGAGGTGGGTTTTGTCCAGTGCTTTCAGTGTTAACAGCACCTCCCAGCACAATCAGGTGGGAAACAATTTCACCAAGGGCCAGTGCTCACCCCGAACACCCTGCAATGTGCTCCCAGCTCACCTGACACAAGCAGCACCATTGACAATCTGTCCCAGTAGCACCAACCCAGCCCTGCTGCACCGAGACAAGCCCAAATTCTGTTTCACCCCTGTGAAGGGGGCAAAGCCCATCCCACCTACCTGCTGGGCAAGCACAGGAGGGAAGAGCAGCTATATCCTCACAAGAGGCCTTCACCTCAAACTGTGCCAGCTGAGACCCATCAGGCATGTCAAGATGGGCACTGGAACAAAGCCAAGAGAGCCAAGTGCCCTTTGGTCAGGTGCCATCACAGAGAGTTCAGGGATGCAGATATACTGGGGACCACACAGTGTGTGCCCCAAATCCTGGCAGGGAGCCTGACTAGCAAGGGGAACAGTTAGAGTATGGAGAGCACAAGTAGATGCACAACCAGAGGGTTTGCTCTAGCTTCACACTCTCAAGGTCCAGCCCAAGCTGGAAAATCCTCAGGGTTTCCTGAACTTGCACCCATGGCTGGGACAGCAGAGCATCACTGCAGCTCTGTGTGATGCCCAGCTCCTGCTGCAGTGGGAGCAGGGAGGTTGTGCTGAGGCTGCAAAGCTAAATTTACCCTGGCCCGGGACTCTGCTGCGCAGTGGGCAGGGCAGGGCTGGGCACTTGTAGCTGGCATGGGAAATGTGAGGTTTTTTGAGATTCTGGCGAAGCCCCAAAGTGGCTGACTCACTCCTCTCAGGTCAGTTGTTCACAGCTGTAACTCCAGTGAGACCATTGGGTTATTTCTGATGTGCTTTGCTGTATGATCACAGCCCATTGCCCTTGCTGCTGAAGGTTGGCTCCTGTCTCCGGTGGACTTTATTTAGCCTCCACTTCAAAGCTGCTCTGTAAGAGGCAAACCAAAGTGGAAAGGGTACAGCATTTCTTTTAGCTAGAGATTCCCCATCTTGAGTTATCTGGTGACTTTGAACTTGTTAGAATCAATGAACTCGTGATAATCAATGCCCTGTGCTCTCTGTCAGCTGCACACAGTGGATGAATTTGTCATTTGCTGCTGGAGATGACTTGGCATTTGTGAGTTGTGTCAATGGATGCAAAAGCAGATTAATTCTAATTATATCAAACCATTGATTAACTTAGTAATTTAGTCTTGAAGTCCTAAAGGTCCCTCTGCAGTAAATCATGCGAGTTACAAATAAAGTGCATCAAGGAGAAAAAAAGAAGTTAAATGCATTTATTAGCTTGAACATTTGGAAGGCAACTACCTGGACAAAACAAGCCCTGTCACATTTCTGCACTCTCTTCTCTTTTATTCTCTTAATACCTTACTAAAAATGTTGACTTAAACACCTCTATCCTGTGTTTTCCATGTGTAAATGGCAGGTGTGCTGTAGGGAGGCTGTCAGAGGCTGGCAAGGGCTCGGGTGCATGGAGATTTCCAATTGCCAGCTCCAAGGCTGCTCTCTGTAGTTGCCTCATTGCAACAGATCTATTTGCTTATGGAGCAGCTGTGAAGCTGCAGCAGATTTTAGGTATCCATGGGAGAATCCACGCATTTCACTGTGTGGAATAATGTGGAATAATGTGTACCTGGTGCTCTGGGCAACACTCTGCAATTAGTTTGTGGAAGCTGTTTGTCTCTGAAGACCTATAAATACACAGACAGAACTGTAGGAGAATGAGCAGTTACACACTTGGAGCAAATGCATTCTCAGGCAGGCGAGGTTTGCAGGCTGATCACATCTGCCTGCCACCCCCCTCAGCGGAGCTCCACCACTGATCTTCCTTTCATTTCACGTAAGGCTGACCAAAAATATTTACTTTATTCTTTCACATGCATAGAATAAAAAGGATGGGGAATTTCCCAGTGAAATCAAGGGCATTCACCGTTCAGTGACGAGCAGCCTCCACTGGGCTGGATTTGTTACTTTGGTCTCCCTCAGAGAAGGCAAAGAAAGAGAATAAAAACTAAACATTTCAGGCAGAGCTATGAATCCCTCTCATCAAACATTGTCCTCAGTGATACACTGGCACCCTCTGAGCACCTCCAGTCAAAAGTCCAATTTTACAAACCAACCTTGCTCCCCAGCTTTTCAAGACACTTTTCCCCATAAACGTTCCTTTTCCCCATTCCTTCAATTCCACAGAAAACACCAGAAGTTTGGTTTGTGCGGGTGAGTTCCCATCACACCTGTGGTGCTGTTAACCCTTGGCATGCCGGAATCCGCCAGAAACTCAGTATGATGGGGGATGTTTGGGGGATGTTTGAGTAGAAGTGAAGCAGGATCCTCCCCGCTCTGCTACAGCTGAACCTAACGAGAGGAAGAGGAGGAGGCGACCCTCAGGAGCAATCCCCGACTGTCCCAGCCCCGCCCGGTCCCTGCCCGCTCCGTGCCCGGCCCTGCCGGAGCTGTCCCTTCAGCACCACGGGCGGGACGGGCGGCTGGCACGGTTCGGCTCGGATTAACTGTCCCGGGATGGTCCGGGCAGAGCTCGGCTCGGCTCCTTCCAGCTTGGCTGTCCCGGGCCGGCTCGGCCAGGGCTGCTTTGCAGAGAGAGAGTGGGGTGCGTGTGTACGTGAATGTGTGTGTAGGTGTGTGTGTGTGTGTGGTGTGTGTTCTTGGGGTGCGGAGGGGCTGCGGGGTTAAACCTGCGTGTGCGGGGAGGGGTGCACAGGAAGGCTCTGGGGGTGCAAAGCGTGCGGGGCCACGCAGAGGTGCGGGGATGGGGGTGAGGAGGGAGCGGGGCGGTGGATGGTCAGGGTGCCTGAAGGAAGGTGCGTGCAAAGGGAGTGTGCAAAGGGAGTGTGCAACGGGAGTGTGCAAAGGGAGTGTGCGGGTCTACAGGCGTGCTGAGGGATGTGTGTAGGGTCTGTCGGGGTCCGCGTGTGTGCGTGCGGGCGCGGGGATCGCAGGACAGAACTCTGTGTGCGCGGCTTTGTGCGTGTGCGGGGCGTGCAGGGCTGTGTGCGGGGCTGGGTACAGCGTGTGTGCGGAGTGCGGGGTGTGCGGGACTGTGTGCAGGGCTCTGTGGGGTGTGCACGGGGCCGTATGCGGGGTGTGCAGGGCTGAGTGCGGGGCTCTGTGCATGTGTGCACGGTGTGCGGGGTTGTGCGCGGGGTGTTCAGGGCTGTGTGCTGCGTGTGCGGTGCTGTGTGCGGTGTGTGCAGTGTGTACAGGGCTGTGTGCGGGGTGTGCGGTGTGTACAGGGTTGTGTGCGGTGTGTGCGGTGTGTACAGGGTTGTGTGCGGTGCTGTGTGCGGTGTGTACGGTGTGTACGGGGTTGTGTGCGGGGCTGTGTGCGGTGTGTACGGTGTGTACGGGGTTGTGTGCGGGGCTGTGTGCGGTGTGTACGGGGTTGTGTGTGGGGCGTGCAGCGTGTGCGCGCCGCGCGGTGAGCGCCGGGCTGGCGGTGCGGTGGGTGCGTGGGTGCGAGCACGCGCGTGTGGCAGCGGGTCGGGCGCTGCCGCCGCACTCACGCGCGGACACACGGACACGGGGACACACGGACACACGCACACAGCCACGGCAGAGCTGCCGGCGGGAGGAGCCCGCCCAGAGCTGCCCGCCCTCCGCCCGGTGAGTGCCGCCGCGCCGCGGGACCGCGGGAGAGACGGGGAACCGGGTGGAACCGGGAGGGAACGGAAGGGACCGGGAGGGACCGGGGGGGACCAGGGGGGACCAGGACTTGTGGGCAGCTCGGGGCAGGGGTCCGGCAGCGCGGCCACGGGACACGCAACTTTCCGGAGAAGGAGGGAGTGAGGGACAGCGGGAGCGGGGGAGTGGCTGCGGACCGAGGCCAGGGCTGCTCTCCGGGCTGCGGGGGGCCCGGGGCTCCTTCCCCGTCTCTCCGCGGCCGGGCAGGGGCTCCCGTCGGTCCCGCCGCTGCTGCCGGAGCGGTGCCGATGCCGGTGCCGCGCTGCCAAGCCGCTTCCCAACTAAGTTGCGGATAAGAAGCTCCCCTTGAAGGGCGATCGCTGCTCCGAGCCCCCCGCTGATCCCCTTCTCCACACCCTCTTTTGCAGGCAGGGCTGATCCCGGCTCGCCATGTCCGGAGCACTGGAAGCAGCGCACAAGGCTCTGCCCCATTAGCCCAGGTCATCCGGGGGGGACTCAGCCATGGATTCGTCCCCCCCAGAACCCGGGGCTCCCCCTGACCCTCTGCAGCTCTGGCAGGAGGAGAACCGGACCCAAGGCGGGCTCTGGAACGGCAGCCAGGAGCTGGGCTGGGAAGAGCTGGAGAAGATGCTCTTCCTCTTTGCAAAGGAGCCCGTCACAATCAGCCTCACGGTGATGTACTTGCTGTCCTTTGTGGTGGGCTTCGTGGGCAACATCATGTCCATCAGGGTGCTGACCCGCAAGCGCCGGAGCCGCGTGTCCAGCCTGAGCGCCACCCGCAGCCTCCTCATCAACCTGGCGGTGTGCGACCTCATGGTGGTGTGCATCTGCATGCCCATCACCGTGGGCAACCTCATCTACAAAGCCTGGGTGTACGGGGACTTCCTGTGCCGGGCAGTGCCCTTCATCCAGGCTGTTTCTGTGTCCGCCAGCGTCCTCAGCCTGACGGTCATCAGCGTGAACCGGTACTACAGCGTGCACAACCCGCTCAACGCCCGCTCCTTCTTCACCCAGAGGAGGATCCTCAGCACCATCCTGGTGGTGTGGTTGCTGTCCTCAGGGATATGCATGCCCCTCATCTTCATGAACAAGCGGGATGAGATCGGGGTGGTGGAGGGCTTGCCCCTGGTGTTTTCCATCTGCAGGGAGATCTGGCCTCAGGAGAGGCTCAAGCAAGCCTACAACTTTCTGCTCTTCTGCGCCCTGTACTGCCTGCCCGTGCTGTTCAACATGGTGATCTGCTTCCTCACGGTGCGGCGGCTGTGGAGCCGCAGCAGCCAGCTGAAGGAGAGCTCTGCCCTGAACCGCTCCCTGCCCGCCTCCAGGCTGAAGATCCGCAGGAAGGTGGCACAGATGGTGGTGGCCCTGGTGCTGCTCTTCGCCATCTCTTGGCTGCCCGTCTACCTGATGGACATCTGGATCGATTTCAACATCCCCAAGTCTTTGCAGGATGTGACTCCTTCTCCTTGGATCCTGCAGCTCAGGCCTTTTGCCCAGTGGCTCGGCCTCACCAATTCCAGCCTCAACCCGATATGCTATTGCTTTGTTGGGAACCTCTACAGATCAGCCAAGGAAATGAAGAGCAAATACCACCAAAGGATGGTCTCTCTCTTTAACTTCTCCCTGTCTGAAGGGACAACTCATTCCTCAGTGCCAGAGCTGCTCTCTTACCGGAGTTCAGTGGAGCCTGCAAGGAAAGGACCCTCCAGCACGCCCTCCATGGACAGGAGATGTCAGGGGAGTCATGGCCATAAGAACAAGTGTGGACACTTGAACTCCTGCCAGCATCCACCTCTGAATACTGTCTCCAGTGAGAGCACTTCCTTGTAATTCTGCTCAGGAAGTGCCACTCATGCCCTCATCTGCATTTAAGGACTCTGGAGATCTTTCTGAACCCGGTATTTTAATGATGGAAGGGAGCTTTCTCCTAACAACTCTTGATACCATTTCAAAAATGCCGTGACAGGGAAAGAAACAGGTAATGAGATAAAAAGACGATGTATTTTAACTCAGATGAAATTTTAAGACAAATTATTTTTTACTGGGGACAACTGGATGTGCAGCCCGTTGCCCAGTCAACAGTCACATAATTAGGCAGATCAAGTTCCCAACGAGTGAGCTCTCCCTGCAGCTCCATCCCTGGATGCAGAGATGCTGTTTGGATACAGCAACGATTTGACTGCTTGCTGCTGCTCACACTTGCTGATGAAGAGCAGTGATAAGAGGCACTCTGTGCTCCAAATCCATCAGTTGTAGTTGCAAGCAGTGAAGAAAAGCTGGAAACAGCGTCATAAAAAGTAATAGTAAATGGAGAATTTCACACACTTTACCACTTGAGACTTCATTGTCTGCTCATATTGTTTCACTCCTCCACGCAAATAAATTCTCCTTATGTGAAGAGACCATGCCAGAAGTACTAAAGCAACCATCACCATTCCACATTTGGGGATTCAGAAGGGATAATGTGGCCTCAGAGGTAATTTAGGAAATGAAACAGGAAAATATTTTTTTGGGCACCAGCTCTCTTTCTTACAGCGGTGCTCCTGTGTGTGGAGTGGAAAGAACTGGGCATCTATTAACATGATTTGCACTTGAAAAACCAGCCTTGTTCAGCTGTGTCTGTACCAAACAAAGTCAATGGCATGTGAAAACAAAAATAGAAAGTGGTTTATAGGTAATAAAATCAGAAACAAGCAATGCAATGCTGTTTGTCTGGGAAGGAGCGAATCAAAGTGCTTGCTTTTCCTGAGCTTCACAAGTAGGTTAAAACCTGTTTCGTCCATCTCCTCCTTTAAAGGAGACTTTGATAAATAAATGGCATACTTTTATTCTGTTAGCATTGAAAGGCTCCAGTACAGCTTGAGCATTCTCTTGTTCTGAGCACAAAGGAAACCTTTCTCCCCAAGGTCTAAGAGAAAACACATCAGATCAGGCAACAGGTAGGAGGCAAAAAAATGTGCAACAAAGATCCAAAAGGCTGGAATGACACCAGAGATGGACCCCTTCCCTGCCCAGTGCCAGGGGAGAGAGCCCATGCCCAGCTGCTTGTGCCCCAGCTCCTGGCACAGCAGCTTTGTCCCCTTAGCAAAGCCCAGACTGAACACAGCAGCATCCCCGCGAGAGGATTTTGAATTTAAAGGAGCTCAGGCTTCTGATGACTGGGAGCTTTTTTATTATTATTATTATTATTACTGAACAAGGGAAGGATGCTTAAGGAAATCCAAGTTTCATACAATATCCTGCTGCCTTCCAGGGTGCCTTTTGTAGGCAAACAAATAGAGATAAGAAAATAGCCTTTCAAAGTAACCCTTGTAATGATCACTCAATAGTGTTTAATGCTGACAATGATCTGCCTGGGAAGTGAAAGATTCCTCCTTACCAGGCAGTGCCATCCACAATTTGTGTTCTCTTTACTTGAATGAACAAGACATTACAACTACCCAGATTTATGGCTTTTATGTGTGCTGGAGATGAGAACATCTGCATTTTTGCAGGTGATATAGGAGCATACCTACTGCCTGATCTTTTAGTAGCTGTGGAGAAAAGCCTGCAGAGATTTTATTTTCTCTTTCAAGGCATATTTTTAGGGCTGGCAAAATGTGGCAGACTGAGGAGCATCAAAAGCTCCCTCTGAATGCCCACTGATTCCTTGTCTGTAAAAGGATGTTCTCCATCCCCAGCCCAAATGTAACTCAATATTGTAACCCCTACATTGCCCTGACCTGTATATTTAATCCTGCCCTGGATAAACTACAATGAAGGGACCACAGAGCTCCATCCCCTGTGGTTTTCTGGCTCTGAAAATGGACAGGATCAAGTGATGCAGTCAAAGATGCAAGATATTCATATTTTAAAATATCCCAGAGAAGAATTCTTTTCTCTGAATTTGTGTGCTAATGCCTGAGTCCTACCTGGAAGCCTCTGTACCCTCCATGGAGGACAAATACCAGGAACTGTGTTCTCATTAGTGTACCTGGGCCTTCCCCTCCTGACACAGGTGCCCGTGCCTTCCTCCAGCCCCACAGCACTCCCAACCACTGAAATTCACAGAGGCAAAAGTTCCACTAGGCAAGGTTATCTCCTCTCCACACTTCTAAATGTATTTTCCAGTTTTGTTCAGTGGCCCTGTTTTCCTATAATAAAGCAAAATTGCTCACTTAACTGCTCTTTGCCTCCTTGCTTGCTTCTTCTCTATCCCCCCACACTCCAAGCACTTCTCCACTGTCTCTACAGTGAAACCTCCCCCTGCTTTTCCCTGTTATCTCTCTCTGCCTGTGAATTCCCCTCACTCTAATGACCCATTCATGTCTCCACTCCCCTGATGAAAAATCCCTTTGTGCCCTGGTGATGTGAATGGCTCCTTTTGTGCTGCAGACACCTGTTTTCTGTGCTGAACGCTGATTTATTTCGCAGGGCTTTACCCAGTGGCTGCCAGGTAGTGATGGATTTTGGTCCCTCTCACCCAAGGGTAAATGAGAAGCAGTGACGTCAATGTGGAAGCCACACAGCATCCTGAGAGCTGCCCAGGCTCTGGCAGGGATTTTATTAACCTGAACAGGTCTGTGGAGCTCAGCAGGGCCTGGCTGACTCATCCTGGATCCCAGAGAGGTGAAACCTCAGCGTTTGGGAAGGTGGTTTCTTCCCTCTCCCCTCTGATAAAAGTTCTTTTATATTTAAGGCTGACAAGACATCTGAGTGCCCTCCAGGCCACGTAAAATCCTTGTTTCACTTGGCAGGAGCTTTGATAGGCATTCAGGGCACTCCTGGTCCTTTGAGGAGCAGACACAGCTCTGGCTGGTGAGCACAGAGGGTTCCTCACAGGAGCTCCAGCCAGACATCCCATACTCGTTGTGTGGCTGAGGAAATGTGTTTCTCTCTGAATGCGCCCAGGCAGACTGGAAATGTGAATTTTAGGCGTCTCAAGGACAATGTTTTCCCACAGCAATGCTGCTAATGCATCTCAGTCCCACTCTTCCCCCGTGGGTCTTTCTTCTCTGCTTTGCTGTTCAAATCAATACAGGCATTTTACCACCTCACAGAAACAGGATGTTTAGAACAGCCTTCCTTAGAACCACTGACTCATTTAGGTTGGAAAAGACCTCTAAGACCCAGCCATTAACCCAGCACTGCCAAGCCTCATCAAACCATAATTCCAAGTGCCACATCTTTAAAATCCCTACAGGAATGGGGACTCCAGCACTGCCCCAGTCCCTGGATCCATTTGCTTTGCTAAGGACTTACAGGCAGCTGCTGCTCAGTAACCCTCTCATATTCCAGGATCTGTTCTCTTGCTGTCAGCGCTGCCTCAAAGATGTGACAGGTTTATTTTCTGGGAACCACCAGGGAGATGGAAAAGAGACAATTTTTTGTAGCAGGTATCGTTGAGGTAGGTACAATCATGACTGCTCCCTAGCCTTCACATAGAGATTGATGAATCACTGCTCCTTATACCAAATTACTCAGGGGAAGCCAGTGGAAGGATTATCCAGGGTGTGTGAGGGCAAGCCGCTCCTCCCCTCCCACCATGGAGCTGCTGGGCTCACAGACAGACAAAGTGGTGAGGGCTGAAAGCAATAAAATGTCCAAGAGAAGAGCAGAAAAGGCCATCAGCAGCTCTTTAAAACAATGATGAAACTTCTGACCTAGAGTACATTGGGTGTATAGCTGTGATTTCCACTCTTGCTCCTTCCCAGGATGTGCTGCCAGCCATCCCTGGGAGCTGAGCATTTCTTGCTCTATTCTTGTTTTTGCATCCCTATGGAAAATCCTTCCACATTAAAGAGCAAGGCAAGAGCAGAGGATGATTTCAGACCTGGGAAAATGTGATCAGTAGCAAGGCAGAGTCACCTGGAGGTAGGGCACATTAATGCTGACACAGCATGAGAAATGCTCACTCAGGCACTGCAGAGTGAGAGCTGAGGAGCCCCAGGGGATGGTGCACGGTGCCCACCACAGAACCAACTGATCCATCCCTCTTCTAAATCCATCAGCCCTTTCAAGGGGTCAGCACTTTCCCTGCAACATCCCAGAAAGAGGAATGCCCTCCAAAGGGAGAGTCCTGCCTGCTGGAATTTTGGTAATTTATGCGTTATTCTTACAGACGCTGACATGCAAAACGATGGAAGCTAGCTGGAAAGTTATCCACAACATCAGCATAATTCCTCCTGCACTCCCTTCAGCACAGCACATGCCACACACAACAGCACCTGAGTTCTTGTGATGTGAAATATCTAAACACTGAAATATCTAAAAGAGCAGAGACTGCAGGACTTGCCTGAGTTTCCAGTGTCTTGTGATGCCCTTGTCAGGAATCAGAGAATTATCACTGTGAATCTTCTAGGAAAAAGCAGAGCACCTCAGTTTACATTTTTGATTATACTTGTCATGAAAATAAATCCCTGTCAGCTGCTATAAAGAGCAGCTATGAGCAGGTACAACCAGAGAGATTGGTGGAGCCCTGTGGGAAACTCAGCCTCCAGTAAGGTACTGGCAGGTGCAGGGATCATGTTAGACTTTCCCAAAATTTCTGGGGATGAATGATTACTGGTTAGGTCAGCCCAGGGGTACAGGAACTGCAGGAGTTGCTTTTTCTGTCTGCTAAACATCTCAGAACTGACACAACACAGCTGCAGAGCGCAGCCTCGCGTGGCTGCCACCCCCAGGCTGCTCTGCCAGGCCCTGAAGGAGCCTCCTGGCTGCCCTGAGCCAGGGATTTCTCCCTCCTTCACTTGAAACAGCCAGGAAATAATTTAAAATATTTCAGAAAAAAAAAAAATAAAGAAAAAAAGAAGATGGATGCAGCACTTGCAGAGAACTTTTTTCCAAGTGAGGGATCTACAGCAGAGTGCTCCTGTTTGGCGTCTCTTGCTGATTGCAAGACACCCCCAGGAGAAATCGATGCCTGGAGGGCCGTGGTGAGGAGCTGGCTCAGGACTGCCAGGGCAGGGGGCACTGATTGCCTGGTGATTATCCCCACCCCATGGGGAGAAGGGGAAATCTCATGGAGCTGCAATGTGACCTTTGCTTTAAAACATTTTCTACATTCAACCTTTTCCTTCTTAACTCATTGCACTCTAAGACAGCTGGTTTATGTTGCACACTGGGGGGTGGGTGAATTATCCAAGGATAATTTATTTTTGAAGATACACATGAAGTGTCGCAGACATAATTTTGTGAAAATCCTTTTCTTGGGATTTTTTCTTCCTGAGAATCTGAGAGGCCTCAGGAACAAAATGTAAGCAATGGTTATCTGCTGCTGTGGAATGCAACAGGTGCATCTGTGATTGGTCTCATGTGCTTGTTTGTAATTAATGGCCAATCACAGCAGAGCTGACTTGGACAGAGAGTCTGAGGCAGCTGCCTTTGTTATTCTTTTCTATTCTATTCTTAGCTTAGCTAGCCTCCTGAGATTAAACTTTTTCTTCTATTCTTTTTAGTATAGTTTTAATGTTATATATATATCATAAAATAATAAATCAAGCCGTCTGTAATGTGGAGTCAGATCTACATCTCTTCCCTCATCCTAAAACCCCTGTGATCACCATCACATTGAAGTATTTCTGCACCTGAAAGATCCGGGAATTAACAGCTTGTCCCCACGTGCCCTACCCTTGTCTCTGGGAGGTTTTATGGCACTGAGGAGCACAAAATGCAGTGTGCACTGTAGGATAAAATCACCAAACTCCAATCATTCCTTTACCTGGCAGGCATTTCCCATGCACAGCCTGTGACCGTGTTCACAGGGGTCTTGGATGAGGGAAGAGACGAGGATCTGACTCCATGTTTCAGAAGGCTTGATTTATTATTTTATGATATATATTACATTAAAACTATACTAAAGGAATAGAAGAAGAGGTTTCATCAGAAGGCTGGCTAAGAATAGAATAGGAAGGAATAATAACAAAGGTTTGTGGCTTGGCTCTCTGTCCGAGCCAGCCATGAGCATGATTTGCCATTAATTACAAACATCCAACATGGGCCAATCCCAGATGCACCTGTTGCATTCCACAGCAGCAGATAACCATTGTTCACAATTTGTTGCTGAGGCTTCTCAGCTTCTCAGGAGGAAAAATCCTAAGGAAAGGATTTTTCATAAAAGATGTCTGTGACACGTGGCCCTCCGCCAGGTGCTCTGGGGCCCATCTGCAGAGCCGTGAGCAGTGGCCTCCCCCTGTCCCTGCCAGAGGTTCTGAGGCTGGCCAAACACCTCCAAACAAAAGCAGCAGCATCCCTGGGTGTCCAGGCTGCTGCCTCAGGTGCTGCAGAGTCTCTGCCTTTCTTAATTTTCCACTTGAGGTGTTTTCAGTCAACCCCCACTTTCCTGTCCTCAGACGTTCAGCACAAGAAAGGAGCTGCTGAATTAAAGGGCTTTATGAATGAGTCTTCAGGCAGATGGATCCCATTAGCCAGGGCTCACAAGTCCTGAGCTGCTATTTCTTCATGTGAGGAAGGAAAATGTGGCAAAACATTCAGGAAATAAGCTAAAAGATAAAAAGGGGAAGGAGAGAAAGTCCAGACAGTGAAATAAAACCATCTTAAGGCAATTACTGGGGGAGAAATGGATCTGCCGAGGATATTAAAGCTCTCATCCACCTGCTAATCTCTTCTGATAAAGGTCTCACTGGCTAAACTAATAACACTATTAAATCTGCTGTAATCAGTACCAGAGGCAGCCCAAGGATCTCAGAAAGTCACATGCCTGCAGGAAGACCTTTTCCAGCAGCAGGTGAGTGCTACCTGCACCTGTGGGACTCAGCCGCCTCCCCGATTGCCTCCCTCAGCTCAGAACTGAGCCTGCAGCTCCCAAGGCTGCATCCAGCCCTTCTGCTTTGTCTGGTTGTTCTTCTGGGCCCTGGCAGCACGGGAGCAAACAATGAATGCCTGCGCTGCCTCTTGGTGCACGTTGGTATTTGGAGTGGGCTGACTCATAAAGCTTCACAGAGGTGGGATGTTCTCCTGCAGGAGCTAACAGCCCAGCACAGCCCCTGGCAGAAATGCATCAAGGAAATGACACAAAATGGCAAAACTATCCCAAATCCCCCTCCTAAATCCCCACAGCAGGGGCAAGGCTGCAGTCTGCTCCTCTGTGAGAGGGAAACAGATTGTGGGGGAAAAACCAGCCCCCTGCAAGGTCCCTGTGGTGACCTGGGACATCAGGGAGGAGGTGCAGAGGTGCATCCAAGCAGCAGCACCAGTGACCAAGAGTTTGTGCAAGAGCATTTTTGATGTCCCCTCTCCAGGAGGGCTCTGATGCCCCAGTGGGGCAGTGGAGATGCTGCCACCCTGCAGCAGGAGAGAGTTCCAGGCTCCTTGCTGCCCAAAAAATGCAGATCCTGCTTCTCCTTCATTGCCTCCCCACCTCTGTTGGCTTCAGCAGAGTTTCTTCTGCAGGAGATTCGAGGGAAGCCCACAGTGAATGAAATGCTGCCAGGGTGAGGCTGCTGGCACATCAGCTGCTGTAATTCCACAGCCTTAATGGATCTGCTCCTAATTTACAAGTGAGAGCTGGACCTGGCACCGCAGGCTGAGTAAAAAAGGTGTCATTTTTATACAGTCAGATTTATATCTGAAATAAATACCACATTAGATCTTTCCAAGAGGTCTGAGCTGCAATGGATTCTTTTCTCTCCCTGCAGAAAGGTGAAATTCTTGCTAGTGGTTTCATTACCCTCAGGTCTCAAGGCTGGGCACTTTTTGGCCGTCTGCTTGTTCCACACAGGCTGTCAGAGGCCAAAATGGGCAACTGTGTCCCCCAGCAATTTGATGTGAAAGATTTTAAGCCCCTTCCTTGAGGCTGGTTTTTGCAGGGAATGACACAGTCCTGATGATGTGCAGCTTCTTACAGCAAAAAATTCAGATCAAGAAGAATAAATAGTTTTCAATCTGTATGGGCTTTTCTTGTGGACTTCAGAAATAAGGAATGCATAAATATGAATATAATTCCAATTACAGTGTAAGCATATCAAGCTTAGAACACCGTGGTCCCTCCAAAAGCTGGTGAATGTCTGTGTGATCACAGGCTGTGAATGGAAATTCATGGCTTAACCAAGACCATGTCACACAGGACCAACTGTGTGGATTCAAATGGATCTACAGACACACATCCTGGAAGAAAAACACCTACAGCAGCCACGTTCCTGCGTCTGCAAGCACAGCGTGGGAAGGCTGAGTAGGATGGGAAAGTCTTTGCTCTCAAATAACAAAATGCTCTTTTTGATCTCATCTCCTTAATTCTCTTCCTGAAGTCCAAGCATGACAGCCCAGAAGCCAGAAAGCTGCCAAATCTGTCATGGAAACAGCAAAGCTTTTCTTCAAGGCTCAGTGCCAGAGCTGGAAGCCAGAACTCCTAGGAACAGCAAACAACTCTTTCCCAGTCTTTGCTTCATCAGGCAAAAAACAAAACTTGGGAAAACGGGGGGGCAGTGATGGATGTGGGGGTCTGAAAGTGCCCATGGAGCAGCTCCTCTTCCTCCAAACCCAGTGAGTGCCAGGGGATGCCAAGGGAGGCTCTGCCAGGGCACCTGGGCAGCTCCTGGCTCCAGGCTGGCTTGGCTGCAAAGCTACAACACAACTGGACAGCAAGAGCTTAAATTTCCTTATCTGCTGTCTCAAAGCTGCCTGACCAGAGGCAATCTCTGCTGCCTGCTGCTGTAGCACAGAAACAAGGGCCACAGCCCATGGGCTGCTCCCCTGCTGGCAATCAGAAGTGACTGGAGGAAGCTCTCAGGGCACGGCACCTCCTGTGTCCTGCTCTGGAGGAGCAGAGATGGGCAGGGCTGGTGGGACAGCTCAAAAGGCAAAGAGAAAAGCAGTGTTTCATTTGTGCTGATAAGCTTCAGCATGTTTGGTCCAGCAAACATGGGAAATGATTTGATAGATTTTTGTTGTGGGGTTTTGTTGGGGCTTTTTTTTTTTTTTTTTTTTTTCCCAAGTCCTTTTCTCAACTGTGAGAAAAGCTAGGAATTGTGATTTTTGTTCCTTGGCATGCTGTGCTGGATAAGAGAAATCTGGGAACAAAGGGGTGAGGTGATGGAGTGCCACCCCGATAAAAAAAGACACAGAGTTGAAAACAACACAGACTGTAAAGCAGCAAGAAGGTACCTAAACTATGAAACCACAGGTGAGCACTTCTGCGAGGAGGAACTGCTCAAGAACCAAACAACCAACATGGGGACTACCCAAATTTTATTTTATATGCCTCACCTCTTACTATGGGATGGCCTGGGATGGTCTGGGATGGTCTGGAGTGGTTTGAGATGGTCTGGGATTGTCTGGGGTGGTCTGGGATGGTCTGTGATGGTCTAGGATGGTCTGGGATGGTCTGTTATGGTCTGTGATAGTCTAGGATGGTCTGGGATGGTCTGCTGTCCACACAGGGGGTAGGGAGGACAACTGGCCCTGCCAGTCCTGCTGTCCTTTCCATTACCTCTCCAATGGAAAATGGTCCCCCTGCCTCCCTTGTAGCATCACATCAGCCTCAGCTTGGCTTGACTTCCCTCCAGGGTTTGGTGCCACAACTCCACAGCCCATGGCTGCTGTCCAGGGCAGAAGGGGCTGAAGCCACACAGGCTCCATTGCAGAAACTGGACCTTCCAAGGGAATGGGATCTGCATGGGTTAGAAAGCATGGCTATTTAATTGTTCCTTTGTTGCTCCTAGTTTTATTGCCAGCCATTTAAATTATACAAATAAGGTTTTATCTTGTTTCATCCCCAGAGAGTCGATGCATTAAACAAAACATTAAAATATAATCATGGGAACTCTCTCATATATATTTATAATGTCAGAATTGCTGGCATTAATGCAGAAGTGGTTTCTTCACACTTTTCTCTTCTCTGTTTCTATATCCAAAATATACAGCACACAAAAGATAAACACATTAAACTGCCCAGCCATTAACACATCTGCCATCCAGAAATAAATGCAAGGAACAAATTTACAAGGAAAAGCCAGTGAAGGAGACAAACACAATTACAGTGATGTGTCTCCACCACTGTCAGATCATTAAGGATGATGATAAGGGAAGTGTCATTCCAAAGACTCTGGCTATTTTGGAGCTGTTTCTGACATGAAAAGCACCAAGGGGAGAAAAAGAGCAAGGTGGAAAACCCACAGAGATCCAGGGCAAACAGGCTGGTTTGTTACTTGTGCAGGAGCCCCCAGAAATACTGGGGGACAACTGGTACAGAAAGCAGGATTTAGCCCAGATTTTCAGTATTTATCCCCAAAAAACTTCCCATTTTAGAGAGAAACAAGACACCAAGGGCAGCCCTCAAACACATTCTACAGGAGAGGGGTGTAGGAAAGGGTGAAGGTGCTCAGAGCTTCTCAGCACCAGCAGACAGAGCAGCCACCCCCTGCTCCAGCCTCTCTGTCACTCTCAAGCTCCTGAAGAAATGCTCAGCCCCATCTCAGCCAATTTGGTGTTGCTTTCCCAGACCAAATTCTGCCCTGGAAAGGGGCCAGAGTCAGGATGCCTCCCCAAGGGCTGTGAGGTGGTGGCAGAGGGTGTCACAGCCGTGGATTCAGTGGGATCTCCATCCAAGTGCTCACCAAAGTGATGGAAATCAACCTCTACTTCGCTAAGGTCTCACTCCCTTCTCACGTTCCCCTTGCCTGGCTGTTTTTCCAGGGAAGGAATTGCTGCAGCTTTATCCCAGGCTGGGCAGAGTCCACCCTGGTGTATCCAATCAAGGAGCCAGCCTCTCCCTTGTGCCCCAAGCACCAAAGTACAGACACAAACCCTCTGGCACACCCTGCTCAGCTGGGGCGTCCTTGCTCTCCCAGCACTGCACAGCTTCCCTCCCAAGCCCCTGGAATGTTAAGGCAGGAGCTGCTCTCCAGCACACCAGCACAATAATCTGCCTGATTAAGAATCCCTCAGGCTCCAGACCCATTTTGGGCTGATGCTTCACTCCTGTTTGCAGGTGGCCAATGCCTGCTTGATTTGTGGGTACCCCTGAGCCGCTCACAAATCCAACTGAGTGCCCTCGTGGGAATCACTCCCACAGCCACACCAAACTCCAGGGAGGCTTCAAGGAGTGACCAGCCACAAAAAGCTGACCTTCTGCATCAATAACTGCTGCTGCTAAAGCTGGCTCCTCAGACATTAGCAAGATTGACTGCTGCTCCCCACCAGATGCATTGATGCCAAGTGCACCTTGAGTGTGTATTAGCAGTAAGTTGCTGTTGGTACCTCTCAGTTTCTTCCATCAAAAAGCAATCACCCTCCTCTCTTTCCCCATGGCAACCAGGGTTTAGTAATCACCTCATCACCTATTCCAAATTGAGGCTGTAATACATGCTCTCAAAGACTGAAAACTCCAGTCTTCATTAAACTGCAGGTATTTGTTACTCACCCAAAGCATCTTCCAGGCTGCATGTGAATAAATGTTCCCTTCTCTGGTTTGAAGGATGGTGGGATGAGAAGGGCAGAGAAGGTAAATATTTAAACAGCCTCCAAAAGGAAAACCATGCTTTGAGACACAGGGAACCAAATGCTCCACAGGTGAATCTTCCAAGAAAAACACAAAGGATCAGGAATTAAATATTGCGTTTTACCCACAGGGGAGCCTTCTCTCATATCTCTCTTTCTGGCTTTTGCAGACAAGTTGACAGCCTGAATTATCAAAGCATTTGTGCTACACAGGAGGGATTCTCATTTGGGGGCTGGTGCAGCAGAAGACATCTAAGATGGAAACAGAGCTCACCATTTGTTCCTTTGCTGCCAGCTCTGGTTACAAGAAATGAGTTTCTGAAACCTCCAGCCTGGCCAGGGACAGAACCATCAGTGCATCTCTCACTTGCAAATGTGCTGCTGAGGGGGTAGAAAATAAAGAGCAAAGATTCTCAAGACATGACTGAAGGTGCTGAGCACTCACTCCCTCCTAACATTTCTTACCCAGAACCATTTGTTTCCTAACAATAGATTCTGTCCCAGTAAAAAATCTGAGCACTGAATTTTACTCAAAAAATTTGAAAAGCCAGGAAAATTTTATAAATTCAAAAATTAATGATCACAGCTTAGCCTTTTTTTTTTTCCCTAAATATTTGTACATTAAATATGATGCTAATTAGATGGCATGACGAAAATGGGGGAAAAATTAAAGTATAAATGTTTCCTGTGACATTATCCCAAGCCTGGGGGAAAAACTCTTTGTAATGGCGGAAGGAAGGAATTCTGCTGGATCCTAAGACTCGTGCAGTAATTGAAGGAAACTTAAAATGCCTCCGACAAGAAACTGCTGATGTGAATGCGCTACTTGGTGGCACCATCTACTGGGTGTGACAGAAACAGCTGAGCCACGGAGGAAGAGGAGTCAGAGGCATTTGCTGTGCCCAGAGAGGGAGCAGAACAAGGTCAGGGTGTGAAGTGGGACTCTCAGGGTGTGGGATGTGCAAAAGCACCTGCAAAATCAGAAGAGCTCTGGCTCCATCTCAGTCTCCCCTACCAGGTGAGAGACTGTTTCCCACAGGATCTCTTTTCCTGTAGTCTTCAAAGAAAATGGCAAAGCAGGGTGCCTGCATTGTCATTCTGGTGACAGCACACGAATCCCATGCTGGAGCTCAGCTAGGAAATTCTGCGTGCACATTTCTCCTCCCTCTTCCGAGACCTGTGAACCCGAGAGAACTTCCAAAGAGAAACGTTAAGTAACTGGTTTTGAACTCTCAATCCACAGAGAGGACAGGATGTGGAGCCAGCTCAGAAGAAAGGTTTGAATTCAAGCCTTCAATGCCTTCAAGGCACACAATGCCTTCACAAGGAATGAAGATGCTCCACAGAATCTCTGCCGGGCTCAGAGATGGTGATGATTCATCCTTGTGCTCTTTGGTGGCCCTTCTTTGGCACACATGAGAGCACCCAGCCCCTCCACCATGCCAGGGCTTGGCCTCCCATGCCCTCCTGCCCCACATCCTCAAGTTCAGCTTGGATTTCCAACAAAACTCCTCCTCCCAAGCCCTGATCTCCCGGGCACTCAAGGTGTTCATCTCTGCTCTCTTTAAAGCACCTTCCCCCAACAGGAACAGAACTCACAGCATTCACATAAAGAATTCCTGTTCTTGATCTTTTCCTTCCAATTTTCATAGATTATATAAAGATTTCCCAAACACTCACACCTTGTTCCTAGAGAATTACATGCTGTGCTAGTCACTGAGCAAGATAAAGTCATGAGCAATTGCAAGAAGATGATGCCAATTTGGCATGGCCCTCTGTTAAATTGCTTAACACTAATCCAAGTTTTTCACAAGGCTGTTTTCAGATACGTGCCCAAAAACCATGATTATCTGCATTCAGCCTCCACCACCACAGATTCTGCAGATTCTTGCAGAAATAAAACACTTCTCCATGACACGGCTGGCCCAGAGATCCTTGAGATGATATAAAATTAATAGAAGTCGTGTTTTTATCCTGTGTCTGCTGCTGCAGGGTGATATCTCACCAGGTCTCCTGAAAGCTATCAGTGCTTCCATGTCCCAGGTTTTGGTGACAGCTGGGAGTGTCACTGTGCACTGGAGACTCTCCAGCTACCTGGGAGTGGGCTCTGGAACATCTGAAATGTTGGTTCATTGGATTTTATCTCATTGCACCTCTGTAGAAAACTGTCCAGGATTCCAAGCCCTTACCTGAATCGTACCAATCTGTAAGCAAACCCATTTAAAGAGCAATGACAAATTCAAAACCAGCTTGAAAAGAACGCAGCATTCAAATTATTGACTCTCTGGGCTCTATAAAGACCATTTAATGTAATTTCCTTTCTTGTGTAACATATCCCAGGCACAGGCAAATTGAGAATTTGGTTTTTTTTTTTAGGATGCAGCTTTGAAGGGTGGTTGATGGCTCAGCAGAATCAGGGCCCTGCATCCCACGCCTGCTCACATCAAGGCTTCAACACCATGTCTCAAGGACAAAAAAAAGGGGATTTCCACAGGGAATTGTGATGTAACAGAACAGAAGCTGTTGATTGTCTTTATGATGACCTGGTGAAGTACTGGAATCTTCATTCCATATATAAATGGAACTTAAATTATTTATAGATGAGCTACTTCAACCACCAATTTTCGTGAGGCATGAGGGAATTCTAAATTTCACCACATTTCCCAGCTGGAGATAAAAACAATCTGGAGAAGATTTTCTGCTGACTTCATGGTGATTTGGAGCTGTAGTTTCTTCCCCATGCACTGTGTCTGTCACAGGTCAGAGATATGGATATTATTACTTACACCAACTTTCATTTAGGTGAAAAAAGCCTTATCTCTGCTCTGACCACAACTCCTCTGATACCTGAGCTCTTAAAGCAAACAGCAAAACTGGATTTTGGTGACCTTTTAACTTGATTTTTTTTAAAAAGCATGTAGTAATGGTTCTATTTTTACTCCAGCCATTGATGATGACCGTTTTGCAATGATTTATTTCTATTTTTAAGCTCATCAGAAGGATATTATTTGAGACGATTCGTGTATCTCCTACAGTGATATTTTGGTACTTTGTTCTTAAGATAAATAGATAGGGGTAAGCTAAGCTCACAGAGTTGCATTTCACAAACTAGGGGAATACAAAGAAAAAACAACTTGTGAGAACACTTGCTGAAGATTCTGTTTATCAGTTGCTGCAGAATGATGACAGAACACAGTTTAGTAATACATACTTTATAATCCCAATCAATAAAGTCATTGAAATATTGAAGGCATTTCTTTCATGTTTTTCTTTTCATTAGAAATTCATATTAGACATTAGACACGTTCTTTCAAAACACTTGAGAGTTGCAGTGTTTTTTAAAACGACACAAAGCCTTTTCCCTCTCCTGCCTTATCTCAGCCCCTTTGTGTGTCTCAGGGTTCTTGGAGCACAGTGCACTCAGAAGCCATTAGTCACCTATTGGCATATTTGGGAGGCTGATGGCTTTGAAAATCCGATCCTTGTGAGCTCAGAGTGCTTGGTCACATTGGGCGCACGCAACACCAGATTCCCTGGCAGCACAAACACAAAGTGACAGCAGGATGTGGACACTGCTGCCTGTCCTTGCTGCTGAACCAGCCCTGGTGCTCAGTGCCATGACAATGCTGGCTGAGATGGCAAAACAGCCAGCCTGGTGTCTGCCCCTCCAGATGCAGGCAGGACAGGGTTCTTCAGGACAGGACTTTCTCTCCTGAGTCAGCTCGTGGCTACAAAGAGCACCAAGGCATTGCCCAGGCTCTGCATGTTTGTGCATTCGTTTTCTTGCCTGATTTTCTTCTGGATCATGCTGCCATTCCTCTTCACTTCCAACTCTGCTGCCCTTTGTGATACCCATCCCTAAGGTCAGCAGCACTTTGCTCCTATCCTTTCTTCACTCTTTCCAGCATCACCTTTCCAGAGGTGCAACGGGAATGACAGCAGAGGAACAATTCTAGAGTTTGATGCCTATTGTCAGAAATGAGATACCAGGATGTCCTGTTGCCTCCCAATGAGTCTGACCCACCAAAGCACCTAAATCTAGGCTCCTGCATGGCTTAATCCTCCTGAAATATTTATGGTCTCTCAAAAAGTCATTCCTGGTGCTTTTGCCTCCCCGAGGCACAGCCGGATGAGATTTCCCAGCTGGGCACTAGATGGCAAAACATCCCGAGAAAGGGAATTTCCCACCTCGGCTCTTTCGGAAGGGGCTGCAGGGAATTTGGAGAGCGTTTCAAACGCTCTGAATATGCAGAAGTTGCAAATGCGAGCGCAGAGAGAGAGAGAGAGAGAGGAGGTGATTTGTATTCCTGTCCTACCTTTGGGCAGCAGTGTTTGCGTACACGCGTCTGGAGCTGTTTCCCCCTCTGCTGCTCTCCCGCTGACAGATTGTGGCCACAGAGCTTCGAAAATGCAAACAGCAGCCCCGGTGAGGGCAGAGCCATTTTTCTGTTTGCAGAGATGTTCTGGTTCCTACAGCAGCCCCAGTGAGGGCAGAGCCATTTCTGATTGCAGAGATGTTCTGGTTCCCTGTGCAGGCATGGGTCAGAGGAAAGTGCAGCACAGGGCCTGAGGATGCCTCAACCTTCAGCCATGGCAGAGCTGCCATCCTCCTCCTCCTCCTTTGGAGCTTTTGGCAGCTCCAAAGCAAAGAAACGGCCATTTCATACAATCATAGACTGCTTTGGGTAGGAAAAAACCTTAAATGTCATCTAGTTCCAACGCCCCTGCCATGGGGAAGGATGCCACACCAAGATGTGGTTGCTCAGAGCCTCATCTGTCCCTGAATATGCTCATGGATGGGCATCCACAGCCTCTCTGGGCAACCTCTGCCAACCCTTTTAGCTCCCCCACACCTCTCCATGCCCTGTGTGACTTTCTCCCTTCTCCTCTCATGTTGCTCTCTGGTGGAAAAGGTGATGTTGCATTCACTGAAGGGCTGGAATCCTGTGTCCTTTACCCAGCAGGTTCTGCCCTCCACCATTCCCTGCTTTGCCCAGCTGCAGAGTCCAGAGCAGGTGGCTGAAAGGCCTGGGAAGGGACAGGTCCTCAGCTCCTTGCCCTCATGATTCCCTGCTGGCAAGAGCCATCTTTTTATTCCACAGTGATCAGCCCCTGATGTGACTCAGGGACCAAGAGACTCAAAGTGATGTCACTCATTTTCATTTTGGCCTTCCCTGCCAAAAGCTCTCCTTCCCCAGCTATAAAACATCCAGCACTGGGCTCTGCTGGCAGGTGGGATCTGGAGGAAACCTACAGATAACTGACCTCAAAAGCTGCTTTTTCCTTTTCTTGTAGCTCTCAGGACGTGAATTCTCACAGGGCCCTCTCCTGACTCTGCTCTTCCACAGCCCATCAGCAATTTAAGGTGCTGATTTTGCAGATCCCAGAGGCAATACTGGCCAAAATGGGTGACACATCTCCAAACCCTGATGCTCTGCACTGCTGGTGACATGTATGGATGCAGACAGCCCTGCTGCTTTGCTCTGGGGAAGGTGGACTGGAAGAAAAAGCAGCTGAGATCACCATTAAGGAGGAGATATGGGGGGATTTTCGGGGATTTGGGATTTGCTCTGAGCTGTGGGCACCCCCAGCCTGCATCACACGAGTCTGGTGGAGCCCTTTAATCCCAGGGGAAGGTATCAGGAGGGGAAGCTTTGCCAACTCCACAGCCTGGCAAACAGAGGGCAAAATGTGCTGAAAGCTACGACTTCCTGAGCATGTTCTCCGTCTGGAATCTGCCTGCAAAACAACTCAAATTTCTCAAAGAGGTTCATTATTCAAAACTATTTGCTGAATAATTTGCCTGAGTAATTGCAGGTCTGAAGCTTGTCAGCAAACAATTCGTTGTGAGCATCTGGGCAGGCAGCTGGAACCGTGCTCAGGTTTTGGTCTGGGGGTGGAGAACCCCACAGCTAGGTTGGGTAGGAAGGGTAAACAAACCTGTTTACAAAATCAGGATCTGGAGAGAAAAAAAAGGAGAAAAAAATATTGTGTAATCTTAAAATAAGCTGCTTCCACCCTGGTTTCTAGATATAACTGACCAAAATAATCTGGCAGAGAGAACTGGGCGCTGAGCACCAGCCCTGGGCTGCCACATCCCTGCACGGGGTGTGTGGCTCTGTCCTGCAGCTGCCCCCATGTCCCCGAGGGAGCAGCCAGAGTGGTCCCCAGGCAGGGAAAGGAGAAGGAGATGGGGAAGGAGGAGCTGCCTCCACCCTTGCAGGGCCCTGAACACCATGGGTAGAGCTGAGGAACCTGTCACACACGCCTGTCCCCAGGAAATGTCACCCAGACGCTCTGACAATCCACACACACACTCGGAGAAGGAGCAGAGAGGGACTGGAAGCGTTTCCACCATTCAGGGCTCAGCAAGTGCACAGCAGCACTGGGCTGGGTACCAAAGCCATCACTCAGGCCGTGTTTCCTGCTGAAATCATGAAATAATAGATGTCCAATTAACTGGCAAAGCAAGATGCAAAGAGAAATATTGCTTGCAGAGTGCTGGCATAGTGCCCATGGAGTTATAATAAGAATATTTTATTTGCCCAGGCTCTAGATAACCTATTTCTCTTCTCTCTCTTGCTGCCTCTGGCATTCCTGAGAGGAATATGGGTTTTCTTGGAATCATTTCTCTTTTCCAGCAATCTCTAAAGTCCTCTCACATTCCACCAGCTCAAATTTGTTTCAAATGCTGCTAGACTAAACACAGCCCTAATAGCTGGTGTTAGAGACTGGAGTACCTGACACACTCAAACTGCACAGATTGCAAATTTGAGGCTGTGGTACTTTTCAAAACGTGCCTGTGTGGGAGCAGGAAGGAGAAGAGAGGATAACCTATTTCAGCCTTTAGAATAGGCAGAGCAGGAAAAGTTAGAGCAGAAATAGAAAAAGGGAAAAAAAAACAAAAAACCAACACCCTAGGACAAAAAATTATTTTGCAGGGAAAAAATCCTGCTTCATATTGCAGTTTCCTAAATAAAAAATAAAACTACAGAGGTGCCAATAGGACTGGACAGATGTCAGCTCACCACCAAGCTGCCCAATAAGTTATTAGAATCCATTGGATGCAGAAAATCTTGTGCACAGTGCCCTGGAGCCAATACAAGGCACGTCCTGCACATCCCTGAAAAGCACAACAGGAAAGGTTCCAGCTGCAGCACGCCAGCCTATCAACCAACATGATCCAGATTAAGGGTAACTAGCACGAACTAAAGCCTCTGAACAAGGTGTCCAGCAAAATGAGATTTTTAATGGGTCAGTCCCTCCCTGCAGGCACTGGAGCTGTTTGCTTAACTTGAAATGGAGCCACAGCCCCGGGCAGGAAAGAGCTGATTCCCTTTAATTGTTGCAGCCATTAACCTAAAGCCAGTCCTCTGTAATTCTCTGTATCTGTTTGGCCCAAGAGTGTTCCCAAACCCTTAGGAACAAGCCAGCAGTTGTAGCCTGGGTAAAACTGGAGGCATCAAGCAGATAAGTGACTCACTGAGGGTCAGAGCATGACCCATTTCAGAGCTAAGAATGGAAAATCCTTTGCCTCTCAGCCTTGTATCCCAATTGCATTCCTAATGGTCTCTGATCTTGGGGAAGGCAGTGCAAAGGAAGTTCAACACACAGAGAAGAATTTATTTGAATTAAACAGCTATTGAAACAGCCCAGAACATGACCTGTGAATCCTGTTTCCTGCTATCTTCCCTTTTAATTCTTAAATTTTTTTCTTCTCAGGCCTTTCATTCACAAAACTCTTTTATTCTTCCTTTCTTCTTTTGTATTCCTAAACTTCTCATTTTGCAGTATTTCCCTTTATTTGCAGAGAGCAGACTGGAGAAAACCAAGAGGCACATCCCTAATGGGAAGAGAGCCCTTAACATCACCTGCCAGTAAATCCCTTTACTGCTGGTGGCTGCCCCTTCCCCATCCTGGCAGCAGCTGGGAGCACAGGGGTGGATGGCTGTGGAAATGTGGGTTCTGCTCCGTGAAGTGCTGACAGAGTGAGAAGGAAAACACAGGATGCAACTGGAGGGTGGGAGATGTTTCCTCTGCACCGCTCTGGGAGCCCAGCACAGCCCCAGTTCTCACCAGGGCAAGCCTGCTGCAGGTGCAGAGAAGCAATCAAGGAACCAAAAACACAATGAGACAGCCTTTTCCTGCCGCTTCTTGACCTCATCCTCTCTCAAACCAAACACTGCTGTTCTTTCAGTGGGGGGGGGGGGAAAAAATCCCCTGTTGCTTTTGACCGGACAAGAAAAGAAGAAAAACAAATCCCAGTGCAGCTCCTGCTGTCTGTGGGTGCCCGTGTGAGCCTCAGCTCCTTGCAGCTGTGGGCAGGGAGCAGCAGCAGCACAACGGCCTCAGAAATGCCTTGCCAGGGTCAGGCAGATCAAGCCAAACACGTGTAATTTCCCCATTTTTACTTGGAAGGTACCACATGAGATCCTGGAGGCGAATATATGACATCTAATAACTCCCAGAAGGGAGACTCACGGAGTCGTTTTTTGTTGGAAAAGACCTCCAAGGTCAGTGAGTCCCAGCTTTGATCCGAGATCAGAAGATGAGAGGGAACCCAGGCTGCCTCCAAGGCCGTGCCCACATGTTGGTCCTTCCCCAGCTAATTAACTCCCTCCTGATGGAATTCCTCCTGCCATTGCACTCCCAGTAAAACACACACCTCGAGAAGGGCCAAGAAAGGATCCTACAGAGGGACCTTGCTTGTGGCATCACAACCTCCATAGTGTGGGAACAGGCCTGTCCAAAGCAAACACCAGCTAAAAAAACCCCAACAAAAATAAAGAAAAGATCAAACTCGGTGCTGAGAGCGAGGCAGCCAATTGCTGTGTGTTCCTGCACTAAGTGGCATCCCTGCAAGGAGCAAGTTGGAATATTTTAGCAAAAATATTCCAGCAAGGAATCCATTTCTGGCAACGAAGCTGTATTGGAAATTTCCTTCCAATCGACATGGCCAAAAAAAAAACCCAGCTAACACTTCCAGCAGCAGCCTAATGTATACTGAAAGCTTATTCCTGAATATTGGAGGAAAAAACAAAGAGAGAAAAAATAACACAAAACCCACTCCACCCCCAAAAAACTTGTCCCTCATTGTCTTTTTAGCCTAAAATTATGAGAGCTAAATTTTCACTGGTGTTTCAATTCCGAAGGCAAACTTTGCAAGCAGGCAGTTTTCTTATTGAAAATACAGTGAAAAGCACAGATCCCAAACCTGCAGACTTTCCAAAAGCCAGGAACTGTGCCCGAGCACACTGACCTTTTGCTAAGCTCTAAAAAATGTAATAAATGCAAAGTGCAACAGCATCTGGAACCTGCCCTGACATCTTGAATTCACATTCTCACTTGCTGATGAAAGATGCTTTGCTTCTTCTTTTAATCAAGTTTGATTCTTCTTTTAAATAAGTTTGATTCTTCTTTTAAACAGGTTTGCTCCCAAAACTTTGCTGTAGCCTGGAGCCATGGCTGTGCTCAGGGCCTAGTTTGGTACATGAAGGGCTCTCAGCACACAGCAGTTTCATCCTGCTGCTCTGCCCCTACCTGGTGCTGTGGTGGAAAAGAAACACAGTTTGTCTTGGTCTTACAAAGAGCTTTTGTTTCCAGGCTGTTCCCAGAACCCTCAATTTCCTCAGGAAAATCTGTGTGTGTGATGCAAAATCAATCCGAATTGCTTCTGTCTGGGAGTATCCATGGAACAACACCACAGATTTTACTGCCGCCATAGGCTGTACTTGCTGGGAGTATCTGTGGAGTAACACCACACATTTTACTGCCACCATAGGCTGTACTCACTGGGAGTATCTGTGGAGTTACACCACACATTTTACTGCCACCATAGGCTGTACTCACTCTCCTGTTGCACCTGGCAGGGCTTCAAAGGAAACCTGGTGCTATTTTGAGAAGCCAGGAAATCCAGGAAGCTCAGATTTGAGGCATCTAAAGAAGAAGAGGGAAAACCCAACATGGTTCCATCGTTTTGGGATTGAGTCCCAGCCCCACTAACCAGGGGCTGGATCCATGCAGGGCACACTGGAGGGTGCAGCCGTGCCTGGGTTCACCCTCTGGATGCTCAGGGCAGCTGGAACAGGGACAAAGCACACAGGATCAGGGATGGACAGACAGAGGGACACCCACAGCCACCAGCAGAGCCGGATTGTCCCATACCCACAGCACCCTGGTGGTTGCACAGCACAAACCACCCCAGGACACAACAAGGTTTGCTCAGGAGAACCATCAAAAACTGGGTTAGTCAAGAGAAATGTCCTGGAATCCACAATCCATTGTAATTGGGTAATTGTAACCATAAAAATGATCCTCTGCTGATAGAAAACTGAAAGCCATCACTTGATTATATTTCACTCCATCAGAAATATGTTCCTATAAACATTTCACAGGTGTTCGCCTGCCCAGGGCTGTGGATTGGTTCTGACACCTGACTTAACATTCACAATACTTAAAATACAGGGGAAGATAATAAAAAAACAGAAATCTAGGTCATCCTGACCTGCAGCAAGAACCTTTATTCAGAAGATCTGCATGCCCAGCCTGCTACTGGGTAGCTGTGTCGTGCCAAGGTGGGTTCCCCACTGTGCACAGCAACACCCAGCACTTGAGAGATGCTTATACAAACTCAGTTCACTGATTTATCATTAGCTAAAGGTCACCAAAGGCTTTGTAAAAAGCTTTATCCTCTCAGCATGATCATTCTAGGTGACAAATACTTCTGATTTACCCAAGACACAAAATACACAGAGTCAGAAATCAATAAAGCACGCAAAGGTTGAGGGAAAGAAAAACTGGAGACAGACAGAAGAGCCCAATAACATGTGAAAGGTCAGTGGCACCATCTCTCCAGCACTTCCACCCCCCATGGACATTGCAGAGAGTGACAGCTGGCAGAGCTGCAAGCCTTCCTCCCCCAGCACAGGTGAGCCCTAGGCCACCACTCCTCTTAGTTTGCTCTAAATAACTGTTTGGTCCAAGTGCACAATGCCCAGCAGAATTTCAAATAATCTGTCCCCACATCCTGTATCAGAACCCCTTGGATTGTGCCTGCTGCATTGTGATAAGCTTTCACTATCTGATATTTCAATTGCTTGTTCCCTCCTCTATTTGAGCCCCTGGGGGAGCAGACAGGACAGGTCTCCATGCAGCAGATGGCACCTGGTTTCTCAGCAGCCCCTCTCACTCATCTCAGCATTTACACACTGCACAGAACCCCCATTCTGTTTAGAGATGCCCTCCACTCCCCCCACCCTTTTTATTCTTCAGAAACACATCCCCAGCCCAGCTCCACTCCCTGCTGGCCACTCTTTTGGCCACCGCTGCCTTTTTAACACATCTTCTTGGCTCTTCTCTGTCCCCTGCACTCCTCCCATGTTTTCCACAGAGACCTGTGTAGCGTCCAAACAAAACAAGAGTCAATCCCAATGGCATTTTGTTCCATCCATTTTGAGTTCCTACAATGACAGAGAAATAAACACTGAAACTGCAGCTTCTCTGCCACAAAATGTGCCTTTGCCAAAGCTGTGTGTGATCCATCTGCCCGGGGGATAAAACATGGAATTCATGAAGGCACTGCTTGGTGGGTCAGGAAAATTCGCCCTCATTTGTTGAACACATGGTCTGGGCCAGACTGGGAGTATTTTGATGCTGGCACAGTCTGAGGATGAGAATCTGAGACAAAATTACAAACCCCCTCATCAGGTGAGAAGTGCCAGCCCTGCTAATGGCATCCCAGCTGGCTGAGCACACTGTGCTCAAGAATGCCCAGCATTTCCCCAGATGAAGAAAGACATTTTGTTCAGATTGGTGGTACTGTCTGTGCCTTCTCTTCCTCTGGAAGGCAGCCAGGGGCAGAGCAGGATGGTGAGCTGGGACCTCTGCATTTCTGTGGCAGAGTTTTTCTCACAGACCCGTATGAGCCCTTGAGCTGTCCAAAGCATATGCACGCCTTGAATCAACACAGCTCTCATGCCAACAGCTTCCAGATCAACCCCATGGTAGAACCTGCCTGGATTGAGGCAGTTCTGCATGGCTTTCCCATGCACTCCCACCCAGATCACTGGTCCTCCCCAGACCTCCTGTGGACACAGGAGCTCCTGAGAAAACAGGTGTCTACCACTCCCATTTATGAAGGACAAACAGGAGGAACTCACCAAAGGGCTCTCACAGCTACAAATAGCATCCCTGATAACTAAATACATGCTCTTCGGCTCTGTCTCATAGTTTGAGGAGGAAAACATAATCCATTACACGAGTTTCTGGGTCACATCATTCCCTGCAATGGAAATTCCTGCTGCCCTGCATCCCACCCCAGCCTGGGGGTCACTTGCCCCAGCTGGCAAGGACACAAATACCTGAATAGCCAGAGATAAATTGCAATAGTCCTAAAGTATAAACAGTGAGAAAAGACTGATGAACAGCCACATTTGCTTGCCCTGCTTCCCCTCTGGGGCAGTCTGCTAAAATTGCTGCAGCATTCTCCATTAGCACCTATGGTGTGACTCTTGGGGATGTCCTGGGCAGGGCTAAGAGTTGGACTCGATGATCCTTGCAGGTATCTTCCAGCTCAGGAAGAGGGTGACTATGATTCTGTGCTTTTTAAAATGAGAGGAGAGGAGAGGAGAGGAGAGGAGAGGAGAGGAGAGGAGAGGAGAGGAGAGGAGAGGAGAGGAGAGGAGAGGAGAGGAGAGGAGAGGAGAGGAGAGGAGAGGAGAGGAGAGGAGAGGAGAGGAGAGGAGAGGAGAGGAGAGGAGAGGAGAGGAGAGGAGAGGAGAGGAGAGGAGAGGAGAGGAGAGGAGAGGAGAGGAGAGGAGAGGAGAGGAGAGGAGAGGAGAGGAGAGGAGAGGAGAGGAGAGGAGAGGAGAGGAGAGGAGAGGAGAGGAGAGGAGAGGAGAGGAGAGGAGAGGAGAGGAGAGAGGGAAGCCCCGCCGGCTGCCGAGCATCGCTCCCAAACCAGCACGGGGCTCTCCATCATCCCTTCTGTCCCAGCCCAGGGCTCTTCCACACCACTCCCAGCACAGCATGGCACTCTGCCACAGCCCCCAGGGCAAAGTCTGAGCTGGATACCCAATTTGATTGAATCAAGGATAGAGCAGAGCTGCACTGTGCCAGCTCCAGAGCCAGCACCACCCATCCTCCCCATCTCTTTCCCAAGCAGCCAGGTATCAATGGCTTTATTAACTTCTGCTTTATTTATCCCTCCTACCCTTGACTAGAGGGCTTATGAGCAAGACCAGCGTGGGCAAGCCCTTAAATTCAAGCAACACGAGTTTCTTTTGAGGCACCACACCCCACACCCTCGCTGGCACCGCTGTGCACCACAGCCCTGCAGCAGCACCCTGCCAAGTCACCGGCTCTGCCCCGCGGGCGCTCCGAGGCCCAGCTTACGTAAGAGGGAACAAACTGGCTTTTCTTCACCACCCTTTCAATGCTGCCATTCATCCCCTGCCCTCCATCCTTCCAGTGCCACCTTGAAGGATGCAAAACACACAGCCAAAACATCTCGCATGTTGTCCCAGGGTGAATGTCGTCTGTGGGTGATGAGTCTATAGTTTTGTCTCCACAAGTGAATTAAAGGGTTAAGGCAGAAAAATACTGAGATGCAAAGGTACCCATGTGTTAAAGACACTCCCACACTGACAAAGTCATGTCACTGCTCAAAAAACAAGGAGTTCTGATCTGACAGCCCTTTCCTGGAGGACACAGGGGCTGCAAAGCCAGGTCACATGCATCCTGATCCACCAGAGAACCCAGCATCAAACAGCGAGGGACCAAATCTGTTCAATGGTTGTGTAAAGACTTTGGCTCTGATGCTGAGCAAGCACTAAAGATGGTTTCAGTTCTACCCAGCTGGAAACATCTTGGTCAAACCCCAGGTTATTTTTGCATCTGCACATCAGTTCTGCCTCGTTAGAGACTCCGTGCTGTCTTTGGCCAAGTGGTCAACCCCAGGGAAAAGCAAGCCAGGAGGGGAATGGGACACAACTTTGCAGACTGAGCATGAAATGACAAAGCCAGGTTTATTCAGACACAAATAGCCTGCTTCAAAGCATTTTCCAGCCCTCATGAAACTGATATGAGCATCATATCCATCTACATTCCAGGATTTTTAGCCCTCTGCTGACTTCAGGCCAGCACGGATGCATTCTGCCTGCCATTATTTGTCAAACACCAAATTCCAACTCCTTTACGAAACCAGGGGGGAAGGAAGCATGGCTGGTTGAACTCTTTGTCCTTCTCCCCCCCACATACACACTTTCACATCATGAGAACAGAGCAAGAACCCACAAGAAATGCACATTTCCAAAGCCAGAGGCTACATCCCAGTTCTGGCAACCCAGTGGTCTTACCACAAAGCACAGCCTGGATCCCCTTTGACTTCTTAACAATACATTCACAGTGGTGGCAGGGTGGGGAAGAAGAGCTTCAAAAGGGAGGAGCAGCAAGGAACAAGTTATTTTGAATCCAGAAGCCAACCACTGCAACATGAACACTCCCCATCGGAGTTTTACTGCTCCTCCTGGGAAGAGCTTTGAAGCGTGGCAGTGGAAAATGAGGAGAGAGCCAGGAGCACCCAGCATGTTGGTTGGGGACAGTTGTGCAAGCACTAAAATGTCTAAGATGTCAGTAAAGGATGGACTTGGTGAGATGAAAAAGGGAAAGTAGAGAACACAGGGCCCTCGGTGGCCTCATGCCATCCGTACATTTTCCTGCCTGCAGTTCCAGGGAGGCTGATGGAGCCATTGGGATGCAGGCAGCTTGCTCAGCTTCACACATGGGCTGTTTTGGACCTCAGTGTGATGCAGAGTGGTGTTAGCACATAAAGCTGGAATTCACTCACTTCATCCAGCTTTGGATGTGGAAAGAGGAATCAGTGTGTTCCAAGTCTCCCCTGTCTAGCCAGTGTCAGCAAGGGAGCCTTGGAAAAACCTTCTTCTTCTATGGCTATTAAATCACAAGGCAGCCACATGGAGAGGATAAACTCCCACACCACATGGAGCAGCTGCCGGGCAGCTTTTGCAGCCATTTTGCACCTTGTCTGCCCACTGCACAACCAGGACCTTGCTGCCAAAAATGGTCACTGCAAACCATTCCTGCCCTGGCCTGGATGACTGCCAGCCAGTGACCTTGAGAAGATGTTCCTGGGACAGGCTGTGGCCAGGAATCACAGGACAAGTGTGGCTGGGGAGGCAGCAGCTGGTTTGCAGGATGGCACTGGGATCCAGCAGCCAAGCACTGCTCAGAGGGGCAGGAAGAGAGAGGACCAGAGCAGGGGAAGCAGCTGGTGGGAAGCTCACACGGCATCTGTGCTTTGGCCCCAGCCCCCCATGCCTGCACATACTAAACATCAATTACATGGAAATTAAAAGAGGAAAAAAATAAACACTTTGAAAAGACAAGAGATGAAAACATCCACGCTGTGTTTTTTGAAGAGAGGGATGAACCCACCCTGAACAAATGTAAATGTAGCAGGAATCAAGAGACTCCCGGGATTACTCATTACAGGAGACGAGACTCCACATCTCTCTGTTTTGCAGCAATTAACTGTTAACTGGGGAAAAAATTGAATAGATCAACACTTTTCTATTATTAGTTTTAAATAATGACTCAGAAGCAGGCACTTCCTTTTTCCCCAAGCTATGAGGAGCAAAGCACCAAGACCCTGACGACGGCTTCAGGCTCATTTAAACTGCAAATATCTCAGCACAAATTACAGGAGAGTGGTGTGAGTACAAGGAGAAACAAACCCTTTGTTTTGAGTCTAACTACCAGCAATTACCTCTCATTTATAGGTTATAAAGCTTGATACAGCACATTTATTGGAAAGAGCATGGAGTGCCCAGATGTACTTGTGCAGAAATTGGGGAAGTGAGGGGAGAAAGAGAGAGGAAAAATCACGCCTGCTGATGGCCTTGGAGAGAAACTGAGTTAAAGGCCAATACAAAGAAGTCTCCCCAAAACACAGAGCTGTCTCCCAAGGCCTGACCTTGGACCTTAATCACCAATACCATCTACAGTCCAGGGAAATAATTAAGCATTTCATCTCTGAAAGAGTTGCCTGCCTAATCTGCTAAGCAAACAGTTTTTGCAGAGCAATTCAGAGAGAGAAAGAGAAGCAGATTCAGCTGATGAGACACAAAAAGTCTCTAAAGGCATTAATTTCCTTTGGGAAGCAGCCCACATGCTCCCAGCACAGTGGGAACCATCACTCCTGCAGCAGGTCCCAGCAAGGCAGATGATCAAATCTGCATCAGCCATTTGGAATAAGCAGAAAGGCAGCAGATGAGGATGTGGTGTCACGAGCAGTAGCAGGAATGCTGAAAACAGAAAAACTTTGAGTTGACCTTGACATCTGCTTATTGGAAGAAACCTTTTGGATTTTCTTTTCCGTGGGATAAGCATTTACATCCCTGCCCATTCCCTTAAAGGGTGCACAGGGATGATGAGGACACAGCACAGATCTGAAGGGACCTGCACTGCCTGCAGCAGTGAGCGGGACATGGAGCAGCACAGCACCAGGGCCTGGCCAGTTCACCCATCCAGGAGCACTCTGCCCATCCTGGCTGGCCACAACCCCTAGGAACATCCCCACCCTCCTGGAATGGGACAAGGCATGGGAATGCTCCACACAAGCAAGGTATAGGGGCTGAAGCTCAGCTTTGTGGACAGCAGAGCCCCAAAAGGTCAGGCAGTGCAGAGGTGCTGTGTTGGCCACCTGCATGCCCCAAAACACCCCGCAGGACCTGCAGTCACTGCTCCCAATGCCATTTCCTTCCTGTGACCCTGGTGTCACACTCCACACCTGCGAGCAGTGTGAGTCAGATCCTTCAGGGTGTTCTTCCAGGCCTGTTTGGCAGAGTCAGGCACTGACCCATCCCACTGCCTCAAGCCCATCTTGGAGTGACCAGCAGCCACCACCACCAACATCCCGTCCAAGTGCTCTGCAAACCTTGGACCTCCGAAACAGCAGCCCTGAGACAACACACAGAGGCAGGTACATAATTTCTTGGGGTTTTCTTTTACTTTTTTTTTTATTCCTTCCCTTCCTTTGCCATGACACACGCTTTGTTTTAAATATCTTAAATATATTAATTTTTAAAAAGTATTAATAAAAAGCTACTGAAGGACATGATTGGCAGAGTGACCAAGGGCAGCAACCCATTGCAAAGTATGGGGGGCATTTTAAAAGACAGAAAACAAATGATAACCCAAAAAAATGGCATTTTTTGCATATGCAGAGCTGGCTGTAATACCCTGGACTCTGGCATTATTGTAAAAATGGAAGGGGAAGCAGTAGAAAAAATATATTCCATTGTACCAACTTGCATTGGGAAGGGAGTTAAGAGCAAAACCGAGGAGGATTGAAACATTTTTGGTATTTCAGATGTTCCCTCCCACACCCACTGCCCAATCACTCAGTCTTTAAGCAAGTTTTCTGGCTTGGGGTAGCCAAAGAGTACAAAATCTGCTTCATAAAGCTTGTAGAGCTGCTGCCTCCAAGCCAGTGGGATTTTGGCAAACCAGTTATCTTCCCAGCTGCTGGCAGTCCTGTTTCGGTAGCTGGGTGGGAAGCGAAGCAGCCTGTCCACTTTGAGGAGCTGCAGTAAATAAGCAGCATCCTCGTCCAGCGTCTCCAGCTTCCCGATGAAATCATAGTCTATCTGGCACGGGTGGCACAGACGGTAAACCTGCCTCCAGTGCTCATTGAAGGGGGCCATCTTCTCTGTCCTGGGATCCAGTAAGTACTGGATGAAGTCCGAAAAGGAGACTTTGAGGCCCGCCCCGAAGGCCTCGCTGACGGAGGTGGGAAGGTTGGTGTGGTTGGAGTAGAGCTTCAGCATGGGGATGGCGAAACGCCGGTAGAAGTCCTCGTTCTCCAGCTCGAACTTGCTGCGGAAAGCGGAGATGAGGCGGACGAAGGGGTCTCGCACGAAGAGGAACTTGGTGTATTTCTTCAGCTTGATCTTCATCAGGTGCCGCGAGAACTTCCCGTAGCGGCGCCAGAACTTGTTGAAGGTCAGGTGGGTGCTGGTGTTGTGGACGTGCTCGCGGGGGATATCCAGAGGGTTCCTGTAGGGCACCCCCTGGTCCAGCAGGCTCTCGCTCAGCACGATCATCACACGCTTCCAGTTGGTGCAGGCCACCTTGGGCACGTAGCAGTAGATGACGCCGTGGCGGTCATCCACGATCAGGTGGTTGAGCTCGTAGTTGGGAATGTCATCGAAGGAGCGCTCCTTGGTGGGGAAGGTGAAGCTGGAATTGGCACAAAACTCACGCAGTGTTCTCTGCCTCTCTACCTGCAGCTTCTCTTGGTCCAAGCTGTTCCTGTCCTTGTGGGTAGACCAGTCATAGCCCCGCACGTTCTCCTCCAAGTTACTCACCACAGGCTTGTTGGAGCCCTGGACGAGGAGCTGCTCTGTCTTTCGGGGGATAGAGCTGTTCTGTTTCAGGCTCGAGCTCAGCAGCTTTGCCAAAAATTCATCTACATCTGGCAAAGTTTCCCAGTCCTCACCTGCTGCGATGGCTCCCGGGGAATGGGGTCTGGAGAAGGATGTGTGCAGGTAGAAGTGAGCTGTCCCCACGTTGTCCCAGTACACAATAATCAGGAGGATCATGAAGATGGAGACCAGCACCACAGACAGACGGAGGAGCCGCGCTTTGGTCATCCTGACACTACTGTGGTAGCTGGCTTTCACCTGGACTCACCTCTGGCTTGTGGAGTGAGGCTTGGGATCCAGCATGGTGCTGCAGAGCAGGAGCCTGGAAAGGTATGAGGAAAGAAAAGTTAATCCTTAAGAAATCCTTCTAGTTTGGAGAGAATGACCTGGCACAGTCAAAACTTGTTGTGGGTATGACCATCCCCATTTCCACATGGGGAGAGCGGTGAGAAGCGCCCCGCTGGAAAGAGGCTCATCAGAACGTGGCCTGTCAGTTGTCACTTCACTGGGAACAGGTGAAACCCTATTATCAGTACACTGTCTACAGACTTCTGCTGCATCAGAAAGCAGCTCGGCAGTGCTGTGTGTACAAAGATGTCACTGGCTGCTGCTGAACTGCACACAGGCTGCCTGATGAGTACAAAATGTGGGAGCAGCAGGTGAGAGAGCAGCCTGGGGCCAAGCTGGGGCTCTGCTGGGAGCATCTCATATCTGTGAGGGGACAGGCAGCAAAGGGTAGAAGGGAGTGGGACAATTTCCTAAAGGTCAGGATTTGGTTGCCTCTTTTGTGCCAGATCAGGTGACCTGACAAAACCTGGACACACTACACAGGGGAGGCTGAAGGTCAAACCAGTCTAAACCTGGACAAACTACACAGTGGAGGCTGAAGGTGGCCAGAGACACCCCAATGTGCTGCTTTGTGCCACACAAGGAGAGACACACTCTGAGGTCTGAGACTGGCTGGACATTGCTCCTGCTGGCTCCACCAGCAGCAGCTCAATCTGATGCTGGGACCAAATTCCTCAATTCAGGAGCAGCAGCCTGGAGTCTGAGGATGGCATCACTTCTTGCAGCTCAGTCCTCCTGAATTCTGCATCCTGCCCTCTGCCTGAGTGTGAGCGAGCGTGCGCAAGCGTGCGTGAGTGTGCCTGAGTGTGCAGGAGCGTGCCCAAGTGTGCCTGAGTGTGAGTGAGTGTGCCCAGGTGTGCGAGAGTGTGCGTGAGTATGTCTGAGCATGTGAGAGTGTGAGCAAGCGTGTGTGAGCGTGCCTGAGTGTGAGCAAGTGTGAGAAAGTGTGCAAGAGTGTGCGTGAGAGTGAGCAAATGTGTCCGAGCATGCCTGAGTGTGCCCAAGTGTGCAAGAGTGTGAGTGAGCGTGTCCAAGTGTGTCCGAATGTGCCCTTGCTCCTGCCCGGGCTGTCTGTCTCACTGCTGGGCAGGAAGGCTCTGAGCAGGGCAGTGTCCAGGACAAGGCACAGATCTGTGCCCAGCTGTGCCAGGATTGATCCCCACCCCAGCATCCCTGCACTGCACAGCCCATAGAGACTCCGTGGAAAAGAGCTGGCTGGCCAAAAGCAGGCATTATAATGTGTCGCAATTTTATCAGTTTCATAGCAGTCATGGCTTTTTATCAATATTAAGTTTCTGGAATTAAATTATTTCAAGAGAAGTTTTGTTTAAATTAAAAAGAAATAGTAAAATGTAGTGATTTCAGGCCTAGAGCTTACTGAGGTAAGTTGGAGAGTATTAAAATACATACACAGAAAGTATGCAGAGCCAATTACCTTTCAGACCTCCTTGATTTTTATACCGTCTAACAAATAAGAAGAAAGAAGTCTCCATGCAGGAGATCCATGATTTCAGCTTTTGGTATCACTGAAAACAAATTCCTTATTGGAGTTATGAATACAGGGCTGAAGGTGCCAGTGGCTCAGTGGCTAAAGCAAGTCCCTGCTGAGAGAACATCACTGACCTGAACACACCATCTTATCTACTCTGTGTGAAGGCACCCTGTAGGTGTTATCTCCATGACCTCTCTTGGTAGCAATTTCATTTTGCCAGGAACAAAGATTACACAAACAGTTCTCCTACAATCCCCCGCCAAGGGATACAGTCCCGATAAGAGCCACACATCAATAAAAATCTAAAGGAGAGATTACCTTTAACTGAATGATTTTGGAGATTAAAGGTGCTCTGGTAAATCTGTGTTCGTGCCCAGACACTGTTGAGTCAGGACCTCTTTTGCTGCTTTAATGTAATTTATATTTCTGTCACACTCAACACTAACAACTCTTGATCACCAAAGACAGGTGAGAAATAGAGGCAGCTCAGATCATCCATTCTGAGGGGTGCAGCAGGTTTGAGTTTTTGCTTTAACCAGCCCCATCTTTTCACTGTTGTCTGCTTTCCATGACTCCCAGCCTGTTTCTTCCCACAAGATCCTCAGGGAACACCCATCTCCCCACCCTGCTGCATGTTTTCTGGTCCAAGGCTCTGTGCAGAGGCAGGCTGGCAAACCAGCCTTGAGCTCTCCCCAAGCCAGCAAGGAGCCAGTGCCTACAGCCAGGGAAGAACAGCACAGCAAAGTGAGGTACAAGTAGTTACTGCAATGTTCTCCACCCCTCCAAGCATAGTCCAGGCTCTGATTATAAACACAGAGCAGCACCTACAGATAAAAAACCAGAGCTGTCCTTTCCACAGACATCCTAAAAATCTTTCCAATGACTTCAGCACAAACCCTGCAAACACCAGCTTTGAAAACAAAGCCACGACAGGGCAAGCTGCCCTGAAAAGTTCTGTTAAAATGAAAGCTGGGTGTCTCTTCTTCCCAAAACACAGAAGTTGCTCCCCAGCCAATTCACACCACCCTTAAACAACATCAACTCCACCCCACACAGAGATGCAGAAGAACTCAAATCCAGATACGCAGAAGTGCTGAGCTCTGTCATTCCCAGGGAAAAGGTGCTCAGTACCTCTGAAGTTGACTGCAGCCTTGCAGTGAATGACTTGGTAAAAAGTCCCTTGCATGGTTGCGCTTGTGTCTCAGGAGTGACGGGTTTTAACAACCAAAGTCCAGGTTTCAAACATTAGACAAGAATTTAGTAACAAAGAGGAACAATACCAGATACTGTTACATGTCAAAGTATTAGGTCAGCTTGTCCCAAGACACAAAACACATATCTGAAGGCTTATGGTTTCTCCACCCTGGTGTATTTATTTACAATTTGGAAGTAGGGACAGACAGAAATTCAGCAGAGCTGTAGCCTAACACAGGCTTTGCACTGCCACACCAAAAAGTGCCCTCTCCTGAAGCCAGGTTTTTATTCTGCCTGTGAAGGGGATCTGGAGGAACTGCAGACATAACGTTTTACACTCTGCAGAGCAAGAAGCAGGTATTACTCAGCAGTAATTCTCCTTGTTTAGCTAGTCAAGATTGAGGATGGAGCAGATCTGAGAAGAAATACTCAGAGAGATCAGCAGAGAGCTAAAGAAGGGGCAAATTACATATGTGCGTCAGCACTTCAGACCAAGCATCTGAGTCCAGCAGCAGAAGATAATAGAGGGACACTGCCAAGCCTCCTGCTTGGCACACTCCTGGGTTTGAGTTTTGCCCAAGTCTGCTCTTGCTTTTGATCCCATTTAGCTGCTCAGGGCAGGGACTGCTTCCCATTCTGGATGAATAGGGTGCCCACTGCGCACAGAATCCCAGCACGCCGCGCTTCCAGCGCCGCTCGAGCCCTCTGGGCTGCCTGGAATGCAGCGAGCCTGGAAAGCTGCACGGAGCATCCTCTCCTGCTGTCCCCAGCCCAGCAGCTCCCACAGCCCTGGGCAGCACTGCAGCCTCCCAGCAGAGCTGTGGACAGGGACACATCACCCTGCTGGCAGCAGCGACAGGAGCAGGCTGGACACTGTGTGTGGCACCCACATTCCTGGGGCAAAGGAAAAGAGGGATCTTCACCAAAGCCACCCCACAATGCAGCTTCACCAAGTGCACCCCAAGGGCTCCAGCCTGCTTTCCAGGACACTGCACACAGGCCTGCCAGAGAGTTTGGCTTTTCCAAGACACACACACAGCAGCAAGCAGCATAAAATCAGAAAGACTCCACTTCTATTAACTCTGCCAGTGCCAGAGAGGAGCCCTGGAAAAGAGCAGTAAGACAGCTTAATGCCCTCTCAGAAGGAAAGCACTGCAGAAAACAAGAGTTGCTCTATTGATTATGAGCCATCCCCTTCCTGAGCACTTCATAAAGGATGCCAGACTGAAAGCACAAATTAGAGCTCTCTGTGCACATTAGAGGGAACGTGCCTCTGTCCTCCCCTTGCAAGAATCAAAAGGGAAAGCTTCCAGAAAGAGCCAAGAATTTACATTCAAGTTCAACCCAAAGTCACCAGCCAACAGGAACGTGCACCAGGATCCAAACAAAGCTGCCTCTGTGACACGGTGCTGGCAAACTGGAGAGTGGACCAAGTGCTATAATCACCCTACAGAGTCCCCTGAGCAGCCGTCCCGTGACCATCTCCAACCTGAACCTGGCCTGGGTGTGAACCAAGAGCTTTGCTCCCCATGCCAGGCCTGGGAAAGACGCCGTGGTCTGAGGTCACTCGTGCCATGACAGGTCAAACCCCTGCTGTGTCAAACAACCACCTCTCAAACTCATTTAACACCAGAAAAAGGGGATGTCCCCAGCATCTTATTGCAAAAGCCATTGCAGATACAACTCCTCGGGGGTTTGGAAACTTTATTTCCACTTCACAGCCCAATTGTAACTGTTTATTCTTAAGATAGATAAGAGCTAAAGTAATTTGTGTCTCTTTATACCTCTCCTCTTGGCTTTATGGAACAACTACATTCTCTTCCAGCCTCTCTGCAAAAGTAACTCCAGCTCACTTACAGGAGCAGAAAATAAAGCAGCTTACAGAAAGGCATGTGCCAGACACAGGGGACAATAAACCCTCTCTATGAACAGCAGTGGTTTTGAAAGAAATGTGCCTTCCAAAGGCTTGGGTGCAGATCCCCTCTCTTCTTGCTTTGGGTTTCCCCAGCAGTAGGAACTATCTCAACTCCTCCAGTGCTCACTTGATCTAACATGAAAAGATACAGGATTTCTGGCAACTTACTTGGATTTTGCCTGCTTAGGAAGACAGAAAGAAGTGCAGTAAGAACTTTTAAAAACACATCAAACCCTCACCAAATTCAAATGGATACCTTCCTTTGGGGCACTTCACCAGGGATCACTGGACCCCTGCAGCCTTCTACACTTATATATCATGGTACACACCACTTATGCTTAGGGAATCAGCATCCTCTAGAAAAGTGGAATCTAATTTAATCTCCTAAAGGTGCAGGAGAACAAGCACCCACCAGTGAAAGCAGTCTGTACCAATAAACAAATTTCATGCACTTGGCTATCACTCAACACATTGTTTCTGCCCAGCTTCCCAAAAGTCTTGTACCCTTTGCAGAGCAAGCTAGTTTTACCTCATCAAATGACACCAATACTTACATTAGTATAAATGTACACCATAAGAAAAAAATGGATCTGCTTTGCATGTTGTACCACAACTTAGCCCATATATGTTAGAGACCAGCAGAAGACCATCCTAATCTAGAGTTTGCCAGCACCTTGCCCGCCACTGCTGCCACAAAGCCCAAATTTACAGGCTTGGCAGCATTTGTCACCTCTTTTTTAATATCACAATTTGTCACAATTTCCTGAATTTCAGGAAGAAATCCCAAAACACAGGACATACTGTTCATCCATTACTTTCATCACAAACTTCCAGCACACGCACCATCCCTAGCTTCACAATCGCACCTCAGGCAGCCCCGATGCTGCAGCCCGGGCCAACAACACCTGGGGACATCTGTTGTGTGTCACCCCTGAGAGCCACCACTGGCTGTAATCACCTTACAAACACCTGGTTCCGGCAGTTTTGAGCTCGGCAGTGAAGTTCAGGCTGGAAGAAGAGCGTTCAGGGCCGGATGCTCGGGGAGCAGCGCTGGAAGCCGGGCAGTGCCGGCTGCATCCCGGCATCGCTCCCGCTGCCCAGCCCGGCAGGGGCTGCAGAGCAGCCGGCACGGCTGCACCAGCCTCAGGCCCAGCACCGGGGCTGGAGGGACTCGCAGAATCATTAAGGTTGGAAAAGATCTCGAGGATCGAGTCCCACGATCATCAATCTAACGCTGTCAAACCGTGACCCCAAGTGCCACATCTACATCCACCTCCAGGGACGGTGCCACCACCACCACCTCTCCGGGCAGCGCGTTGCTTGGGTCAGCTCCAGGCTGTTTCCTCTTCTTCTGGCCTTTTGATATTTGGAAGAAAAGACCGACACCCACCTGTCTACAACCTCCTCCCCGGTGGCCGTACATAGCGATGTGATTCCCCCCGCTCCTCCTTTAATCCGGGCTAAAACCCCCCCAGCTCCCTGGGGAGCGTCCAGCCGGGAAGGTGCCGCGTGTGCGGAGAACGGGATCTGCCCCGCAGAGCCCCCGCAGCCCCAGCCCCGCGTCCCGCCGGACCGAGCCCTACCTGGCACCGGGGAGAGCGGAGGGACAGGCGGGGGCACGCCGCGCTCATAACCGGGAGCTGGTCCGGCCCCGGGGCGGCACCACCTCAGCGAGCCCCGCCCGGCCTCTCGGACAACCCCCGAGCCCTGCCCGGCCCCGCGCTCACCTCCCGCCCGGGCACCGCAGCCTTCGCCTTCTTCCCCTTCCCCTTCTCCTCCTCCTCCTCCTCCCGCCGCGCTCCCGGCGCCGCCTCTCGCGAGACGGCGTGCGCGGGGGTCCCCACGGGGCCGCGCAGGCGCCGCTCCGCCCGCCAGGGGCGGCCCCGGCCGCGCGCCCGCCCTCGCCTGAGGGAACGCAGGGCTGGCGGCTGTGGGGCGGCTCCTGAGCCCTCACACCCTCCCAGCGTGAGGAGAAACGGCCGTAAAATAAACCACACGATTCGCCTCAACATGTGGAAGGGCTGCCTGCCATGGAGGGGGGCAGAGCACTGGAATAGGGTGGCCAGGGAGGGTGCGGGTCTCCCTCTGTGGAGATATCCCACACCCACCTGCACGCGTTCCTCTGTCGCCTGCTTTAGGTGACTCCTCTGTGGCAAGGAGTTTGAATAGGTGATCTTCAGAGAGCCCTCCCAACCCTGAAAATTCTGCCATTTTGTAAAAATTTAACGTAAAGCTCACTTTTAAATTAATTGGAGGTTACCACACCATGACGCTGTGTGGGTATTTAATGTCCCTGAAGCTTGGGTGGCCAGCAGTCATTATAAGGAGCAAAGTTTAAATAACTGGACACAGTAAGGCTAGAAAATGCTGCTGAGAAATCCCAGCACAGTTTAAGCTCCTTTTGCTTCTCTAGTTGTTTGTGATTGGTAAGAATGGAATAAAAAAAAAACATTAGCCCAGCACTGAAAAGTTCCACTTTGCACAAGACACGGGCTGCAGCCTCACATCCAGCAACAATCAAACGTACAAGTGATAATTTACAATCCCACCTCCAAGATTTCAAGCCCCAGCTTTTACATAAATTAAGACTTAAAATGTAGATTTTTCATACAGGGAAGTTCGCACATCACGTGGCTCTGTATTTTTCACAGCAGTCATGGAAAATTATCAAACTCTTTGTCACACAAACTTTCCCTTTGGAGATGCAGCTTCAGACTGAGGTGCTCATCTCAATTCAGCTCACTTGAAATGACACCAAACTGCAATTTTTTCATGGTGATTCAGACCAAAGGTATTTAGCAGAGCTGTATATGATTGGAAAGCTTCATTTTCCCTCATTTTTGGTCCTGCACTGTTTGCAGGTCATGTGAGGTCTTGTAAATCAATCCTGGCTCAGGACTTGCTGGCACAGATTTGTCTTACACACACTCTGTGCTTATTTTATCTTTATTTTTATCTTTATTTCTTTGTTTATCTCAAAGAGTCAGCTCTGGAGACAAGTGTTCCTGACCTTCCACTTCCCTGTCACGGTTTTTCCTGCTGCTTTCTGTTTCACAAGGAAAATTGGCTGCTTGCTACACCCGCTCGCACCCTTGCATTGATTGCATCCCCACTTCAGGGGTTTAAGGCATTAATAGAGACAAGTAATTAAGCTTCCTCATCCCTGGAGTGAATTATCCCTCATCTTCCCAACAGCAGAGCAAGAGGCACAGAGAAATAGGAGCGTGTACAGTGTCACCCAGTGAGAAACAGCACACAGGAGAATCCTTTGCAAGTGCTGCAGCTGTAAAATAGATTCTCCATCCATTTGAAATAAATGCCCAAACCTACCTGAGACTGTCACCTTAGAGGAGGGAAGCCACTTCTGCTTGGGGCAAGGAGTCACTATTCCATGCAATTATCAGAACCATTTTATTTGCAGCATATTTTAAAAGCCTCTTAATGGAGAAGGCTGCCAGCTGAAGATGTTTGTTCCAAAAAGGAAACCACATTCCCACAGTTTCCCTCCAGGCCAGTAATTCTTATCAGGGTCTTCACCTACCACCACTGCTGCCTCTCTGCCTGCAGTGAGATCTGAAATGCTCTGTAGACAGGAGAGAGCTAAGAGCAATCCCTGGCTGCTCTCACAGCCAAACATCTGCTCACCCAAACAGCATTCCAGACGTGCAGTACACCTCCCAGCTTCACAGCAGCACACAGGGAAAGAACAGGGAAACTGTGTCTCAGGCATTTACATTTGGTTTTAATAGTCAGGGAGCCTTTTGGACGCATGGGTGGCATCCACACTTTTGCCCTGGGAAAAAACAGTGGCTTGGGCTCCATGCTGACATCTTCTGGGAGATGGACACTGCTGGGAAAAGGAGGATTTCCTCTTCTCCTGGACTCTGTTAACACCCTGCTTGTTTTAGACTGAAGCTAACAGCTAGAGCACACAGGACAGAGCAAAGATTTGAAGTAGGGATATAGAACAGGAAATCTACAGTGTAAAAGCTTCTCTCCTCCCTGCTCACCTTCCCTCTGCTCTTCAGCAGCATGAGAAGCTTAAATACATTTTAAGGCACTTTTGAATCTGCATCTTCAACTTCCAGCAATCTTGAAATTGCAGTCCATTTGGGCCAAAGAGAGTCCTGTTCACGGGTGACTTCTGTTCAGCCCTGGGCTGGCTCCCCAGGCTGTGGCTTTTGCCAACCGCTGGCACCATCTGCAGGCCCTGCAAGAGAGGGAAGAGGAAGAACTCTGACAAATTTCTCACACCTTCATTTGACTCTCTTTGCCAGTCAAAATGGGGAAGAGACAGATTGCTACAGGCTGTGGAGGGATGAGTTTGGCAAAAGCCAAGGATCTGCACATCACTGGAAGATCCCAAGCTGACACCTTCAGTGGAAGCAGTATGTTGGCAGGTGGCTAACTCAGATAAAATTCTGTACTTCACATATGGATTAGAGTGGGGTTATGAGCACCTCTGAAAATGTTATTTTCTCTTCCTAAGAGGTTATTTTTGCCTAAAGGGAGATGGAGTGTAACTCCTTCTGGAACATTGCCCATGTCATCTGTTGCAAAGAAAAAAGGCTTAAAACTTGGCTATAAAACCTCTACCCATGTGACTGCTTTCACAACTGGACCATTTGTGTTGCATTTACAGCTCTTTTAGTTCAGATTGCACCACAGCAAGTGCTGAAGAGTGCCACAGTTCCTCCTGTGCCAGCCAATCTGATATTTCATGCACTCACTTGTTTCTGTAGCTCTTGTCCTTTGATGTGACCAGCATTGCTGTGCTGGGTGGGGCTTGCAGAAGCTTTGCCTTTTGGCAGTACCTTGAGTGGAGTCCCCTCCGTTGGAAGCAGGGAAAGATTTGTTATAAACAGTAGAAACACAACACAGATTAAAAGTATTTTGCAATGTACAAGTTGCTAATATCTAGCCAAAATAAATGAGTGCACTGTAAAACAAAAATTAGCCATTCTTTAGTTAAAAAAAATTAAGAAAAACTTATGAGGATCAGTAAACACTCCTTCCCAGAACTGTGAAGGATTCTGGCAACATTTCAATAGGATTGGGGTGTCCAGTTCCCCTTAACTCCTCCTGGTATTGTGTGTCTGCACAAGCAAAGCAACTCAAGCTGGCAGATGGTCAGTGCAGCCTCTCATGGTGTTCTTCTAAGGCTTAGCTGGGATATGAAACAAAGACTAAACTGAAATCAACAACTTGCTGCACATGAACCCAACTGAACATTAATGCTTCCCCATAGGTTACAGTGGCATAGCTGAGGCAGTTGTCTACAAAGGATGTGCTTTCTTACCCAACAAAAGCTACTTACACCATGGAAAAAATATTATTATCTTACTGATAGTTCTGATTGTTAGCATTTACCCTGACTTATTTGTCACATGACAATCCATCTTCTCCAGCAGAGCTGATGCAGGATGTCCCCATCTGTGAGATGTGATGTCAGGCACAGAGAAAGATGTCCCCATCTGTGAGATGTGATGTCAGGCACAGAGAAATCTCTTTGCCCCCTACCTGAATGGTGGCTGACAAGAGCCCTGGCCTTGGTGGCAATGGATCTGTTGCTTGCAGCTTTGGATGGATGGAAGAGGGTGGCTTGGTGCAGGGGGCTCTCACAGACTTTGTATTGGGGCTTGAGGGACTCCAAGGCTTATCTTTCAAGATCTGAAAAACATCAATATGTGTTAAACCCAGTGGTGTTGTCTCTGACCTCTGACTGTTGTCCACATTGCACCAAAAATATTCCCTGCCCTTCCCACCTGACCAGCTCAGCTTGCTCTTTAGGCAGGAGGTCAGGGGCATTGTAGAAGAATAAAGATATTTAACTTATTTCCTCATGCAGTTTGTACTATGTTTCTCTTACTCTATTTAAAAACCACTTGCTCCTCTGGATCTGTGCCTTTTGCTCAGCTCATCCCTTTTAGAAAAAAACCTCTAAGATAAGCTTGTGTTCCCGCCCTGTGAAAGTTTGGTTCTTTTGTTCTTTGGCAATTTCCTCCAAGGTCTCTGGACTCAGTAGAACAGCAGCAAAAGAACAGGAGGCTTTTCCCCATGGAAAATCTCACATACACTGGGTTTACCTGCTCTGCATGTTCTGCCATCACAAGAGCAGGATGCTTTCCACAACAAACGTGCCTTGAATTCAGTTCCTGCTGTACTGACCTGCTGAACTGAGCTTTCTGGCAAACCAGAGAAAGTTGGGCAGAGATGGGTATCCAGAGACCACGCTTCCTACAGAGTGTCATTTTAGATGATCTGTAACTGCCACCGTGAACAGAATATGCCAAGAGGTTAACAGATGAAAGCACAGACCCCTTATCGACAGGCAGAGATGGAACATGTCTAGCTGAGAGCTGTCAAGCTGCGGGGAAAGCAAGAAAGCTGGTAAACATGGTGATAAAGAACACAGCAAGGAATACTTCCAATTCATTTTTGTCCTCTGATCCTCACTATCTTGGCTACTTTATTTGGTTTTAAAGCCTGGCAACAGAGCAGATTGAAACATGTCCCGTAGCTCTCCCTGCAGAGAAGGCTCCTGCTAAAACAGAGCTGCTTTGCAAGAGCAATATACCAGGAAACTTTTTAAAGGGATTTCACTTTCCAGGGGTCCTCCCAGTTTGGTATCTCCCAGCTTTGTGGACTTACCTGGGAGCTGCTAGGTCCCCATGCCCTAGCGAACAAGTCTAATAATAAGAAAGACTTGTCTAACTCAAGGGTGATGGAGGGAATGTCAAATTTCACCCCCCAGGGAATCATTCATGCCTGTCCTGTGCTGTTCTGCCAGCAGCAGGTTGATCTCTTCTCTTGCTGCTTCCTGAGGGTCCTGTGAATCCATGAATCCATGACATCCCTGTCTTCCTCCTCTGTATTTCTTCCTTTCTCCTCCTTTGATAGCATATCATCCCTGCATGCACCCTGAGCCTTCTCTGGTTTCCAGCTGCCAGGAAAAAAAAAAAAGAAGAAGAAAGGAACTTCTGGGACACAGTGTCATAGCTCTAGTGATGCATAGCCGTTCATTGTGTCTATCCAGCCTCTTCTTCCATGACAACAGCAGAATTAATTAGTCCAGGCTGCTCTGAAGCTGCACAAACCACGCAAAAGAACACAATTACCTTCCTCCCTTTGCCTCCTGTGTGATTTTTCTGTGGAAAGAACACCCCAACACAAATTACTGCCTCTTTACAGGAGCTTGAATATCTTTTGATATCTTTCATGTCCTCAAGATTGTTTTAACCATAAATGACCAGTACACAAAGGGAGTCTACAAGAAAGATGGAAAGAAATTTTTTACAAGGACATGTAGTGGCAGGACAAGAGGAAATGGTTTCAAACTGACAGAGGCAGGGTTAGATAAGATGTTAGGAAGAAATTCCTTACTGGGAGGGTGGTGAGGGTTGCTCAGAGAACCTGTGAATGTCCCACCCCTGGAAGTGTTCAAGGCCAAGCTGGATGAGGCTTAGAGCAACCTGGTGCAGTGGAAGGTGTCCCTGCCCTTGGCAGGGGTATTGGAATGAGGTGGTCTTCCAACCCAAACCATTCTATGATTCTATAATATTTACAGAGGCATTAGGTGGGTGACTAGTGATAGGGAACTGATGCCTACTTATAAATTTATCCAGAAGAATAGGATGCTGCTGCTTTTCCTGGCATGGAATCGTGCATAGAGGCTCTGCATCCAAATGGAAACCACTTCACAAGCACTGAGTGACTGGAGCAGGGAAGGACTGATCCAGTCTGTGCTTCACCCAGTTTTTCCCTTAAAACACAAGTTCAGAATTTGGACCAAAAGAGATGAGATGTGTCCCGTTTATACTTTAGTCTCGAGCCTAAATTTGATGCTCTGTGTGCTGGTTGCCTTATGGAACTGTAGCTCCTCCTGGTGAGTTTGGAGGTCCAAGTATTCATCATGCTGGAAGCTAAGGAGATTCTCACTGAGCAGTTATTGGGAGGTGCCTGCAGGTGTCCAATGCAGCTCAGTGTTGGTTTTCCAGCTCCATCAGGCTGTGACACATCTCCATTTGCTCTCTGAAAGCCTCCATCCATCAGCTGTGCCCCCCAGGTGTTCATTACTTGGCTGCCGTGTGCCTCAGGCCCTTGTCGCCTCTCTGTTGCAGGAGAAGACATTTCTGATCTGATATTGGGCCAGGTAAAATTCTGTGATGTCCCCCCGAAACTACTCTGGGATCAGGCCAGATGTTACAAGACATTCCTTTATAGGATTCTGCTTCTTTCTGCAGTCTTGTCAAGTTCATAATGTGCTTAAGAAATCTGATACAGCTTTATGATTACATTATTAGCAATACCTAAGGCTCATTGCTATGCTTTTGTGAATATAAAGGGGGAACTGCATTGCAGGGAGATCTCTTCTGCCTTTGCACACACCAAAAGGAAAAAGGTATCTGTTTTCTGTGCTTGTAATCTGGAAATAACTTTGGCTGTCGGTAGCAGAGGCCTATTATATCTCATGTATAGTCTGTCAGAGAACTTGACTATTTTTATTTCATTTCTTGCCAGATTCACTGACAAAAGGAACAATCCCTGGGGCAGAACAATCAGTATTTTAAAATCTTCACCCTGCCTGAGTCTCTATTTTTTCTTTTTTTAAATTACATTCAATGGCCCACAGAGCAGAGCTCGGTGTCCTGACTCTGCCTCAGAGCCCGCGGTGACACAGGCTACAAACTCGGTCACCTCTCTGTGAGACACAGGACTCCCCACAGCAAATGCTGCCATTTGATGTCAAATCTCTTTTCAAGGGCAGCTTTGTGAAATTTAACACATTTTAAGGCTGAGGAAGATGCTGAGAAGGGCAATACCCAGAGTCACACAGTACATCGGAAAGAGGCTCATGCAGAGAAACAACTTCAGCTCCCCTGCCCGCCTCCACTGCCCATCGGAATGTGCTTCCCACCTGCTCCTCTACAAGCATTCCTGAGCCACGAGAGACCCAGCAGGCAGCACCACAACCCCCTCACACAGCCCCTCTCCCTCTTTCTTCCCTCCAGAAACCCCAGAGCTGTTTTAGCTCCTGGCTGTACATTGCAGAACCTCGAGGTTGGAGCTGACTGCACTTTTCTCCTTCTCCTGGTTCTCAGCCCTCTCCTTCAGCCACTCGACCTTCCCACATCCATACCTTGCACATCCTCTTCTGCCTTTCCATTATTCTGCCCCATTTTTTCACCTTCATATTTCCCTTCTCACCTGCAACTCACACAATTTGCTTTCCATTTGCATTTCTTCTCTCACTCACACCTCTATACCAACATGCACTGCCCACTCCTGAAGTTTGTTCTTTCTTCATCCACTGCATCTTCTATTTCCACTTACAAGCTTTTAGTCATAGAATCATAAAATGGTTTTGGGATGGTTATCCTCTCATTTCACACCTGCCATGGACAGGGATACCTTCCACTATCCCAGGTTGTTCCCAGCTCTGTCCAGCCTGGCCTTGAACATTTCCAGGGATGGGGCAGCCACAGCTTCTCAGGGCAACCTGTGCCAGGGCCTCGGCACCCTCAATAAATCTCTGAAATTTACCTTCTTGGGAATTGTTTGTTCTGGTACCTGTGTCTTGCTGGTTTTGCTCAATAGGCAGAGATCAAGGTCATTTGAGATTCTTGGAGGAGGCACTGGCTGGGCTGATGTGTGCAATCACAACAGTCCTGCTGTTGTCCCCTAAGGGGTCCTGGAGAGATGCAATGTTGATGTGGTTAATGTGGATGTGACAGGGTTTTATTGTTCAGGGGCAACCACTGTGGCTGGGTACCCTGCAGTTCATTGAGATTCTGGTGGAGAATCCCAATTAGGAGTGAAGGAAGTGCTGCTAAAAGACCATTCATTAGGCCCTCTCTCCATCAACAGTAAAATCAATAAGTAATTAACTTGCTACAAAAGAAGAATTTTTGCAAGAAAATCACAATTTACACAAATGCACTGGCAGCATCCCAATTCTGTTCACAAAAGGAACCTGCCTTTCCCTCCATGTCTCCTCCTTCCCTCTATCCTCTACAAAACACATCTGTCATGAGCAGCAGTGAGAGCTCAGCACCAAGGCTTGAGGCAAGGTTCAGAAATGGGCTTGTAAAGTATCCATGAAATAACCAGCATGGCAAAGAGCATGTCTGCAGCCTTTCTGATTTCCTAAGGGACAGAGAGCTTATGACAGCACACATTCACTCTCAGTACTCCTTCCTCCTGCCCCAGAAATTTATTGTCCAATTTCAGCCAAATCTTAGAGAAGGGATGAAACATTCAAAGGCATTAAATTAATTTAAAAACTCACTGGTCACCTGTGAGCTTAGAGATGTATGACCCACATCTACACAATTTCTTTAACCCTATAGAAGCTCCTTCCTTAATCCTCTAAGAGGCAAAGTGAAAAGGTCTTTGCTGTTCCTGTTCAAGACACAGCAGCAAAGCCCAACTGCCATGTGAGCAAATTTCCTCAAAAAATGATGCTTGGCTTCCTATTTTGCCCTTCACTCCATAATTTCCTCCAGTTACTTCAGTGTCTCAGCCCACAGTGACACTGCCTGAGGAGAGAGACAGGTGTGTGCCATCCAAAAAGGGTGACAAGAGAACTGGCAGCTGGGCAGACAGGGAGGTTACTGCCCACCTGGGTGTTCAGAGCTAAAGCTGTAGTCTATAAATGCTTTCTACAGCTACATTTGTTCTCTCTAAATCAGCCTCCAGCATGGCACAGATGCCCTTATCACCTCCTCCTGGTTAATGGGAAGATTTGTCTCTTCTGAATTCTACCTCAATTAAGTGACTTTTCTAACATGGCAGCTTCACTGTTAGCATTTAAGTGAGGTCCACACTTCCCAGTGAGAATGGTATTTTAACTCTCCACCCTTGTCCTCACAGTGAGCACTTAATTGGCTCTATATTTTAGCCGTGCTTTGCACAGCTGTATTTTATTCCTCTGGAGCAGAACAGCTGCAGGGACTACTTTACCTGTTGGACATTATGCAAAAATGGTTGCACTGAAGCCAGAAATTACTCCTACCAGGCTCTTGGTTGTGGACATATATTCCTTTCTCCTAATTCAGTCAAAAAAGCACAAACTTTTGGTCAGGCACAACAGCTGTCTGAATGATCTATACCTAATTACATTCCCTGTGATTTTCTCACTCTGTTTTAGAAATTTCCTGGGCTTTGGAAGGATTCACAAGCTGTTTGAATTCTGATACATCATAAGAATGAGCAGAAAAGCACAGAGGTTTATTGAATTTTCTAAAGGCAGGCAAGATGCAGGAGCCTACTGAAAGAAATATCCTTCAATATCATTATTTTATTGGACTCTGAACATGAAATGCTTTAGGTTTTTTGTGACTGCTGAAGAAAGGAGTAAATTCATTCCCTGACCTTTATTGAGAAGTGCCACTGGGCTTCCAAAATTGTCTTAGGCTGCATACAAGGATGAAGTTTGGTGTTAAAGACAGCACAGGTGCCTGAATTGCTGTGAGAAGCAAGGCTGCAGTCACATCGTGGCGATCACAAAATGCAGGCACTGATTAAATCCTCCCAGTGCACCTTTCCCCAGCCTGCAAAACACAGCTCAGGGGGGGCACCAGAGCCTGTAAAACCACAGAGCACAGGGAAGAGCTGTGTGAGCAGCAGAGCCAGCAACGTGACAGTGACCTCACTCAGCAGAGACCCCGGGCGACAAAGCTCCTCACCCCTGCTCAGGGTGTGCTGCACCTGGGGAGGGTCAGAGGGGAGAGAGGCAGAATGAACCCCACACATCTCCCCCCTTCTCTGGCAAAAGGAAAACCCTGACAACCCTCTCACCTTCGGCACTGTCACCTTTTATCTGGGTGACAAGTGGCCTCTGGGCTGTGCAGTTCTGTTCACCTGCCAAAAACGTTTATCTAAGCAGGGAAAACAATTCTAATGTTAAGCCTTAAAAAGAAAAAAAAAAAAAGGAAGGCTGTTACCTGGGTTGCTGTGTGACCAAAAACCATGTCAAATACAAATGTTTTTCCTCAGGATCTGTTACCTCTGGGTCTTGGAGCCATCAGGACCCACTCTGGGATGGGATGAAGTCAGAGGGAGAACCGCTAGGTCTGGGTTTGGGTAACTGCCTGTGGGGATCCCTCACAGCACCATCCCTGGGCCAGAGGAATGCTGCACTGCAGCTTTGCCTGGAAAACACTCACACACACAGGGCTGAGGCTGACACACTGGGTTTTGCAACTGATTTGGCAATTTCTGCAGTTGGAGAACTGCAAGATCCTTGGAAGGGCCGTTGAGCAGCAGAACGGTCGCTGGTGTTGGGTAAGAGCAGAGCCTGAGGGACACAACAGACCCAGGGAGGGACAGCACCTCTTACCTCAATTTTCAGCTAAGATTCAGACACAGGAGCTGTGAAATGAAACAGTCAGGCTCCTCAGCAGCAGAACTGTCTGAAGCCTTTTGTGCAGAAGGACTGAGGGAAATATCTGCATTGCTCAAGGACAGAATCTTCATTCTGTGTCTGCCTTTTAGTAAGGAAAAAAGCAAAGGTGAGAAGCAGGTTACAGAATGGTTCTTGTTCTTCTCAGTCCTTCAGGACTTATTTCAGTACATGATTATCACAGTGTGTAGTTACTGTGGAGAATGGGGCTCTTTCTCTTCCACTGAGAGGGCTCACAAGGAGATGCTCAAAGGAAGGACAGAGAACCTTGTGCCTCCTTCTCCAGAGCAGCCTTAGTGCTGTCTCAGGCAAACAGATTGTTAGATCAGCAGTTTGAGCACAGACCAGCAGAATAACCCCATTGGTACCCCAGGAGAGAAATGAGTGCCCATGGGGTTCAGTGAACTTCAGAACTTTGAGGTTTTTCTTTTGCATTTCCTGCTAAATTCCAAGTCTAACAAGTATCTCTTGGATCTGCAAGTTTTCAATTACCAGAATTACTTTGTTGTTGTTGTTGTTTTTAATTTTTTCATTTTCACTGGTCCAGCTCGGGCTTTAAAACCCGAGGCAACACAAGAACAAACTGTGAAGGGAACTCCTGGTTTGTCCTTGGTGGCAGCATTTGCCTGCAGAAGGCAGACTGACACGTAATCATGTGCACAGGCAAGTGTGACAGGCTGGAGCAGAGTCTGGAGAATGAGGTCAGCCTGTTTCCTTGAGAAGTTTGTCCTGTAACACTTTCAGAACCCTTTCACTGAGCTCCTGCAACAGCCAAATGTTGCTCACACAGTGTATCCATACATCCAAGAGTGCTCTTTTCCAACCTGGGGCTAAAGTCTTGTCTAACTAGCAGTATTCTAGAAGCACAAATCTTCTGCTGTTTCATGGAGGCATTAAAATATAACAAGCCACAAGGAGAGTCAATTTTGAATCAGGATTAATAAGCAGACAGAAGCAGTTCTAAATGAGTTCAGCTGGGAGTAAAAATAGCAGGGAACATGAATCCAAATCAAAATACACCAGGAAGTTTAAGTACTTTGACTGCCCAGTCAATTAATTTGCTTCCATAATTACAGTTATTTGCATTATTAAGAGAAAAGCATTCTCATAGACAGAAGTTACTCAGACTAATGTAATGCACATTTCCTTCCCAGATTTCCATTAGAGAAAATAGATCTTGGGGAAAATGATGCAAGTCTGAATAAGCTGTATAAAAATAAAGCTGATATCCTTGTGAGATTAATGGCTGCTTCAAATTAGAAAAGAAAAAAAAAAAGGGATTTCACAAGTAAGGTGCTAAACAAAAATTGCATTTGTAATCCATAAAGGAGAAAGAGAGATTCATGCTCTCTTTGCTTCTGAGAGCTGCTACCATGTGATTATTGTGGAGACAAGATATATTACAGAATTAGTGTGTGCTCAGGAAGGGTTCAGAGAGAGATGAGCTGAAGCACAATAAAAAATAATGGGATTTACATCGAAAATGAAGGTAAATAACAAGGGCACAATAAAAAGATGTAGCAATGTGGAAGAGGTAAGTGGGACCCTTCTGCAGTTCCTGCCTCTTGTAAAGGTGAGCAAGAGGTGGAAGATGCAGAACTGGAAAAAAAGCAGTGCCTCTGCAGAGGAAACTTTAAAGCCTAGAGAGTTTAATGAAGTTTATAAAGTTAAAACCAGTTCATTCTCCCATGGTTTGCATGTTTATCTTGACAAATTCTTCCTGCCTCTGTCTCTAACACAGCAGAACTGACTGACTGACAGGGAAGGTGGCAGAGTGAACTCAGCTGTGTCATTGCTGCAGCCAGCAGGAACCTTCACAGGTCTGGGACCCACAGTTGTGGAGCTGAGCACAATCACAGATTCCCCTGGTGTTCCCCAAACACTGATTAAAGTTATCCACGACAAAGAAAGGGAATTGCATTTCACTAAGTACCCATTTTGTTTAATCCCAGGTAACAATCATTATGAGCCTGTTCAACCAGATCAGAGCAAGTTGGCCCTGATCTGTGCAGGTCCCACAGGGTTCCCCAGGAGCTGGAATTCATCTGGAATTCATCACAGGACTGCAGCAATTAGAAAGTAGCAATTAAGTGCCAGTGCCTCGTGCCACAACTCAATCAGTCAGAAACACTGTGCTCTGTTTGAAACACAGGATTTGACTCCAAGATGTAAAACACAATGGCACAGCCTATTTGTCAGCATTAATAACAGACAGGAGCACGTGTGTTTCAGGCTGTTTCATGTACAGGTGAAGCCCCAGAGGCAATGCTGCTGTGGGGTTAATGGGCCCCCTGAGGCTGGGATCCTCACTCACTGTGGGTGAGTGGCACAGACCCAAAGCTGTGTGTGCTTGGCAGAGGGTCTGTTTGAAATTCCACCCAAGAACTGCCTTTGGGATCTCAGATAATAACAGAGATTGGAAAAATTCTATTTTCACCTTTCCGTGGGGGTTTTTGCTCTCATAAAACACAGTGACAGCCCCTTTGCAGCTCCTGGCAGAAGAGCTGATGCTGCTGAAACATTTCACAGTGCACAGGAACAATGCTGTACCCAGTGAGCACTTATCAAAACAGACTTGTTCTACAGCCCCACCAGTCACAAGCAACTAGTTTCTATAGGAACCAGATTTATCTCCACAATAACAAACCATGTACCAATTAAACAAGGGTCTCACCAACAGCTCCCAGTCTCAAGCAGTGTTAATAGACAGTTTTGAGTAGTTCCAGCAACAGTAAAGGAACATTTCTTTGCTGTGAACATCTCAGAATACCAGGTGAGCTCCCTAGCTTTAGACAGCTTTTAATATTCACAAGAATAAGTTAATTGCAGTTTCATCAGCTCTCTAAACAGGGCTGAGGGACTGCTATGAGCAGCTCATTCCCACATCTCTTAAAAGCATTTAAAAATATTATCGTGTACACCATAATCCCAAATCTTCCAGGAGATGGAGGGGATCGTGCAAATCTCTTGGACAGCCCTAAACTCCAGAATGCTCCAGTTAATCACTGCACTTGGGAGCCCCAGCCACTGAGGGTAAGAAAACAAGCTCAAATGAGCAGCATGTGGAGCCAGGTCACACCAAGTACTAAGGCTTTTCCTTGCATTAGAGAGGAATGCAAGGTATTCCACATATTATTGACTTTATTTTAAGCGATTCCAGTTAGAGCAGAGGTTTCTGTGTCTGCCCCAATCCTGTTTCAGCACACTGTGAGAGCAGTGCTTCAGTTTAACTGAGAGGCATTGGGTTGAAGGTTAAAACTTGGGAGAGGATTACATTTTCAAAGCATTCCTCTTACTGGGATCAACACAGAGATGCTGAGGCCCTGCAGGAATTGTGAGGACTCTGGCAGGACTTTAATCCCAGCTGCTTTTGGCTGCTTACTGTGAATCTGTCACTCAGGTCCCAAAGAGATGGGGACAATGAGGATCACAGTGACACCTCCACCACCTGCCAGATGACCCAGCCTCCCTCACCCTACTGCACATTTTTCTCTCTATAAGATTACTTACACACCACTTTTGCTTTAAACCATGCATGGACAGCGCAAGTCTGGATTTTCCCCCCCAGTTGGACCAGGGAGCCCAGGAACACCAGGAGTCCATGCAGTACAACAACCCATTAAAAAAACCCCACAAGATCACCTTTTGTATTCACTGACTGTAAAGGAGTCAAAGCTCATAAAAGTTACAGCAGGGCTTAATGAAAAAAAATTAAGAAGAATTTAAGAAGTTAGAACTTAGTATAGCAAGTGACCGAAATTTGTTCTGTGAAGTTGCATTAAGGGCTGCAGATGGTTAAAAGGTCATGAGAATATTTATCACAAATTCAAAATAAAGACAGGCTGAAGCCTAGCCCAGGATTACATGAATTGGCCCAGTTAATCCTGCTATTTAAGAATAATCATTAAAAATACTTCATACAATACTTAAACAAAACCAAGGAGAGATACTATCTTAATGCTTAAGGTTCATTTCCTTTCCCACCCAAATTCTGGACCCTTAAGGGCACTCAGTGGAGGAACAAGTGCTGTGGGAAGCCTTTTCCCCCACCATACACAGCTTTAGACAGTACCTCCAAACCTGTTTCTGCTTTGACCATCCTCTGCAGCCCTTCCAAAGGCACAGGCTGAGCAGCAGTGGCAGAGAGCTCAAAGCTACACAGATGGATTCAATCCCACAGGACCCTCCTGCCTCCTCCACCTCCCAGTGCTATTCCAAGATATGGCAAAGAGGATAATTTACCAAGTGCATTCCCATAAAGCAATTTCAGTAGCACATAATTTACAAAAGGCATGTGAAGTAAGAAAAACACAGAGAAAAGATGAAGTAATTGAAGGGAGTGATGTCAGAAATGCCAGTGTTAGATGAGAAAAGGTCTGAACTGCTGGTCTGTACAAGATCTCATAGCTTCCAAAGCTGCTGCAGGAACAATTTTAAATGCAATTTTTGGGTTGTTTTCCTCCACTGATGATCCACACTTCAGAGAACCATCTTAGAAGAGAACTCAATTCATTCAATTACTTAGAGAAGAGCCAGGAATAGAACACAGTAGCCTATGAAACCTTCACTGTGCAGAGACAGGGGAAAAAACCTTCCAGCTCCATTTGTGATTCAAAAAATGGTTGAGAAGTCAGCTCTTCCCAACAAAAGGGTCATAAAAATGATTCCTGCTCTGCAAGTTCCAGCCATCATTCTTTACCATGAGGGTGGGCAGGCCCTGGCACAGGGTGCCCAGAGCAGCTGTGGCTGCCCCAGCCCTGGAAGTGCCCAAGGCCAGGCTGGAAGGGGTTTGGAACAACCTGGGTTAGGGGAAGGTGTCCCTGGATGGGCTTTAACATCCTTTCCAACCCAAATCATTCCATGATCACCAGAGAACTTAGTTGTGCTCTAAGTTTTTCTGGAAAGTATTTCATCCCAGTCTACTTGAAATATGAGGCATGGAAATACCATGGAGTAAACTTTAATCAACTGTACCTGTTGAATTATGGATGAAAAAATGCAGAAAATTGGAAATTAATACAGAGTTTTGGAAAAACATGTGCTGGTTAAAGAGTGAATTGTTGGAACTAAGTCAGTACCATTTATGGGAAAATAATTTTGAAAACCTCCTGGTGAAGAGGACATGGGAGTTAATTGGGGCATTTTTAATTGGCCATCACAGCAAATTTACCTGAGGCCAAAGTGAGTGCTGAGAACATCCCTGTCCCTGCAGCTGAGTGGGGCTGCCCTGTGCCCAGAGGGCCTCCCACTCCAGAGCTGTCCCACCCTGCTGCACAAGTGAGCCCTGGGCTTAAGGAAAGCCAGTCAGAAGTGCTCACCTTGGCAATTCCCCTGCCCAGTCCAGGAGAGGAGACAGGAACATCCTCATTCTCCAAGGGCAAGGAACAGGCCAGCCTCTCACTGCTCTGACAACAGCCAGCTCTGCTCACAAATAAAAATACAGAGAAGCTGCTGCACCAGCTCTGGGTACAGCTCTCCATCCTGAGCCTGGAGGCCTTTGGAAATGAAACAGGTGCTGTAAGAGGGAACAAAAAGCATGTGCAGAGAGCAGTGCTCTGAAGTCTGCAGGTTTCCCTAGTAGGATACATGAACCCAGTAATTCCTGAGGCTTTTATCAGTTTGCAAATGGTTTAAGAATCCAGTCATTTTCTAGTCACTCCACCACCATGAACAGGTCAAGGTGACAGATTAATGAGCTGCACCATATTGTAAAAAACCAAGCAACCACAACACAAAGCCAGAGGGGCGATGAGGAACCAAGATCTGAAAAAAAATCCCAAGGAACCATTAGCCAAAACACACTCTTATTGCTGTCTGAGTCTTGACTTTGATCATTCAGGGAAAGATTCTCCACAAACAACACACAGCCAGCCTGGTTTTAGTATAGGTCTGCTTTTATTTCCATATTCAGCTCTTTGAGGGAGACATCCTTTCACAATCTGAAAGGAGGAGGGTATAGCCCACTGTAGTGCTGCTTCAGCACACTAAAACACATCATACAGAAAATGGTTCTGGTGACTTTGCCCCAACCCAAAGGAACACCTGTCCATGCCCTGGGGGCACAGAGAGAGTCCTGGAACCCAAACATTGTGTGTGAGAGACAGGGGTGCACTGGTGAATCTCACCTCACTGGCACGAGGCAAAAACTGCCAGCTGGCAAGGACTGCACAGGAGTGGGGAAGTAAATACTGGTAGTAGTGGATTTAAAAAGAAAAAAAAATAATAATCAAACCCTAGAAAAAAAAAAAAATATAAATTTAAAAGCAGCGCCTTTCCAGTATCTCACTGCAGCAGGCAGCAAGACTTAAAGGCACTACAATGTGTCAGAATGGAGAAAATCTGGTGCATCCACCCTTTCAGAGTGCAAGAATATGGATTAAGAATTCCAAAATTGATATAGGCTTTTGGAAAACAAACAAACTTCTCTTCAGCACAAGATCTGGTGGAGCTGCAGAAAAACAAAAAAGAGAGGTGAGTTAGTTACTGTGCTTTTATACCAACAGCTCAACCTCAGAAGCTGGGCTGGTGAAAAGTACACCAGCTTGTGTTTCACCTCCTCCTAAACTCAGGTGGTTTAAATTCATACACTAAGCAGCTTCTCTCCCTCCTCCTTCCAGAAAAAGATCTCCCAAGTATGGAACACATAAGCCAGACCCAAATATAGTCAAAGCTATCAAGGTTATTGTTTTCCTACAGCTCCAAGAGGCACATGTTGCACCTGACCTCTTCAGAGGCTTAAGAACTGCAGGGTAACTTACAGCTGCATTTCCAGTCTCCCCTTCCTCTTCCTTAAGCAAGATCCTAAACATGACAGAGCAGGAACTCTGCAAGTTTTAAATCCTGTCAGTGTCTGTGAAAGTGTTTTTTCTCCTCAATAGACTGTCAAGCTCACTAAAGGACATCTCATACAACAGAGGCTGGAAGTACCCTCCATTGCCAACATAAAACATAAGAATTCACAAGAAGAAGCTGGAAAAAACACTGAATTAAATACAAGGTTTCCCAGCAAGCTATGCAAACCAGTACACAAAAATCTGCTACCACATGATCTCTATCCAACTTTTCTAGAAAATAATAACTGAATTAATGCAGGTATTTAGAAAATCTTCAAAATTTTATCAGCCCACAAACAAATGCTGTAGTATCTTTAATACAGTATTTAAACTCTGTCCAGTCTTGGACTAACATGCAAATCTTCCAAAAGGCAAAATTCTGATCTCATACCAACTACAATTCCTCCTACTGACAGAACTTAAAAGGTTTGCTACACTGTGTTCACAGGCTGCCCCTGACTCTGTTGTGGGTTTGATCCCTCTGGCAAGACAAGATTCATACAGTTATTCTACTCACAATTTTGACTGTCTACAATTACTTTTCAAAAAAACTTATCTTTCCTAACCACAGAAAAAACATAAACCAACTCAGGGAACAGAACATTCACCAGTGCAACAGACAGACCTAACTCCCTAAAGCAAATTATCAACTCTATAGCAATAGTTGACAGAGAGTTTGTCTCAGAGTTATGTTATCTTACCACAGTTTTATTAATTACTCTGGTTCTGCAAGGGTAATAATTTCTTCATTGATAAAAAATTCCACAGTCTCCTCCTCCCAGTCATCGACATTGCTGTCCAGCTCATCTGTGTCTACCCCTGCAATGGAGAAAATATCAACTGAACACAACAAACAAGGCAGCAATGGAATGATTTGATGCTCTTGGCAGAAAGCCCTTAGAGCAGCAGTGAAACAGGAGGTAAAGAGGTATTTGGTGCTTTAAATGATAGTCAGTGGTTATGACTGTTTCCTGCTCCAGTTTTACCCCAGGGTCAAATCAATGCCTTTTTCCCCCCTTAAATCCTGCCACGATTCAGGATAAAAAGTACAAAAACCTCCAGAGAACACGAGACTGGCTTTAGCAGGAAGCAGAGGGAGAAGAGAAGGGGCTGAGGGGCCCCATGCCCCTCTGGAGGAGGAGCTGCAGTGGCCCAGCCCAGCCCTGGGTGTCTCACCCCCACGCAGCTCCAGGCGCTCGTTGCGCTGCTCCATGTACAGCTCTTGTGCCATCTTGCGGTACTTCCTGAACTCCTCCATCATCGTGCGCCGCCGCTCCACCAGCTCCTGCAGGCCACAACACAGGGGTCTTCACCCAGCCTTCCCCTCAACCACACCCACACCGGGCTGCTCAGCCTCCCCCTGAACCAAACCCACACCCCAGGGCTGTTCAATCTAAACCAAACCCACACCGGGCTGCTCAGCCTCCCCCTGAACCAAACCAAACCCACACCAGGCTGTTCAGCCTCCCCCTGAACCAAACCAAACCCACACCGGGCTGCTCAGCCTCCCCCTGAACCAAACCAAACCCACACCAGGCTCTTCAACCTCCCCCCGAACCAAACCAAACCCACACCGGGCTGCTCAGCCTCCCCCTGAACTAAACCCACACCGGGCTGCTCAGCCTCCCCCTCAACCAAACCCACACCAGGCTGTTCAGCCTCCCCCTGAACCAAACCAAACCCACACCAGGCTGCTCAGCCTCCCCCTGAACCAAACCAAACCCACACCGGGCTGCTCAGCCTCCCCCTGAACTAAACCAAACCCACACCAGGCTGCTCAGCCTCCCCCTGAACCAAACCAAACCCACACCAGGGCTCTTCAACCTCCCCCCGAACCAAACCAAACCCACACCAGGCTGTTCAACCTCCCCCGAACCAAACCAAACCCACACCAGGGCTCTTCAACCTCCCCCCGAACCAAACCAAACCCACACCAGGCTGTTCAGCCTCCCCCTGAACCAAACCAAACCCACACCAGGCTGTTCAACCTCCCCCCGAACCAAACCAAACCCACACCAGGCTGTTCAACCTCCCCCCGAACCAAACCCACACCCCAGGGCTGTTCAATCTAAACCAAACCCACACCCCAGGGCTGTTCAATCTAAACCAAACCTACACTAGGCTGTTCAACCTCCCCCTGAACCAAACCCATACCCGAGGGCTGTTCAACCTCCCCCTGAACCAAACCCATACCCGAGGGCTGTTCAACCTCCCCCTGAACAAAACCAAACCCACACCCCAGGCATGCCCGACCAAGGCAAACTTTGTTGTCATAAAGAACTTCTACTGACTTAGAAGAAAAAAGATTCTCTTCTCTGATCAGAATGCTATTTTGGTGAGATGTCCTTTTTTCTAATTGAAAGAGCTTTTCTTAATTTAAATACTGACTAATGCAGAACTTACCACCTTTGCTTAATGACATAACACCAGTTCCTCTCTAGACTCTTTACAGCAGCACCTCTCTGAACTACCCATTGCACTAAATCTAACCATCTGGATCAAATGAACATTTGTGATACAGGAAATGCAACTTATATATCACCAGTACAAACTAAGGCTAGGCTACAAGAGTTTCATCTATAAGATATTTCAAAAGTGTCTTGCCTTTGAAGCTTTGGACTGGCTCAGACGATCCTTCTGCTCAAATATCTTGGAGTATTTCTTCAGGTCCTTCTTAATTTGCTGTGAAACAGGAAATTTTATTTCAAGTGGAGTTTCAGGCTACAAATTACAACCATCATCTTCTCTAAGCACTTCTTGGGTAGGCCTAAGCAGGCTATGTCCTTCTGAAAAACATCTCTCTGCTAGGCAATTTCCTTTCACTATAATTTTGTACCTCCTGGCTTATAGATCATACAAGCACTGCTGTACACATACAACAGAAAGGTCTGAAGAGCAAAATTCAATTTAGTCTTCTTTATATCCTTTCATCATACCCTAACTGTAAGAACCACTGGTAATCACTTCTATTTTGAGCTTATAATACAGTTAATATCTCCAGACATTCCCAGAAGTGAGGTCCCACACAGCAATGTGTTTATTCACACATTCAGGGCAAAAGGCAGTTGTGTAACAAACCCCATCCCCAAGAAGGGGGAGCACACCAAGTATGCTTTATGCCCCAAATCCATGTCAGCACAAAGGAGTGCCCTACCTTTATCTGATCCTCGCTGAGCAGGGTGGCCGGTCGTGGTCTCCAGAGCAGCTGACAGAACCTGTCTTTGTTGTTCTTCTGAAGCAGACGGCCTTGGAAGGTCCATAACCAATATGCATTGTCCACCTGGAAGAGCAATGCAGCAGCTCAGCCAAAATAAACTTTAACTTAACAGTAGAGTGCTCAGAAATAATGTTTAAAACTGTGGTGGAAGTTAAGTAATTTGACCAGTGACAGGGTTTATTTTCTCTTCCTAATCAATAACCCTTTCCAAAACCACTGGAAGAGCAGGCAGGGGTGGGAAAAGAGGTGCATCAGTACCTTGTGGCTCCACCAAGACACAGAGGTGACAATGTATCTGCCCGTGGGGTCCCACTCCACGTCGGAGGCCGTGTAGTGCTCGGCGATGTTCATCATGGTGCAGTCAGACGTGTCAACAAAGGCTAAGGCACCATTCATGCTGCACGGGCAAAACAGGACACTGCTTTACACACCAGCACAGCCTGGGCTTTGAAAAACAGGCCACAAGCTGCATCTCTACTACAACTCATTGCAAACAAAGTCTCACAGCAGCCAAGAGAGCAGCCAGGTTCCTGCCAGTCTCTGTGGCTGGAAAGCAGGGCAGGGGATAAAAACAAAATGCCACATAAGAATGACACTTCTGCTTCTATGTTCAGGGACCCATGAGAATACAAATAAATGGGTTAAAGTCACTGTAAAAACATGCTCTGGGCAAGCTACAGCCAAAATTTAACAATCATATGCTTAGACATAGTAGTGAAGAAGAGATTAAAGAAAAGATTTCTAATATGAACAGCAGTGCTTGTTTGAAAGCATGTGAAAGCAAATATTACTTGACTGATTGACAACAATAATTTTCACTTGCTCTAAAGTGAAACTTTCTTGTTAGTTCTTTCACAAAGCAGCACTGTCAGTAACAGGTATGGCCCATGAAAGGGCATAAGCAATGACAACAAATGCATCACAAGAGCCATAAGCATGTCCAAACTGGATTGGTTCAGTCAGATTTAACTTAAACAGCTGAAGGTGTTTCTAATGATCCACTTTTCTGTTGAAAAATGCATTCTTTATCTGGTGTGGCAAAAACAGGAAGTGAAAGCTGCAAAGGACTAAGATCATGAAGCTGCATCTCTGCCCTGCCTTTGCTTTTGCACAGCTCAATCAGGATTACAGCAATCAGCATTGTCAGGGACACCAAACACTTCCTGGTGAATACTGTAGTTCTTTTCCTCTTTTAAAATCCATGTTCAGCAACCTGTGCAACACTCACCTTCTGAGGCCAGCCAACACCACAAACTGCCCCTGGGGACTCCAGAATATCGTGTTTGCCTGTTGTTTGTCAAAAGTCTCTGAAAAGAAATTAGACAAATTCAGAAAGAGATCTCAATCCAATGCCATCAACTACAAGCATCAACCCCACTAATTTCTCCCAAAACATCACAAACAGATGCAATTTTGAATTTATTGCATCTATTACTGTGCAAAATGTTTAGTATCTGCATGTCTCACTTGTTTTTCACTTACTTATAAGTTCTATTTTCCCGTTGTTTTTAACATGGTAAAAGGAAACTGAAATTCGTGGAGTTTCTCCATGCAACACAGCAAACTTGCTTCCATTTGGTTCCCAAGCAAAGGCTATGATGCTTTCTGTAACAAGAGAAGACAAAACTCTGTTAAAGGACCATACAAACCTCTGATTTCAAGTAGTTACCCAAGAAAACCAAGTTATTGAAGAGAAAGAACCCATCACTTAACAGACTCTCTTTTAAAACACAGGTTGATAAGGCAATTGCAGGGAGTTAGGGGAAATGTTTCTAACTCTAAGTCTTCCATCTACAAAATACATTGCTATTATCAGCCCTACCATTTTGATTAACACCAGACTTTCAGTTCTGTCATTTTTCAAGTCAGTCACAAGCATGAACAGCAACGGAAGTTTTGATTTCTCATTTTTACACGAGACATTCTGAAACACTGAAAACCTACTCTTTTCCAAAGGGTTAAATTATGTCAGGTGTTGACAAGAATTTCTAAGACACAAGCATCTCTGCAGAAAAGTTCAAGCTCAAAAGTAAGAAATACTTGGCATTACCTTTCATTTCCACCACATCCACTGGCACCTGCTTCTCTCTCATGCGGAATATTTCAAAGTTGGTCACTACTCCCTGTGAAGGCCAAAATGAGCTCATTATCAGCACAAAAACAGCAGAGTAAATAATTTTATCACTTGGCATAGAAGGACAATTCCTCAATTAGCCTGTTAGGACATAGGATGAGAGTGAGTCAAGGTTTTTTCCTTTAATGAGAGCAGATAAACACAATATGCCTCCTTACCAAAAACATTCCCAATTTGTTCTGATGAAGAATAACTTCAGAATTGTAGAAAGTAATTTTTTTTCAGACTGTTATAAAATTTAATTAAGACATGAACATGTAGCACATTATGCAGCTTGACCTACATGCTGTTCAACGATTGTGATCAGGAGAAGAGGTGAGGGACAGACCTCACAGAGAACAAGAGGCCACTAAAGTCAAAGCAAATTCTGGATGCAAACATTACCTACATTTTGCTTTCCACATACTCTAAATTCAAACAGAAAAAATTAAAAATAGCTTTGACACAAAATAATTGACACTGCCTTTACTTAAAAACAGCATTGTAAGAAAAGGAAGCATGAGGCAGAGCCATATATTCCCAGGAAGATCAGAAGCCATGTACCTGTGTGCCTTTGGGAGTCCTGTCCACCTTCACACACAGGTAGTCCCCATTCTTCTGCCAGTGCAGTTTGCAATCGACTACGTTGAACAAATTCCGCACACGAATTTCTTGTCTAGAAGGCAGCTGCATCAAAGTCACTCTTGCTGGGATGTCTTTGTCCTCAGGCACCCAGAAAGCAATTATGTTACCACCTGGAGACCATGAGAAGTCTCTACAGGAACAAAGTTAAAAATAGGTCGTTTTAATTTTCAGTTAGATACTACAAGCAGAAATCACTTTCCTCATAGTATCTGAATGTTGCAGACAAAGATCAACTCACAGTAATAAAAGACAGACACAGATACAGAACTGAGGGCAATTTAATAACAATACCTAGACATATCTTTAAGCAGCTGTTTAAATTTGCTGTATCACCAAAGTTGTCTCACCAGTACATCTCACCAAAAAGGAGGGGCTGCACACAGAGTAACTGCTAAAGCTCTAAGAACAAATGAGCCAAAAAAAATCCCTACTAAATTACCATGGAGACCATCTTCTTGCACCTGGGTACACTTAATTTTCTTGCTGCTTTACAGAGATTTACTTTAAAAACTCTCACAGGAGTTAATGTGTCTTGTGCAGACACAGCACACTGCTCTAAGCCAGCACAACCACCTTGTTAGGGAGATATTCCCTAATAAACTGCATTCCAGTCTGGTTTTGTAGACAAGGAACAGAATTCCTCAGATGGCTTAAGCAGTACCACAAAGAGGATTTCAAAGCACAGAATCTACCAAGTGTGTTCATCAACAAGTGGAGAGCTTCTTATTTCTTTTTGCTACTTTGTCTAATTTGACCACCTCAACATGTAAAGCTCTTTGCTCCAGGCAAAATAAAGATTGCTCTTGCCATAACAAATCCCCAGACTAAAAGATTCAAGCTGAAGAGCAGAGTTATGATTACAAGGGAATAAACTCACCTTATCCCATTGATTTTCAAGCTCTTTTTGTCCAACAAACCCATAGACTAAAAGATGAGAAAAGGATGAAGTTTCAAGTTAGTAACATTCTTACATTTACACACATATTTCTACTCTCCCTATTATGTAAAAAAGGCAAGAACTTACAGGTGTTTCATAGATGCTGAGGGTATCTGAAGTCATTCGAGCAAAGAATTTACCATCATGACTCCATCTAAGCAAGAAAGAAAAAAATTAAATTGGAACTGCCTTTTTATTAAATGAAGTCTGGGACCACAACTCTCTACTCCAATTCTATTTCTCAACCTACTTAAAAATAGGCCAGTGAGCTGAGTTTTCACAGTGGAATCCTCTCTTCTTTTGGCCAGTCAGAATATCCCAGATGATGATAGCCTGAGGGTCATCCTGTGTGTCCATCAAAGGGCTGAAGGTCACTAAATACCTATAAAAGAAATAAACCAATTCATTATTGAAACTTCATCTAATATGTCAGTACCAGCAGGCTTTTATCCAAGTGGTATTTAAATACCAGGCACTTTCAAACAGCAGTTTCTCTAATAGGATTTTTCAGGGGAAGGAAAAGTAAGAACAGGATGATAAAGGAGGAGAAAGTTTCCCTGGCATCCCTCTGGCTGAAAAGGTTCTAGATTTATGTGCAAGTTCTTCCATATTGATGTTACAAGGGAGGGGAACTCACCAAATACACTGTTACATAGTTTGACATGAGAATAACACTGGTTTCAAATCAAACATACATCATTGAACTTATCCAACACAAATTACAAGGATGCTGGGCTTCTCCATTGAAAGGCAAATAATCTCTTTAAAACAAAAAAGCATAAAATCCATCTGCTTCCAAATGTGTTACTTGAAAACTCAAATGAAAATGCATCTCAGTCCTGAAATTAATTTATCCTTCTCTCCAGCACTCTTAATTGTTAAAAAAATTTAAAGAACTTAATTTCAGCACTCCACATTTGGAGGATGCTGTTCATGCCTCATGCTTTAGAGACCTTATAGCCCAAACCAACATCACACTCTACCTTTCACAGGGTGAGAAGTCAATGAGCTGCACTCCTTGGTGACTAAACCTTTGAATCTGCTTGAACTTCTCTCCACCCCACAGAGCAATGCCCCTCTGGTGGAATGTGGCCAGGTAGGTGCCTTTGGGGGACCAACGGACGTAGGTCTCTGTCCACCTCTGCATTTAAACAAAAAAGTACACACAGAAGTTTATTTTCATGCTGCGTCCCTAAAAGGGAAAGAATTCATTCATGGCTTGTAGCAGCACATTTTGTAAATCCCTTTGCTAAGTGAAGATCTCAGGATGTGTGATAACTGTGGAATTTTATTTCATGCACACAATGTACAGTACTTATTCTTCAGGTTGAAAACTGTCAATTGAGACCATTTCAACTTAGGGATCACCAAAAAAGGTTTTTCAGGAACAGTCACATCCTCTGTGCAATAACAAACCCACCTAACACCCTAGATTTCCTTTTTTCAGCCTTGGCAAGATCATACTGTTCTCAAAAGTAAGGGTGGGTATTTTGAATTTCTGAACAACACAGCTCTGGACCTTCAGCTAAGTTAGAGAGATCTCAGCAATACAGACCACAGCCAGAGACCATGGTGATGAGCAAATATTCTCACCATCTCAAAGCCAACTTCCTCCTACTGAAATGTACAATGGTTATTAAGGAAAATGCTCCTGGGTCCTAACAGTTCCCAGCAAGTCCAGTGCCTGCAGCACACAGGCAGACTAACTCTCCCTTTTTTATGCCATTACCAAACCAGCTATTCCTCTTTAACACCTCTGTGGTCAGCACAAAAGCAAGGAGTCATCTGAAGCAGCAAACTTAAGCACATATTCAGCTCGAATGAACAGTGCTCCTCAAACTCTGACTCTGCACTCTCAGGTCTTTCTGAATCACCTATAACAGAGAGATGAAGGAAACTAATGTGCATCATAGGCCAGTTAGTAAAAAAAAGAAACACCACCACAAACTCTTAAAAAGTTCACTTCACAGTTCTCTTACCAAAGCAGCTAAGGCTAATTCAAAAGGATGTGGTTTCACCACTCTTCACAAGGAAAAAAAATATTTCAGCAATGGGAAAAAGCCTTTTTTTTTTTAATTAAAGTCCCGCAATGTCATAAAATAAAGGAGATTGGCAGTGTATCTGCAATCTCCAGCACTTCCAGGACACTCACTGCTCTGTCCTCAATTTGAACAGGTTCCTTGATGTCATTCCAAAAAATGGATGTCCGGTCTCCTGACTCAAAGATCACACTGTACTGATCCCTGCAATCAGGGTCTTCCAACCAGTATCTGAGGTTCCCCTGAGAAAAACAGAGCAAAAGACTGTTAGTGAGTCCAAGGCCAAGTCAGCAAGTTCCACTAATTAGTATCCACCTGGCAGGGGAAAGCTGGTCTTACCAGAGGAGTGCAACTTTGGGGTCTTACCACTCCAAACAAGCTTTTGAAGTGAAATTAAACAATTCCAATTACTGGATGCTGGAGGCTGAGAGCACACCATAAAGAGGTGGACCCTCAAGGTGTTTTGATGTTAAATAGGTAATTTAAACAAGAAGTCATTTGGTATTTGGTTTTTAAAGAAAAAGCAAACTATTGTTTCTTCCACCAGCCTATTTATAAAGCAACCAGCAACAAACACCAAAGTTTGCCTCCAACAATTAAGAATATAAAAAGATGCTTTTGAAAATCTATTTTTAAATTACTTGTGCAAAATTATTATTCACTCTTAAATAATAAGAGTAATTAAGCTTCACACTATGTGTAACTATTAAGCAGAAGCACTGAGTTCCTCCCACCACTGCATGAGAGCATGAAGGAACAGCAGCATGTGATCAGCACTGCTATTTACAACACATTAACACATGGTTTCTATTTTCATATGGACATTTCAGCAGTGAAGCAACCATTTAATATTAAGCTGAATATTCTTTCCACTTTTCCAAAAATTCCTTACCAAATCCTTAAATGGCTGTTTCTCAGGGATTTCCCACTCATCACTGATTGTCATGTACCTGAAAGAGCAATTTGGTTGGTTACACTCCATGCAGGCACTCAGGATTAGAATCCCTAAATTCACAGATAACACCCAGTTGCTGCACTCACTTATCAAAGTCAGTGAAGAGGTTAACTCTGAAAGTGTGCTGCTTATCCAGTTTGTATCCATCTGCATTCTTCACAGCATCCACAGCATGGGAGGGAGACATGTACTCCAGGAAGATGTACCTGCAAGGAAGGAAAACCAAAGTACAAGACATTGACTACACAACAGACTCAAAATAAAGAAGAAACAATGGGGAGTAATTAAGAATTCAGTACAGAGCATCTACAAGATAACTTCTTATCTCGTCCTTAACCAATTAGGGTTCACAGCAAATGAATTCCCATTCTGGCCACAGGCTCACACATTTTTTAGCTCTCCAGATCTGACCTCAGTTAATCTGATATCCTTTCTGAAATGGGCCAGACAGAGCAGTGAATGCAAGCTCAACACAACCAGGACAAATGAGAGACAGGAACATGCAGGAACATCCACAGCTCCTCCCATAAGAGTAACAGGTCATGTTTAGGAACTGGAACTTGCTGTCACAGGATCTCAAAGCACCACTCTTGTTTTTCTATTACAGAACTCAGATTCCTTCTGGCCACTTAATCCAAGCTAGCTTGCAGCCCAGTGGACTCAAAACTAATGCTATCCTGAAGAGCATCTCAGAGGCATGAACACAGAATAATTTTCATGCTGACCTTACAGAAGCAACAATCCCTCCTCTCCAGAAAACTCTTTTCATGCCTTGTAAGTATGGATTCCTCCAATACTCAGAATATATGCTACAGATAGTGACAATCTATTTTGCAACAAACAGTCCAGCCATTGCTGCTAAGTTTTTAGCTCAAGAGGATCTTTAACTTCTGCCATAGCAGAAAATTAAGAAAAAACTCCCCATGTAGCACAGAAATTTGTCTCCAAACCCAGCTAAACTGTTTCCATAATTAATCCCCACCATCCAACCTAATGAGCTATTATTAATCTTCTCAGTTCTCTCAGGAACTTGTTTGTCACTGAGACTGATGTGAGGACAGCACAGGCTGAGGTAGAAGAAGGTGATGATAACAACTGTGAGGTCACTATAAAAACCGGCCATAAAATATTGACACCAAAAATCAAAGATAACTCCAACTGGAAAAAGGATTGAAACACACCTCTGGCTCATCATGACTTACCCTTTTGTTTTTCCATCTGCTTCTGGGTAAAATTCATTGATAATTTTACCAAACTTGGAGAATATTTTGTGGATGACATTCTTCAGTTTCTCCAGTCGGTCTGGTCCAACCTGGGGCACATTATCCACCACAATCACTGAGTCTATTCCATCTGCCTCCTGGGGCTGATCTTTCAGGATGTCACCAAGCAGCTCTGCAAAGACAGCACAGACAGGAAACTAAGGCACTGCTCACACCATGGAGGGAAGACAAGGATGAAAAGAACAGTGAGAGTAAGAAAAGAGAGAGACTTCAAGAAATTTCAAGAATCACTTAAGAAACTTGGTAGTGAATGAACCTTCTATCAGAAAAAGAACTGAACAACACTCCAACAGCACACTCTGACTAAGCTGTGGTTTTATGGCAAACTCTGATCACCCAACTCTTTAAATCTTTCTTAAAAACATGGTTTACACACTGAAGTTGTCAATGCTTCCTCTATCAATTTTTTCAGGAGATGGAACTGGCTCACAAAGTCCCCAAAACTGACAACAGCACAGACAAATGCATGATTTACTACCTGACCTCTGACCAGTCCCCTTGCTCAAATTATAACCAGGTGACTTTGATAAAAATAAATATAACCTGTACCTCCCTCCCAAATTACACAAGTTTTAGCATAATTCAAAACTATCCACCATACTGGAAGTTCTGCCTGTCTCAGCATCACTGTAATTAAGAACTCACACTCCATCTAAACCTTTAATTAAGCACACAAACGAAGGTCTAAGGCACTGAAAGCCATATTTAAACTTTGTGAAGACAAGCACACTTCTTTTCACACTAGATATTCTTTGAACATATTAATTCCTGAATATCTGCAGCAAGCTTTAAGATTATGTGAAGATCACTATGAAGTACAAGACTACAGAGAAAATTAGTTCACACCACCATGCCTTTGAATTAGATCAAATTTGGAAAGTCAGACTATCTATAGCATCCACAGACCAGGAAAAAAATCCAAATCCAATGTAGAAAGACTTAAACCATGAGAATAAACTAAAAACGTTGTTGTATATGCTGATATTTCAAAGACATCCGATTTTCGATGGTTTTGTAATTCAAGAAATTTTTCTGCCCAGAAACATGACTGGGAAGATCTCCAGCAATGAAGAAATAGGAGAAACATGCTTACTTTGAATTTCAAACTACTAAAAAGTTGCTTTCTTCAACTTTAAGCTTCAACAGGTTATTACACATGAAGCTTCCTATTGGTCTGGGGCAACATCAATCACAAATATTTAGCCCATTACCACCAAGTTTAGGTAGCATCCACAAAATGTTGTTGTTTGCAATATTTATCACTCAAAAATAGTATCTCCATGCGCATGCAGGAACTACAAATAACAAAATAATATATATAAAAGAAAGCATGTCCCACAAGGACATTTCCATAGGAATCTATTAGCAAAAGGAGAAAACCAAAGTAAAACACAAAAGGGCCATTTTTAAGGCTCCTTTAGCCATTTTTTTCATATCCACTTCTCACAAAAGACTTTAATAAATCAGCAGCCAAATATCCTAGATTAAGGAAGTGTTTGCTGTTCCCAGTTTAGCAGTCTGTGGAACAGCTCCCTGAACTTTTACATTTGTTTCTTAAAGAGACTTTGGCAAAATTGCCTTGGAGTTGGATTCTTTTTGCTGAGTGCCTGCTTAACACACTTTGTGTACATTTAGGATTGTTATGTTCAGTTCCTTCTTGGAAACTGGGCACATTTTCCATCCCCACCTATCTTGTTGTTAATTAATTTGGTTAACTTCTCAGCTGTCTGAAATCCAGTGAGAGTGGCTGAATTACACCCTGCATGGAGTCAAAACTGTAACAAGACTGAAGCCAAATTCCCACACTGTGCCCTTAAACTCCCAATTGTGAACAAAGGAATCTTCAAAGAGCAAGAAGCAGGTTCAGCCAGCTCCTGCTGCAGCCAGAAGGGAAGCAGGGTGTGGTGGGTGCAGGGCTATCTCCAGCTGGCAGCATTTGAAGGACCACTGTCATTATCTGAAATGAAGCCTCACTGGTCCCTAAGTGCTTGTCCAACACTGCTTTAACTCACACCAGCTGCTCCATGCCAACACCTCCTGGGGAAAAGGAGAGGCAGCAAAAACATCTGAGATGTTCCAGTGCTGCAGCTGGTCCAGCTCACAGGTGCTCCTGAGCATCTGAGTTATCCTAGCAGGGAAAGAGCCTTGGCTGGGTCACACTGGGATGATTTTCTCCTTGGGGAGGCACCAGAATAATGGGAAAGGAATAAGGAAGCTCAGCTAGCAACACACACAGATACAAAGCCAGACCAGCAAGAGTGACTAAACTAAAACCCTGTAATTCAGCCACTCTCACTGGATTTCAGACAGCTGAGAAGTTAACCAAATTAACTAACAGCAAAACAGGTGGGGATGGAAAATGTGCCCAGTTTCCAAGAAGGAACTGAACATAACAATCCTAAATGTACATAAAGTGTGTTAAGCAGGCACTCAGCAAAAAGAATCCAACTCCAAGGCAATTTTGCCAAAGTCTCTTTAAGAAACAAATGTAAAAGTTCAAAGAGCTGTTCCACAGACTGCTAAACTGGGAACAGCAAACACTTCCTTAATCTAGGATATTTGGCTGCTGATTTAATAAACTAAACAAAGGACTGGAACACAAGAATGCACCTCTATCACCTGTATTATACTGGCACTTGAGATAACTGGCAGATTTACAATCCTGTGCTTTAGAAACATCCTTCCACTTTTTATACACATAACAGACCCTAAAATGGCACAAATACTGAACAATAATGGGGAAACAAGTACTTTTCCTATTCAAAATACTAAGAAATTTTATCTGGAAAGAGTAATTTGAAGAACATTAATTTAGAGTTCTAAATTCTGTATTACAAGCCCATGTGTAACATTTATTGTCTGTGCAGTTACACAACAGCCTGACCGTTTTAAGGCAGTCAATATCCACTACTTTTAAAAGAGCCTGGGCTGACATTTTTAACTGCCAGAAACGATTTTCCCCCTATTTTCTTGTCACAAAGCACCTACATCACATCTTCACGAGCAGCAACTCTCCTCAAACCCTATTTACCTACAGATTTCACTCTGGGTGCGTGGAAAAAAACAAAAACTATGAACCATAATTTGTAACCACCACATCAGCCATTTAAAACTTCTGTTTCTACAGCTGAGTTTAACTAATGGAGACAAAAGGAAGGGAGACGAGCTGGTGCCTGCACTCAGAGGGCAGCTCACACCTGAGGTGTAACAGCGGCTTTAGAACCACTCTGACAGCAGCTTTTAGAACTCGGGAAGAAGATGATTTAAACTAAACAAAGGTTTCAGAACAGCAGCGTTGTGCGGGGCAGAGATAACTCATTAAGCAGGCGATTTCCGAAGCCCAGCTCCGACGTGGATGCGCAGCTGCCCCACAGCAGGACCGAGGGCTCGGGGCACGGCGTTCCCCGGCCCAGCCCCAGCTCCCCGCGGGCTCCCCCGGCTGCTCCCGTCCCGCACCTTCGTCGCTGATGTCGTCCACGAAGTCCTCGGGGTCGCTGAAGGAAATCTCATCCTCGGGCTCGGCCGGGCCGGCGGGCGCGGCCTCCCCGTTCTCCTGCGCCGCGCCGGGCTCGGCCTCGGCCGCCGCCTCGGACTTGGGCTCCGCCGCGGGCTCGGCCTCAGAGCGGGGCTCGGGCTCGGCCTTGCCGGGGCTCTGCTGCCCGGACGGCGGCTGCGGCTCGGGCGGCTGCTCGGGCTCCGCGGCGGGAGGAGGAGGCTCGGGGGGCCCCGGCGACGCCTGGGACTCGCCTCCGCCTTCCTGCTCCTCATCCTCTTTCTCGTCCTCCTCCGGCTCCTGCTGCTGCTGCGGCGGCTCCGCGGCCGGCGGGGGCGCGTCCGTGTGCTCGGGCTCCTCGGCGGGGCCCTGCGCGCCGGGCGGCGCGGCGGCCGCGGGGCTCTCCTCGGTGTCCTGCATGGGGCGGCGGCGCTGCCCGGCCCGGGTGCGGTGTGCGGGTGTCGGTGGGTGTGCGGTGCCGGTACCGTGTGCTCGCCGCGGGCTCTCGGTCTCGGTGCCGGTGCTGGTGCCGGTCCCGTCCGGAGCGCGGCGGGGAAAGGCGGGGGAGGGGCGGGGCGGCTCCTACGGCCGGGCCATGTGCGCCAGGCCCAGCGGCCCGCGCGCGCCGGCGCCTACCAACGCGCGCAGGGCGAGAGGGGGATCGCTGTCCCCGCCGCCGCTCCTGCCCGCCGCCGCCTTCTCTCCCCGCCGCGCACCGGCGATTCCGGTGCCTTTGCTAGCCCCGGCTCACTCCGCCAGCGGCGGCTTCGTTACCGTCTCACCCTACTGCACGCCTGCCACCCCTATTTCGTGACTGCTGTGGTTGCGTCCAAGATGGCGCCGCCTTCCATTCTACTGAGGCGGGGTCCGGCCGAACCATTTCTTGGGGGGCGCCGCTACATTTAACTGGTCTGATGCCTAGTAAAACCTCCTCCCTCTGCACATGTCGCTGCCCAGCACTGGGCAGCCGGTGACGGGACAATGCCACTGTGAAAGGACAGCGCACCGGCACGAAACTCGCCCCACTACCCCCCTACAATCTTTCACTATGGCTTCGCCCGATGTCAGTCGGCGCGCCCGTGGGCGCTACCAAGTTGGTGTGGAGGGGGAGACGCGCGGTGTTTCGCCGACATGGACGCGGTTGTGCCGGGGCGCGGCGAGGGCGGCGGGTCAGCGCCCCCCCTGCGGCGGCGGGGCCGTGTGGTAGGGCCCGGCGGTAGCGCCACATCAGCCGGGCGGGATGGCGGAGGCGGGAGCGGCGGGGGCTGCGGCCGGGCGGCTTCCGAGCGCTGTTTTATCCTACCGTGACTTTGTGGGTTTTAAATAACATTTTTCCTGAGGTACAAGATGACAGAGCCGTGCCGTGGTATCTCTACATGCCTCGCGAGAAGCCTTAAAGCTCCCTCCCGGTGCAGCCGGACACACAGAGCAGCGATCTGAAGGGTCATTCCTGGCATTTTAGCGTGATTTTTAAATGGTTTCTGAACTGATAAAGCTCTCCTCTCTTCACATGAGAACCAACATGACTGGCCTGAGAGATGTAACCCTACATTATCGATTAAAGCATCGCATTCTGTCCCGGGCACCTCAGGCTGATGAAGAATACAAAGAATGCATGAAGTGTTTTCTACTTCTGCCACCATGTGGGTTTATATATATACAGACATATATATTTATATGTATATATATTATATGTATATGTGTTATATGTATATGTATATATTGTACATTTAGAGTGGATACATGCTGTGTGACTTCGGTCAGCATGTGTGTTTACATATATATATATTTATATAGTATATTCAGAGTGGCTCAGAGAACTTGGAATTTACCTCGGATACCATCTTGAGGTGACAATTTCAGAGGCAAAAGTTCTCGGGAAATGTCTCTTCTGTTCAAACTTAGAGACAAACACTTGCATTTTGAGTAGGATTTCTTCTTTTATCCCAATGCTTTCAATCAATCATCAAAGCACAATGCCAGCCTTAAAAATAATAGAAAGGCAGAGCAGGTAGTGTACAGAACTGTGAGATCTTAGCACTTCAGGACTGATGTGCAGAGTGATTGAGACTACTTCTGGGGGGTTCGGAGGTTTTAGAATGTTGCTAGAAGTGTTTAGTAGTTAGACTTTGATCTTACACGAGAGATGACACTTGTATGAAGATGAGAGGATTTTACTGGGGTAAATGGTGAAGAGATAAGTTAATTAGAGTGTGAAACACAAAGTTTAGAATTTTTGTATAGAGGAGTTTAAAGAAGTAAGATAGAAGAATTGAAGCATGTCCTGTCCTTCTTCTTCTTCTTGGCCTCCATCTTCTGTAGTGATAGTAGCACTTTGAGATTAGTTATTACTAAAAGTGTACTAGTCAATAAGAGTAAAAAGTATTAGAAGAAATAAGTAAATATTGTATACATAGTTTTGAGTATAAAGATAAGTGACCGCCCCAGAGACTCTCAGTGTGCTGATGGCTGGCTTGCTGTGCAGACCTCTGTCAGGCCGGGAGAAAATCTTTTAGATAAAAAACTAATAAACACTGAAGACCAAGAAAAAACCTGAAGCCTCTTCTCGTCCTTTAGAGCGCGGGCTGCCCAAGGCCACCCCGAACCTTCCCAAATCATTAAAACAGCCAAAAAACCAACACAGAACATTTTAAAATTAGACTTTGTCGTCTCTGGCAGCATCTTGGATGTTTTGAGCAGCTCTTGGGGCAGCGTTTGGGAGGCTGAGCCAGGCCAGCTGTGCAATGTCGCCGGGAGTCACACGATGGCATCCGAACTCCACTCCCCAGCTGAGTGTGTCCTGAGTCCCTTCCCAGGGAAGGCAGCTCCCGTCAGTGGAAACCACGACTGGCACTTGGGGCAGCGATGTTTTCCCCTCGTTACCTCGCGGTAGCTGAGCAGCCCCTGACTCCCCGCTCAGCCCCGGCGCTGACTCTGAGGTGAACGCAAGGTGCCATCACAGCCATCACAGCCGTGTGCTTTTCCAAATGCGAGGGGGCAGGACACGGTCCATCCATGGTCCCAGCTGGCTCCTCACTATTCCACGACCCTTCCAGGGGTGTGCATGAGGTCTGTGCTGCTTTTATTTCACCACTCCCACTGTCTGTGTTGCTGGAACATGCAATTTCTGCAGTTGCCCCCTTTTCCTGTTTGCGCTTTTCCAGTCCTTTGGTTAAGCAGTGGATCTGAACATTGGATTCTCCTTTCCCTGACTCTTTGCACTTTCCTCTACTTTTCAGCAGCTTTTGATTTATCTGCTCTTCCTTCCTTCTCCTTTTCCTTTCTCTGTTGAAATTTCCCCTCAGTCCCTGCCCTATCTCACTGCTATTCTTTTTCCTTCCAGCCCTTACTCAGCAATCTGAGGGAGAGCGGAGCAGCTTTTAAAAACACAGATTTTGGCACTGCCAGCTGAAGCCTGTTCCTTTAAGTACTCCACATGCAAAACTCCCAATCAATGGGAAATTTTGGGGGAAAAAAATCTTGCAGGAAAGGCTTTTTATAACCCAGCTCTCCAACCAGCAGTGCCTCATGAATTTTATTGCGTGCAGGTGATCTGAGAATAGTGGAGCTGACAGCTCTGTTTCCTAAACTGAATTCTGAAGGAGTAAGCAAATTCTTGTATGAAATTTCATCTCATCCTGACAGGACGTGCTCAGAATGACACTCTGTGAGGCAGGGCCTGGGGTCGGGATTTATTTCTGCATTGCTTTTGTCACCTGGAACCTGCATCCAGCTCTGGGCTCAGCACAGCAGGGACAGGGAACTCTTGGAGGCCACTGAGGTGATCAGAGGGATGGAAAGGAAGGAAAGGCTGAGCAAATTGGAATTGTTCAGCCTGGAGAAGAGAAGGTTTCAGGGTGACCTGACTGTGGCCTTTCAATACCTGAAGGAGCGTGAAAGAAACATGGAGAAAAATCTTTACAAGGGGGAATGGCTTTAAATTGAAATAGAATAGGTTTTGATTAGATGTGAGGAAAAACTCTACCGTGTGTGGGTGGGGATGCCCTGGCATGGATTTCCCAGAGCAGCTGTGGCTGCCCCATCCCTGGAGGTGTCCAAGGCCAGGTTGGATGAAGCATGGAGCAGCCTGGGATGGTGGAAGGTGTCCCTGCCCACATCATGGGGTTGTAACAATCTGATCTTTAAGATCCCTTCCAACCCAAGCCATTCTGTGATTCTCTGACATGTCTCCTTTTTTTTTCTTCAGTGTTTATTTCTTTATGCTCAAGGTTTTCCAGAAGCTTTTGCTGCAGTAACAGCAAATACAGAAGTGTTCAATAACTTACATCAAGCAGCTGAAAGTCTTTCAATTTTTCAACTGCCCCGTTGAAAAATTATTTCCGCAATTGAATTATTTTCCACGGTATTTTTCTTCAAGACTCCGAAGCAATCTTCAGTTTAAGAATATCTTATTTATACCAAATAAATAGTTATGCTATTAGCTTAAGTACAGACCAATCAAAAATCTATAGCTGAATGAGAACATGTTGATTCCTCCATTCATTTTCTCCAAAAATGCTGTATGGGCGAAAAATCCTGCGGTGTTCAGAAGTGCTGAGCAGGCAGAACTCTGCTGGGCTGCTGCACAAACATGATTTGAAGGGCCTCTCAGCTTAAATAATGCCATGCTTTTTTAATTTTATACACAGCTTTCGTCTGCACCCACGCTCGTGGGGACTGGGCTGAAATAGCACCGGGGGAGGAGGAAAAGGAGAATCACTTGACTCATTTACATCTTGGTAGCAGCACAAAAACTTTTTATTGTGGTCACAGTTACACCTGAAATAATTCTCACTTCGTCATTTTCTGCTTTAGTTCTTTCTGCATACATGTTTATCTTCCCTTGATTAAGAAATATCAGGAATATTAATTATGGAATGCATCCAATCCTTAGGATGTCGAAAATATAAAGCATTATTATGGATTGTAACATCTCAATCTGCAGGTCCAAAATCTATGAGGTTTTTTTTTTGTGTCTGATGGTGTTTTTAGGAAAATCACTGTACAAAACATGTACCTTTTTTTTCACCACTGTCAATCATATCATTCCTGACTAATAAAGTACAGGAAGTGGGGAAAAAAATCACTAATAAAATGAGAGGTGCTCATACATGGAGTTCTTGTTTTTATGCACTTTTGGAAGGTGTATTTGCATTTCAAATATTCATATTTCTGTGCTTTTCTGAATAACTTAGTGTTCATTTCTACCAAATTTACCAAAAATCCAGGTGCATCCAAAGTATAAAAAAATACTGAGCATAGGAAACTTGGTTAATGTCCTAGATGGCAGGCAGCAGAAATACCATGGGAAAAGGAACTTAGGTAAAGAAAATATACCAGAATCAACATGGAGTAATTAATCCGATGAGAGGGCACAGTCTCAAGCTGTGAGCCCCAACAATTGGGTTGGACATCGGGAGGAATTTCTTTCACAGGAAGGGTGATCAGACATCGGAATGGGCTGTCCCCGTGGGTAGGTGGGGGAGTCACGGATCCTGGAGCCCTTTCAGGATGGAGAGGAGGTGGCACTCGGTGCCATGAGCCGGGTGACAAGGTGCTGTTCGGTCATAAATCAATGATTTCAAACTCTTTTCCAACCCAATTGATTCTGAGATTGCGTGGCAGGAAACCCAAAGCGCAGCCTCGCCAGTTCAAGTTTCCTAGAACTTCACAACACTCCTTTTCAGATTTCAAAACCTAAACCAGTTATACTTCGGAATAATCCCGCATTAAACCCATGAGCCGATCACTCTTACACGCCGTAAGATCCTTGCGAGACGCGTTACTAATCCCGAAGCGCTTCAGCGGCGCTCGCAGCGCTCCCGGCAGCGGCGGGGCCGGTTCGCTGCCCCGCCGGAGCGCGTCCGGAGCCCCGGGGCCGCAGCCCCGCTGCAGTTTGACACAGCCCCGCTGCGGTTCGACACAGCCCCGCTGCAGTTCGACACAGCCCCGCTGCAGTTCGACACAGCCCCGCCGTTCTGGAGCCGGAGCCGGAGCCGCCGCCCCGCGCCCCCCGCGCCCCTCGCCCCCGGCCCCGCGGGAGGCGGCTCTGCCCGCCCGCCCCGCCCGCGCTGACAGGCGGGCGCTGCGGAGGAAGGGGAGGGCGGCCGCCCCGGCCTCACATGACCGCGGCCGCGATGGACGGAGAGCCGCCCGCGGGCACGGCCGCAGGTACGGGGGGATGCGGGTGCCGGGGCCGCCCCTCGGTGCAGCCGCGCCCGCGCTGCGCTGCCCGCCCGGGAGCGGACGCGGCTCCGCGCCGGGCTCGGGGCTGCGGGGACGCAGAGGAGCCGTCGGGAAGCAGAAAAGCCGCGGGGAAGCGCCGCCGCCGCCTTCCCCTCTCCCCCCGGGGCAGCCGGACCCCGCTGGCCCCGGCCCGCCCGGTGGCTGCTCGCGGCCGCGCTCAGCGCTGCCCTGCGGGGCCGTGGGGGTCCCTCCCCGTGCCGAGGAGCGGGGAAGGAGCGGGGAACGCCCGGGCCGCCGGGGTTACCTGCCCGGTGCCGCCCCGGTTCTGCCGCGGGCGCTCCGCTCCCTTGTGCGGGGCCGGGCGCGGGCGCGGTCCCGAAGTTCTCCCGCGGGCAGTGACGCGGCCGAGCGCTCCCTCCGTGCCGCGCCGAGTTCATTCCGTGCCCGCCCGGCGGCTCCGGGCACCTCGGACCCTCCCGCAGCGGGACAGCGGCTCGGACGGTGCCGGAGCCCGCGGAGAAAGCGCCGGCTCCCAGCGCTGGGGTTCCAGCAGCGTGCAGCTGGGGCTGGGATGGAGAAACTCATAGCCAAATACTGCCAGCGCTTGTTGCGAAATGAGAGATGGAGGGAGCTCCTGGGAGAATTGAGGGAATAACGTGTTAGGCTCCTTTAGCAGTTAAACTGAAGGAAACTTTTAAAAGTTCTCTTTGAAGTCGTTGAACTTTTGTACCTGCTCTGTCCCTACTATTTTTTGCTCAGTTTGGAAAGAAAACGAGTAGGTAAGCTTAATTCGTAGAAAAAAGGTTTGGTTGATTGCATTTAGAGCCCACTGTGAGTTTGCTCTTGATAGGCCTGTGATGCTCCCGATGCAGATAATGCTTATAAATAAATTATTTTGGAATATTTCTGTCCAGGACTGATGTAACATATTGAACAGCAGCCTTTGTGGAAAAAATGTCCTACTGTACCAAAGAGAGAGCTTGCTCAGGTATGTCTGTTATGGATTTACCATCTGCTTCAGGAGCCTTATAGAGATAAAACAGTTGTCTCCAAGTAGAGTATTCTTGAACTGATTAACTTCTGGTGGTGGTGCTTCTGTACCTTTCTGACCTACTCAGCCTTCTTTAGAAAACCTGGTTTTCTTTGGCACAGAGTTTATGATGAACACTGACAGAGGGTACTTAATGATTTTTGGCTAAAGAAAAACAATGCTGTGAATGCAGCAATGTTTTTTATTTTTAGCATCATGATGCAGGTTCAGAGGTCTTTGAAGTTTCACACCCATATGTAATTGTTTTTGGAGACCAGCAGCTTGTCAGTGAAATATACACAGTAATGAGAGTCCTGATAGGTATCACTGATGCTCCCCTTTGAGGGCACATACAAATGCTGTGGTTTGGATTTAGCAGTACTAAAAGTGGAAGTACTTTAATACAATCGAAGAGAAAAGAAAAAAGGATAATGTCCAGCTTGTAAAGTCAATTCTGCAGAGTGGCTTTTATTGACTTTTTTCTTTCCTTTTGCTTTTACTTCCATGTGAGTCTGTTTTGCAGTGATTGCAGGGAGGTAATGCAGGTGTTGGCTGTGTAGGGAGTGAGGTGTCTCCTTTTCTTCTGATGTAAACCTTTAACTGGGTGTTCAGCCTGTGGGAGGCTGTACAGGTTACAGACAATATAATTTGCACATGATTTCCCCCACGGTCTTCAAGTTTTATGGGTTGGTGCAGGTTGAGGGAGAAAAATTTACCAGTTGCAGGCATATGGAATTGATACAAAAGGAGGAGAGCTTTAATAATTGCTTTTCAAGAGGATTTGGGATAAGAATGAGCTTGTTTAACTATAAAATCTGTGAAAAGACCATTGGGATCCTGTAGGGTCTGGAGTGGCAATGCCATTTTTAATGCTTAAATATTAACATCAAGCATAATCAGGAGGGTGAGAAACATGTAAGGAAAATGAGAAGCAAAACAAAGATAATATATTTATTTTCATGGGATATTCTTGACCTGTATAAGGATGGTTGGATGTGGAAACTTGCCAGTTTTGTAGTCAGGCTAAAACGTCCTTGTGTAAGTTTCCCAGAGTAGTTGTTTGGGTTATTGCTTGCTGGGTTACATTTTTGGGTGTGAATTTTTACACTTCCAACCTCTTTTGAAAAATGATAGCTTAGCAGTCATCCACTGAGCTGCTGGGAGCCAGCCCTAGCGAGCATTTGACTTTTTGTCCCTGTAATCTTAGGGCACATTCCTCGTTGGATTTTTCTCTGCTAATCCTGTTATTTCTTCAAAGTAGCTGCATCTCACTTTATTGTGCTTGCTGCAGCTGGGCCCTGTGGCTCATGGCTGTGAATGGAATGTGTCCCTTGGATCCCCAGACCTGGGGAGTCAGATGAGTCAGTTGATGATCTAACAGGGCAAGAGGCTTAAGGTTAGTCCTTTACACACAGTAAATCTGTGTGACAAGTTGGTGTTGGGGTTTTTTTTTTCTGCTGGAGTATGGGATTGTTGTAGTTTGAGAAGCAGCAGGGGACTGCAGAAATTCAGGTGCTTTTTAAGTATTACTAAATAAAGCTTAAATAGTCTCATCTATTTTTGAGTTGAGGCATAACTTCTCTGTTTCATCTTTAGCGGCACCAAGTGCTGAGTAACTATGTTAAACTTACTTGGAAAAAACCACCAAAAACCCCTTCCCAAACAAAAACCAAACTACCTGCAACACCAAAAAAAAAAAAAAAAAGGGGGAAATAGGAAAACCTAACCAAAGGAAAAAACCACAGAAAACCCAGAGTAAATAGTGCAGAGTACATACTTGGCATCTGTGGTAGTGGTGTTTTGGTTTTTTTAAAGGAGAAAAACAAAATGTTGGAGCCTGTTTCCAGCATCTAATTTTATGAGAGTGTGTGCTATTTTATCTTGTTTTGACATTGTGGGTAGCTTGTATTTACATGGGAATTGTTGGGAAGGAGAAAGGAGACTTTAATTAGAGTAAATATGATAACTTTTCTTGTACCCAGTAAGAAATGCAGACCTGCTTTCCATGTTGAACACACAGCTGTGCAGCACTTAGCTTTCTTAATTCTTTTGTTAATTCTTAATTCAGATTCTTTTGCTTTTCTGCTTTTGAAATAAGAATTGTGTGGTTCAAAACAACCCAAACAAGTTGTGCGCAGTTGTTTCAAAAAATACGTAAAGCCTTTAATAGGAAAAAAGTTTTGTTTGCTTTTTTTTTGGTGTACTTATGTTGTTTTTTTTTTTTTTTTTTTTTTTAGGGGATTTCAAATTATGTAATATTTAAAAAAAAACGAGAACTAGGATGGGAATCTGTTTGAATTTGTAGTTGAAATCTGCGCCAGCTTTCAGGGAGGCTGATGTGGATGCTGGATTCTGGAATTATGGAGGAATGTTTTTGACATGATAAGGGGGAGAGGCATTTCTATAATTCCTGGGGCTTCTCATGAGAAGACAGAAAGGGAAGGGAAATGCTGATGAATGATATTTACATTGCTGCTTTGTAATTCCTGGCCCAGGAGTTGGTAGTGGAGTCCTCACTTTTTCCAGGGAAGAACCTGAGGTATCTGTGCACAAAACCAGTCAGTTTTCATATTTCCTGTGGGTTGGATCCCTCTGCTCTGCACAGCTGTGGCCTGTGATGATGGAGGAGAGATCTGAGCTGCTTTTCCTGAAGGTTTTGCTTCCTTACAGGCTCCTTTCTCCTTCTAGTAAAAATGCTACTAATATAAGTAATTCTGTGGCACCATCTACTTAAGCATGTCTGATAAATTTATCTGATTATTGCCTGGTGTAATAAGGAGTTGGTAGCATCAGCCATCTGTAAAATGAAGATAAGGCCTCCAAATTTGGTTGACAGAGCTTTAACAGGGAAGGGAGATCAATGCTGTGATTTACCACCTGTGCTTCCAGCCCTGGATGTGCCTTCTCACATGTGAAAACTCTGTGCAGCTATGCAGGAGCTTGGAATTTTGCTCTGGCTTTCATAAATGCATGATTTTGGAAATTTGGATGGAGGAAACTGCTAACTCCATGGAAGGCAGATTGCTGCCCAGTTGTATCAGTGGAGTAATGAATGTTGAGCACTAACTAAAGCATGAACTAGAGAAATTTTCTATTGCAGTTTTTCTCTGGGTAAGTTTCTCAACTCCCTTCAGTCCAAAGGCTATCTGACTTGCTGAAAAAAAAACCAAAAAAACAAAAACAAAAAAAAAACAAAAAAAAACCAAAAAAAGAGTATTATGCAGTGTTTTAGTGTTTTCATAGCTGTTTTCTTTTACAACCAAACAAAAACTAGGCCATGCTTTGAATGCTTCTTCAGACTTTTAGTTCTTGTTATCTTGTTGTCTTGTTTGCATGTGTATGTTTGTACGTATTATTTTTAACTTTTATATCAACTTGTTTTCAATTGTATCAGGCCACTTCCTGATACCTTATTGACAACAGATTGAGAATCTGCTGTAGCAAAAGCCTGGCTTGTAGGAAAAAGCTGATTTTTTATTTTGTCTGCTTCCCAGTGTTCCAGGGGAACCATTCCATACCTCATTTCTGTATCCACTTGCTCCTGTCTCTATATAAACTTTACCAGATAATGATCTGCTGAAAGCAAAGGGAATGTTTTCAAAATTAGCTGTTCTGCAGCAGAGGGTGCGTGATGGGAAGTTTTAAGTGTTCTGGTACAATGCATGCAAATCCTTTTACTGCCTGAACACAGGAGCTCATACCAATGAGTTCCCACTATTATCCACCATTCCTGGCCAGGGCTCTTGAGGCTGTTCCCAAATTGGCTCTTTAGCAAGCAGAATGAAAAATGGGCTGAAGAATAGCTCCAGTACATATTGCTCTGTAGGGCTGGTGTTAATGCCATGATAAGCATTTCCTAGAGCAGGTTAACAGCTGCTCCCAAGTCATTTTACTGTGTTCTCAGAGCTGTGTTTGTGGGTGTTTGTAGATTCACTCTGTCTTGTTGATACCAGGCATGCTGAGGTTATTAATTAAACAGTAATTATTCAAACTTGTTTGCACGGTTGTCTGGTTTGTGTGATTTCACACATTTAGACAAGGTTGAGATGTAAAGAAGCTGCAGAATATTTCAGGGAGAGCCAAGAGTGTGAACTGCTGACAAAGAGAGGGCATGTCCTGTAGGTGATTTTTAGAGAATAATTTGATAAAAACTGGGGAGAAATTACCAAGAAAAGGGCAACATGGCTGAATTGACAAAGGACTGTGGATTCTTGCCTGGTAGGGCATCACTCTGTGGATGTCTGCTGGGTGATGGGTTCAGACCTGTAAGGAACTGCAGAGTCCTCAGCATCACTTTGGTTCTGGGACTTAAAGATCAAACACTGATGGGTTTCATGGTTCACCCTGTACATCTTTTCTCCTCATTCCTGTCTCTTGCCTTTGGGGTTTCAGGAGTTTACCAGACAATGCTGAGCCCAGTTCAGGCACTGATTTGTGCTGTTGATGTCCAGCAGAAGGATGGGAAGCAGAGACAGTGACTCAATGGGCAGGAGGAGATGCTGTGTTAGCACAGACTGGCACTGCTCGGGGGATTATTTGGGGTGCATTTTGAGTAGCCCCCTTTGGGGGAGGCCTCTGCAACATCAGCCAGTGGCTGAGCATCACAGAAGGCTCTGGAATTCTCTGGAGGGAGGTGTGTGTGTGCATTGGAGGAGTAGCATCATCTGCTGTCCTGTGTTGCATTTCACTGGTGTGTCTTGAGCAGTTAAACCCAAAAATCACCAGGGTGGGCACCCAGAGAGCTGCTGCTCTGGAAATCCAGGATGCCTTGTGCTCTACAGGTGTTATCACTTCATCCAGCAAATCATCGATCAACACTGAATTAGTTTATATTATTTTACTGCAGATTTCTGGCAGGTAGCTGGAAATCTTTAGGAGCTGCTCCATAGGTGGGGTTAGCAGCTGATATGTCTATTAAGGCAGAGGTGTTAAGACTTGCTTCTCTGAGTCACATTAGCAGGAATCTGAAGCCTGATGAGGCATGTGGGATAAGGTCATTTGTCCTGGATTTGGTTTGGTTTCATAAAGTCATTTTATGGAACAAATAGCCAAGTGTCTGTTATGAAGTGATAAATCTGAAGAATTAAAGATTGCTTGTTTTCCCTGTTTATCAGGGCCTAGGGCACATGAAGGAGCAGGTAGGAAATCCTTATCAGGAGGAGGTCAGGGCTTTCAAGTCAAGGCTGTGACTTCTTATCTTCCTTGAGTTAATCTGTTACCCAGTTAACAACTTTTTGAAGTATGTATCGAAGCTGAAAGAAATGCTTCTTGCTTCTGTGGTGTTACTGTGTTCTCAAAGTTGCAGATCTATTTGAGAACTTCTGCACCATGGCAAGGAAGGGATAATGAATCCTACCTGGCTTTTTAGGTACCTTTCATCATGGATTTGACTTGCTTTATGAAAGAGCTTGTTCACAGTATGCCTCTTACAGAGAGGCAGCAACCCAGCTGCTCCAGGCTGGAGAGCAGAACTCGGGCATGGAATGGACAGAGCCCAGGGTTGTACCCTCATTTTTCACACTATTTCCTGTGTGTGGAATGGGTAGAAAAGAAAGGAGGGCTTTGAAAAACAATGTAAGCTTAGTTTACAGTCACATAATAGATGCAGTTATGAAGTCAGGGTGAGATAGCAGGCTGCAGTCAGGCACTTGATAAGAGAACACTCTGAGTCATCAGCTTTGCCCCTTCTTTGATGTCATTTGTCCTCTGGGGCCACATTCTTAAGAGCCATCTTCTTTCACTTCTGCATCTGAGAGTCAGTTACTGTCCAAAGCTGCCCAGTTATGGCCAAATTTGCTGTCGAAAGCTGTTTGTTTTCTAGCTACAAGCAATGGAAGACAATAGGTAAGTTTGAAAGATTTTGCCACTTGCTGTGACTGAAGAATTGTTGGGTTGGGAGCCCTTATTAGGAACCTTTTCCCTCTGCTTTGGAACTTAAGTATGTTGACATAGTCAATTATTGTAATTCACACTCTCTGTAGCACACTGTCATAGAGTTAATAAAATTATGTCAAATGAAGTGTCTCCTTCCTTTGTAATGATGTGCAAAATTAATGGATTAAATTTCTGCAGCGTGGTAAGAGGACACATTTTTCTTTCCTTCCATGAGTTGTTCTAGGCAGGATCCAGAAGTGCTGAGCAAGGGTTTCGTTCATTTTGGCAGATCCTGCTGTGGTGGGAGCTGGACAGACAGGAAATGCAGGCCTCTTAGCTGATTCACAGGACGAATTTGGCCTGTGATCCTTTGCTTAGTGGAGATGTCTCTGTGACTCGATATAATTGGTGGTGCCCCTGGCTGTTGTGAGCAGGGAGGTACTGATGATGTGAACGTGTGAGAAGCAGCATAACCTCCCAGGGGAGTGGCCTGGCTGGGCTTCTGGTGGTGTTGCACCACTCTGGCAGCACCAAGCCAAGGAACAGAATATTTTAAGGCTACTTTTTTTACTATATCTTATCAGGTCTACTGTTTTTTTCCCTTTTTGTCTTGTAGATTTGGCAAAGCCTCCAGTAAATGAACCAAGGGAAGCGGAACAGTTTCTGATGCAGACGCCCCAGGGAAATCCACTGCTGCTTTCCCACACCCTACAAGAGCTCTTGAGCAAGGATAGTGTGCAGGTGGAGCTTATACCTGAGAAGAAGGGCCTTTTTCTGAAACATGTGGAGTATGAGGTTTCCAGCAAGGTAATGTGAACAAACTTTGGGCTTGCTGAGAACGTATCCTCCTAAAAATGTCTGTGCAGTTTCTGCTGGCAAAGTCCTGAGTCATTTAGGTGTGCTGGATGATGCTGGTTTTAAGCAGACCAGTTATGTGGGCTGATATTTAATGCAGTAGCACTGGGCCTTGTTGACTTGGGCCTCTGCAGATTGCACCATCTAACTGAGCTGTGAAGGATGGTCTGCAAGTTCACTTGCTTGAAAACCTGAGCTCTGTACCAGAGCAGGTGTGTGACGATGGAAACAGAACGGTTTTGTAACAAACTGGTGTAGGTAGCTGGGCATTTCAAACTGAAATTGTATTTACAGTGCAAAAAAAAAAAAAAAAAAACCAAAAAAACTTGAGGTGCTGCTGTGTAAGCTGTGCACTGATTTATCCCCCCTGGTTGATTGCAGAGATTCAAGTGCTCGGTGTACAGAAGATACAATGACTTTGTGGTGTTCCATGAGATGCTGCTGCACAAGTTCCCGTACCGCATGGTGCCTGCACTGCCCCCAAAGAGGGTGCTGGGAGGTAAGCCTGCATTTTGGGCTGCAGGGGGTTTGCTTCATGCTGCAAGTGTGATAGTGTTGAAAAGAAATGTTTAAAAGATTGAAAGTCTTGGGTTCTGCTTGCCTCAGACAACTTTGAGAGTATTTGTTTGGGTGGTCAGTCTGAAAGGTCTGGTTTTGGGAGCTGACAGACTATAGGTATCCATTCTTTAGTTTTTGCTGCAGTGCTTTCTTTTTTCTTTCTGAGCTGCCATGTGAGGGACATTAACTGAAATTTCATGTTTCTTCCTGCAGCTGATCGTGAGTTCATCGAGTCGAGGAGGAGAGCGCTGAAGCGATTCATAAACCTGGTGGCTCGACACCCCCCCTTCTCAGAAGATGTGCTCTTGAAACTCTTCCTGTCCTTCAGTGGCTCAGTGAGTGTTTGTTAGCAATAGTCCTGAGCTTGCAAGTCTCGCTGTAACTGCCACAGCGTTCAGGATTGCTGTTAACCTGCATGCCTTTGCTCCCTGGGAGGAAGAGAATTTTCTCTCAGTAGGTGTTTCCACAGTGGAAAGTGGAAGGTAATTTCACTCAGTGCCAGGAGTGTAGTATTTTGAAAATTATGACTGTTCTTAGGCAGAGATTATGCTTTTCCTTAAATTAAATCTAACCTGGGTAAAGCTGTATCTGCTGAGTTGTGCCTTGCTGCTGCAATATATCTGAGACCTGCATGAACTGCCTGTGTTTTTTCATAGTTCCTTCATGCTCATTTGATTCTATATTTTCTCCAGGATGTACAGAATAAGCTAAGGGAATTGGTCCAGGGAGTAGGAGATGAATTTGTGACTTGCAGATTAGCTACCCAAGCCAAGGTATGTATATGAATTTCTTGCAACATATTGTTCTGGTTTAAATGGCTTTCTTCTCCTGGTGCTTCAGTTATGGCATTTGTGCAGTGATGAACACCTTAAGTAGGAGATATTTGTTTCTAGAGTTTGAAGGACTTGTAATTTTATTGAAAAGATCAAATAAACTTTTGACTCTTGATATTTCTAGCTAAATTCTGGCTCATGAATATGATATAGATTAAACAATGAATCCTGCTCAGAACTCGTTTCTCTGTAATTACTCGTACTTGCATAACAAACAAATGCACAAATTGCACAATTTAAAAGGTAATGTCTAGATTGATGTCTTTCCCTTGTGCTCATGCCCTCATTCTGTCTTGTTCTCTCCCTGTGGGAGAGCAATTTGGACTGTTATGGAAAAGCTAGTTATAAATTCTCCATATATCTGTTTATCCCAGTGATTACTGCTATGACAAGTTTTAAGTACACATCCACTGTGTTCATTGAGCAATTTCAAAGCAAGTTGTTGTTCAGGTTCCTGCAGTGCTTGCAGAAGGTTTTGCAACTGGAGCTTAATTCAGGCTTTTACCAGTGATAAACTGGTCAAAAAAAAGCTGATCTTTCAGTTTGTGCTTGACTTTACTGGGCTGGGAGTTACCAGTAGGATCAGATCAGAACTTGTGAGCTTGAAACCTCACAAATGTTCTTTTAACTACATAGAAGAATCGCAGATTTTGCCAACTCTGTCTATGCTGGGTATATGAACCCCTTTCTGCCTGTGAAAATCAGGGCTGTTTGTGTGACATGTGTCTTGGGCACCTAAATGGGAAACTGATCTCTGCAGAGTTCTTAGCGCACAGAGGGAGAGTGTGAGCGCAGGAGGGAAGCCTGTCCCTCTCTGCAGACTGTGCTGTGCCTCTGATTTACCCACCAGTAATCCCTCTGTACTCCTTCAGGACTTCCTCCCAGCTGACATTCAGGCCCAGTTTGCTGCCAGCAGGGAGCTGATCAGAAATATTTATAACAGCTTCCATAAGCTCCGGGACCGTGCGGAGAGAATCGCTTCGCGAGCCATCGACAACGCCTCTGACCTCCTCATATTTGGGAAGGAGCTCAGGTAGGTTTGGAGCAACAGGGTTTGCTGGTTTCTGATGTTGGTTTAGAACTCAAAACTGTTGCAAATGGTCTGGTAAAAATGGGTGTTTTAATGCATGCTGTAGGACATAATCAATTTTCCTTCTATAAAAGAAGGAAATACACGCTTTTCAGTAAAGCTGCATTTTATAGAGTGAGGAATGAAAACAGAAATACCTTCACATTCAGGTACTTGTGTTACTGTCTCTCTCCCCAGTATGTACACAGTTAACTCTGCATTTGAGATAGGACAGGAGTAGCTCAGCACTGTGAGCTATTTAGGCAGATTTGAAACTGCTCTCTGCAAATAACTTTATCTGCTCAGTGGAATTTGTCTCCTAGATGTGACCATTGCTTTTCTCCTTCCAGTGCTTTGGGCTCAGACACTACTCCCCTTCCTTCCTGGGCTGCTTTGAATAACAACACATGGGGGACTCTCAAACAAGCCTTGAAGGGTCTGTCTGTTGAATTTGCACTTCTGGCAGATAAGGCTGTGCAGCAGGTGAGTCCTTTACTTTTGTCCTTCTTTTTTCCTTTTTGTAACATGAATGAAGTACGCTGCTGCCCTGAATTTTATCTTGAATCATGAGCTCTGTGAACATAAGCTCTTCAAGAGTTAAGAGGGAGATTGCAGTCCAAACTCACATCCTCAACTAACAGCCTGCTTGTTCAAGCTTGTGTGAAATACCTGGACTGTGTCTAAATGGGAAAAAATGTAACAGGTAAGGGAAAGGAAGAAAAAACCTGCTTTCTTTCTTAATTTTAAATGGTTACTGCACACATTAAACTCACTATTAGTGTGAGCTGTCCAAAAGTGCCGTGTTCCATTTTATTAATCTGCTACAGAGAACCCAGAATAACTTGCTTCTGAATCAAATTTTCAGTACTTTAATTCATGTACTTAAACATTACATGAGAATCATTCAGACAGAAGCATCACATTCCAGTCTAAGTGCACAGTGTGGTAATGACTGTCAGAGTGACGTGAGAACACGACACTCTGGGAAGGAAAAGTAATAGTTTTGTCTTCAGTGCTCTTCATCTCATTGTGTTAAAACAGTCAGTGTGCTTTTGTAGATCAGTCAGGCCAGGTCTCTTTCTCTGGAGTTTATGCTCCAGAGACCTCTATTGATACAGGAAGAAAAGAATATTCTATAAAATAAAAAAACTGGCAGTAAAATTTGTCTTGGTCTCTGTCTCATCTCTGCCTTCTGATGCATGAACTGTTATGGGGAACATGCAGGTATTCAGAGTTTTAATGGATTAGCTATTTTGTAGGAAGGGAAGATGAAAGATTGGAGGAATCTGCAAGAGCAGGGAATTCCAGGCAGAGTGTGCTGAAAGGACTGACACGCAGGCCTGTGAAACCAACTCCTCTTGTTCTAATGATCAGTCAGTTGGAAAAGCTGTTCCTGCCTCAGTCAGGTCTTTGTTCTGCACACTGAAGACCAAACACCCCAGTGCCATTGGAGAGATTTTGGATGCAGTTGTGTAAGCTCTGATGTGCCCTGGAGAGAGCAGTGAGAGCCTGCGTGGTGTGGGGGGGTGTGAAGGGCTGTGATGCCAGGCTGACGTAAAATGTACTTTTTCCTTGTTTTCTAGGGTAAACAGGAAGAGAATGATGTGGTGGAGAAGTTGAACCTTTTCCTGGATTTACTCCAGTCCTATAAAGTGAGCTCTGCTGTTCTGCCAACAAGAAAGTTGTTTAGAGCAAGTTTGTGCTCTTTAGAGGGTGTAACGCCAACTGGATGGAAAACTGTCTGTGAGGCCAGTTCAGAGGCAAACTGGGCATCTGGCAGAGGCAGGGGAGTGGCTCTTGGCCACAAGGAGCTCTGTAGCCTTCCTGATAGCTCATCTGATGATGAGAACTTGCCAAAGAGCAAACTCTGCGAGGAATTTAAAAATATGGCTGGTTAAACTGCATGGATCAGCTAACTTTTTGGTTTTAGATTTGGCTGCTTTTGAGTCAAAGCAGTGAACTAGATTGTTGCTGATTTGCTCATGGAGACATGAGTTCAGTTATGAATGAAAGGACTTTTTCAGCTGTATGTGGCAGCCTCTCCTGACATTCCCAGGCCAGGACTGAATTTGAAGGACTTGAGCCAGCACTTTAATTAATTGCCAGCACTTAATACTGAGAAGGTCAGAAAAGAGGCCTGATAAGATCCAAAATGTTGGCAGAAGTGATGCTCCAGGTTGCCTCTTAAGCTCAATGGTCTGGGTTCAAGCAGTTTTGTTTCTTAAATTCTTAGCTACTGGCATTTTTTGACCCTCTTGAAAACAAAGGAGCAAAAATCTGCAGCGTAGAAATGACACGAAGTGTGACCACACGTGTGTGCTCCTGATTTACTTGGCTGTGTGTTTGCTGACTCCTGGCCCCACTGCTGTTTTCTTTTCCCATAAAGGACCTGTGTGAGAGGCACGAGAAGGGGGTATTGCACAAGCACCAGCGAGCCTTGCACAAGTACAGCATGATGAAGAAGCAGATGATGAGTGCCACTGTGCAGAACAAAGAGCCAGAATCGGTGGAGCAGCTGGAGTCTCGGATTGTGGAGGTAGGGCAGGCAGAGCAAAGGGTGGGGCTGGGCTCTGATGGTGCTGCTCTGGATCTCAGTCACATTTGCAGACAGTTTTTGGATTGAGAGGGTAGCCTGTGCTTTGGGAAATCCGTGCTACCCACTGTGCCACGTGGGAAATGTGTTGGTAGCACATAATTCGCAGGAGTTGTGGGAAGCATCAGTCTGCATGATGGAGAGGGCAATTCCTGCTGTATCAAATGGGTTCAGAACTGCCTTTTTAGGGTTTTGGTATGTGTTTGAATTGCTGGTATGGGGAGGAATGCTGTTTTCTCCTGTTTCTCCTTTTCCCCATCCTCTTCCTGGTCACCGAGTTCCTCTTCTTTCAGCAAGAAAACGCCATCATAACCATGGAGCTGCGGAATTACTTCTCCCTGTACTGCCTGCATCAGGAGACACAGCTCATCCACATCTACCTGCCTCTCACATCTCACATTTTGGGGGCCTTTGTCAACTCCCAGATTCAGGGTCACAAAGAGGTGAGTTCTAGACTCTCCTTTTTCTCAAAATATGAATGAGAATTTGATTGGATTTTTCACCCATTGGCTTAATCCTCTAATCACCTGTGCAGTTGGGTTTTCTCATAGCTTAGGAAGTTCCCTGAGGTTTTTCCAGTTTGGGGTGAGGATCAGGGTTGGCCTCTAACCCCTCTAAAAGATGGTATCTTGCAGCAATTTTTTTTCTTCTTTCCTTCTCTCATCTGTATCTGGCTCTACCCTGTGAGTAGTGGAAAAAGACCCAACCATTCAGTGTCTACTCTGTAATGAGTGATGTGTGTTTGTTAGATTAATCTGGTTTTTTGCTGAGCTACACAACATATTGTATGACAAGAAAACTTTCCAGGTTTTGCTCTAAAACTTAGAAAACTCCTTTTTGTTAAACCCTTTAATATTCCCCATATACAAACTTTCTTGCTTTGGTTATATTAGAAAAGTCTTTTCTCCTTCAGCTCCCTTCCATCCTTTCAGTGAAGGAATTTGATGAAGGGAAATCTCCCTTCCATACAGGCTCAGGACAATGTTCATGGAACTGCACTGGTCTGACAGGAACATTCTGGGTGTAGTGAACTTCCTGAAAATACTTCAGCAAATTTGTTGTCTCTGTATGTCTGAGACTGCTGCTAAATTTCCATGTGGGGAGACTGTTACCTGCTGTGTGGTCATGTCTGCTCTCTCTCCTTCTCCACTCACAGATGAGTAAAGTTTGGAATGAATTGAAGCCAAAGTTGAGCTGCCTTTTTGTGGGATCCAGCAGTATGCCAACTCCACCACTGTCACCTCCAGAGGGAAACTTCTTTTCCAATTAACGTTCCAAGCATCCCACACGGAGCAAGAAGGGCAATCAACGAAGGGGTGGGACCTCTACCTCCAACGAATCCTCCAAAACAGCTATTTTTATTTTTATTTTTTTTTTTAATATTGCTGCTTTGAGCTGCTCTCTGATTTAGACAGACTGGATGTGGGGCAGAACATAATGGATATAGAGACAATTTTGTAATTTTGCAATGCCCAGGGGCAGAGCTGATGCTCATTCTCCTGCAGCCACTCCTCATGGGGTTGGGACAGGGCCTGGCACAGCGAGTGCTGCAGGGTTTGTTGTTGCTGGGGCCTCTGCATCTTGTACTAACAGTCCTCCAGTGGTGTTTATCTGCAGCTGTGCTGACACATCTCTGCACGTCTCTCAAGTGCTGAGATGAACAGGATAGCTGAAGCACTTGCTTGTAGTGGAGATAAATTGCTTTTTATGCCTTGGAGGGCCTGTGTTAGGGACGTGTGTGCATGAGGAAAGCTGAAAGCCATCCCCCATCCTGTTGTAGGTGTCTGGATTTGATTTCTTACTGCTAGACCTTAGCACAAAATGAATGAAGTGGTTGGATTTTGTAACCCGGCTGGGCAGGGGTCAGTGCTGCTCTGTGACAGGGATTTTCCTGATGGTGCTGGATGGACTCTATTGTCAGTTTGTTTCCCTTCGTGGTTGAAGGGCACTCTGGGGACTTGCTCATATTTTTCAGTTTGGGGCCAAAGACAGCTGGGTTCAGGAACTCAGAGGAGTTTGCCTGGCATAAACGAGAAAATAATTGACTAAAACATTCCTTAATTGTAAATCACTTGTACTACAGGAGTGGAACAGCTACAAGGTAGCTTGTTTATTTCTTCTGGAGGTTCTGACCTCCATCTGGTGAGTAGCTGCTCAGATCTGTTGGAGAGCTGCTGACCCAAAGGCTGGTGTTTTCTTTGGTGTAATATCAGAAGTATCCTGCTGCACCAGCAGGCTGGAACACAGTGCTGATAAAGTTCATTTGCAAAAATTGAGTATTATCAGGATGTTACTGTCTTTCTTCCTGGCTGTGGGTAGCATTGCAGTATGTTTGTTTGTGAAGGAGAGTAGATGATTAAGTGAAAGTTCTCATCTCTAAAAACACCACAGCCCTTGGTAATGGGCTTTTCAGAATGGTTTGTGGTTGTGATAAAGGGACTAAACACTCCCCAGTTTGCATCTCCAGTGGCTTTGCCTTGGGAGGCAAAGGGGGAGAACTTGTAAGTCATGTTACCTCAGGGGAAATGTGCACATCCTCCAGAGAAACTGATAATCAAACTGCAAACGTCTGCAGCAAAGCTCTGTGTGAACAGGACTCCCTGAACCTGACTTCTCTGGGGCCAAAATAGCTCCCAAAGGGGAATTTGTGACTTGGCTTCTTAGCATTTTCCTCGAATGGGTAAAAAAGGAAGCACATTAACAGCACGCACTCATCCTTGTTAATCAGAATCATTACAGTATTTTCCCACTGGGGAACTTCCCCATTACCAGGAAGTATATTTAAATCCTCCAATCACAAAAGCTTTTTTGATTTGATTTTTTTTTTTTAATTTAGAAATTTCAGTGCAACATGAAACTCTTCCTAGCCCAGATGGAAATTCTGGATTAGTTTCTTCAGCCAGGAGCAAGAAAAGTTATTTGCCCAGTTTTAGGAGACTGAATAACCATTACTCCCACTCCTCAACATGGAGTAAATACACTGCTATGGGTGAATTCCTTGAGTGCTGGCCCTTAAGCAGCGTGTAGCCAACCTTGCACAGATTGCATTAAAGAGCTTTTTCCAACAATTCAAATGTTAACTCACTTTCCTCCTGCACATGGGCCTTGTCCAGTGAGATAGATGAACTGCAAATGGCTGTGACAGATTTGATTCTCTCCTGGAGATTTCCTAAGTGATGCAGAAGAAATTCTGCTCACAAGCAGGAGCAAACTGTCAGGGGAGGGAAATGTTTCTACAGTCCAGGTACAGAGAAGATATAATCTCAGGCATGGTACAACAGGTTTTTTCTGCTTGACCTTGTCTTGATTAGAAAGATGGTTTGTGGTTCAAGTGTGGAAAGTGTGTTACCAGACTTTTCCATGCTCTTCACATTATCAGAAGGTGCTGGCTGGTTATGGCTGGCTTAGTCTCAGCACCCATCCTCCCTCACTGGTTTGCCTGATGTGATGAACAGTGAAACTGAGAAAATACTGTATGTTTTGGGGCAAGATCTGATAATTTATGATGGGTCTCATAAGTTACTTGTTTGACTGGGCAGTGTTCTGTAGGAGTGCTTGCAAAGGAATAGCCTGAATGGAACTTTGCACTTCTCACTTTTAGAAAAACATTACAATTTTGAACTTAAGATCAAAAAACAATCCCCCAAAAAGCAAACATCAAAATTACATTAGGTCTTTAGACTAAATCCTCTTTCCCTAAAGCACAAATTGGACAGTCCTAGTGCAGAGACTGTAACAATAATAGACACACCACAGGACCTATAAAGAAACTGAAATGACCTTGTTTTGAGAAATATCCCCTTCCTCCATTGTCAGCCCTTGTGTCTTTGAGGAGAGTTTTGGGGGTGGGCGTTTCCTGTTTTGGTTTTACTCTGTTCACCAGGTATTTGAGAACTGAGGCCCAGTATTCCCGAAGCTGATCCAGCTGCTGGCACTTTCAGAGTTTATTTCATACTGGACTGTCAAGCTTGTTTCATTCCTAAACACATGCAGACACTATTTCATACAACCCTTAGTTTGCAAACCTTTCTTCTGGGAGACTGGTCAGTGTGCAAATAGCACTGTTTGTTTACCTCAATGTGTGAGGGATTTCCTTACTGTTTTCATTTTGTTCAGTTTATGGATCTGTCAGACTTGGAGGGCAGCATCAAGCACAGCTTCCTTCCTCCAGAGGGAAGCAGCAGGGACTCAAGGATCCATCAAGCTGTCTGTCTGTCTGTCCTAGCCAATGTGGGGAAAACAGTTGTGGTTACCTCCATGCTCCTGCCTTCTGCAGTAAACACTAACCAAGCCAGACTAATTGAGGAGTGTGTGCTGCCTATCTGAGATCTGATGCTCCTGTAAGATGCAGTGCCAAAGTGTTAATGTGCTTTTGTGAATGGAAGCTTTTCTGGGTGTGCTTGAGGTCAGGGGACTTTGATGTGCTCAAAGGAGTGATGGTAGAAAAGCCTGCAGTGTCTGTCAGAGCAGTGCTGGAGCTACCAGGGTAGCAAACACCTGAGACCTTGAAAGGCTGCCTGAAAATTGTTCTCTGAAAAGGGCTCTGAGTTTTGTCACTCCTGAGGGCTTCTCCACTTCCAGCTGTGACGTGGGAATACACAGGCTTTTTGTCAGTATCCTGTTGAAAGGCTCAAAACTATTTACAGTACCTTAAATCTTGTATTCTTCTTTCCCTCTCCTTCCATCTTCCTGGCAAGTTGCTCCTCCTCAGCTGTAACATGTTCAACGGTGCCTTGCTACATTCCAGTGCTTTTAACTCTCCTTTAACCATGCAAGGGTGTAATTCCTGGAATTTTTAACAGGCTAATTTACACTCTTCTGTTTGTGCTGTTTATTGAAACACAAAGATCACCATCTGGGGACAGAACTTACTTAAGAGCAGTATCATCCCAGCTCTTTGACACGAGCTAAAAATCAGGGTTGGGGAAAGCCCCTTCCTGAAAAGACTCACCTGACTGCAGACAGGATAACAAGAGCAAGCTTGAGCCATGCTTGTTCTCTTCCTACCCAAACTCCTGGAGGAACAGAAAGTAATTCTGTGTGGTTGTCACGTGCTGTCTCTCACCCAGCAATTTACAGTTTCCATCAGGAAATAAACCAAGGTATTTAACAGGTATTGGCTGCCAGTCATGCCCTTTCCTACCATGCAGTAAGGTCCTACACTCTGTAAAAGCTGCTTGTCCTTTTGTGCTTATTCTATTTGCCCCAAGCCATTCTCTCTGTTAGAGCAGCCAGGAACCCTCACTGCCAGGTCAGAAGCAGAGGTGGGTATCTCTATTTACTCTGTAAATAAGTGTGCAGCACAAAAGGAAAAGTAAGGTTTGAAGGTGTTAATTCATCCTCCTAAGTCTGAGCTGTGGCTTGCTGAGCAGATTAAGAAGGATGTTTTGAATGGTATAAACTTTTCAAAACTGCTGGAAGGAGACAAGAAACAAACATAGTTCAGAGGGTGTGAATTTTGCCTGCCTGGAATATCCTGTATCTTTGCTTTGCTCAAATAGCCTTATGTATGAAGCACTTTATTCAAATGCAGGAATTAAAGAACTATTACTACAGCTGGTAGACTGGAAATGTTTACAGATCCTACATGACATTCCAAGATTCTATCTGTAAGTGTTACATGTCTGTAAGTGTTTGAAAAAAGGAAAAAAAAAAAAACCAACTTGTGTAAGAAGTTACATATGTGATGTGTTATTTCTGACATGATTGGATCAAACTTGTGCTGCCCACCATGCTGGGTTGGGCTGACATCAGTGCTGAGCAGTCACCTGCCCTGGGACAAAGCCTGCAGCCCTAGGGGATGGCACTTTGCAACAAGAACGAGCTGGAAGTTGAATTTATTCAGTATATTTTTACCTGAAATGCTCAAATAGTTTGACTTTCACAATAACACTGAAAGCTGGGCTGAGACAGGACTGGACATCTGCCTCTGGCTTGTGCTTTGTTAACTCCCATAACCTCACACTGCCTTCAGCTGGAGGATCCTGAAGAAATCTTGGTTTGAACTTTTCAAAAGGCTTTCACAGGCATCCTTATAACAGAACAACACATGCTTTTACTAAAAAAGTATTTTTAATTATAACAATAATAAAAAAATCTACCCGTAAGGGAAAGACTTAAGCCACTAAAAAGGGTTAACATTTATTTTTTAATAACTGTGATCGCATAACCACCAAAGCCAGGGACTTCACAGCATGGAAAATCTTGTTACTTTTATTTCTGCTCTAAGAAACCCCCTTACTTTGCAGTGACCTGGAAAACAAGTCTTGTGTTCTGGCGAGCTGAGCAACGAGACCCTCATAAGTCACACTCAGCATGCTGTAGCCCAATGTGGGCAGTAGCATGTGGGCTGAATGCTTCTGCTTTCTTAAACTTCCTCCACTTCTTTCAGGCTGTGCTCCAGGATGGTGTCTTGTCCTTGGAACTTAAAATAGCCACGAAACAACTTTCTCTGAAGCACCAGGGGAAACCAGTAGCTGTCATCAGGCCACATGCGATGGAAGGGCACCTCGTCCAGCTGAAACCACTGGGGCCTCATTTCTGGTGGCACAAAACAAGAGAACTCTGCGTGGGACACGCTCGTGGATTTTTGCTGCCTACGCTGAATATTGGTCAACAAGCAGCTTCCCTCTGCAGCCCAGCTGCCTTCCTTCTGGGAGGCATTTTAGTGTGAATAGTTCTCCATTTCCTCCTCCTTTCCCCAGACCAGCCACCTACCCTCACTTTCTGTTGGCTCTCCATGGAAGTGATCTGCTCGGAAAATGTGAACGTCCATGAGTTCAGAGTTGCCCACAAATTCAAATGTGATCTGACCCATCTTCTGCAAGGTGTCCACAGTCAGTCCACTCTCCTCCAGGAGCTCCCTGCACAAGGAAAAGGCTTCTTATATGAAACTGAGCATTGGGAGGACAAAAATGCAGTCATTAGCTTTACTCACACATTTAAAAGCCTTCCAGTGAACCAAAGGTGAAAGCTCTTACAGTACAACAGAGCAGGGCTCTGACCTGCACCAAGCCACGAGGCTACAACACCACAGTGCAGCCAGGCCAGGTGGGATTGTGTGTTATTCCAGGCTCCTGAGCCTGGCAGGAAAACACTCAGTGTTGGAAGGGGAAGATTCAGGAACGTGGATCATTTAGTAGAATTTAGTCCTTGCAACATGCAGCTCTTCTCAGAGGTAAGGGAGAAGTGGGGATGGGAAGTCATCTGACTGTGGCTGGGTGTGGCTTCAGAACTCCAAGATACACGTCATTTAGACAGGCAAAAAGCTTTGCCAGCTTCAAGCTGAACCTTTTAGAATTGTGGAGAAGCAGGTCATGAACACCAGAAAGAACATCTATACCTGCTACACAATCAGCTACTTCTAAAGCAAACAAGCTTAGTTAAATTACACACTCCATCACACCATTTGCACACAGGAGGTTGAGAATTCCGGTTCCCATTCAAATGCAGTGTAAAAATCACAAAGCACTTGTGCAAACTCTGCCCTTCTGCTCCTTGGGAGCACATTGGGCATAACCAGGGGCCAAAAGGGAAGACTTCTAAGAGCACTTGGAGAGCTGTGCCAGCTCTTTTCCACACACCACCATGTACAGCTACTTGAAGCACATTCAATTATTTCCTCTCTTTATGCTCTGTGCTCAGAGCTTTTTTTATTTTACCTCACTCTAAAAGAAGCAGCATGGCTTGAAGTTAGTCATGGTTTTATAATGTACAAAAATAAGGAATACTCTGAAACTGTGTATCTTTAGTTATAGTTAATAATTAACATAGTTGCCTATTTGGCAGGAACAACAATTTTAAAATGTAATGGAAATGATTTTAAGGCTCCAGCTTTCTTTGGCATTGGTTTCATGGATCCCATCTTTCAAAATAATACTTGAAATTAATGTCTTGGCTAATTTTAGTTTATCTTCTATGTCTAAGCTATCTATGTCTAAAATAGAAGCAGTTTTCCAGCAATGACTCTAAAAGCCTCCTTTTACAGGCACTGATAATTGAACAACAAAGCACAACATTGCTACAGTTCTCCAGCTATCCATCAGCTTCTTGGCTCTGTCTGTAGCAAGTGGAAACATTACAGGTGGCAAACTAGAAATAACTCATTCACTAAATGCTCCCCTTACCAGATGTGCCACTGAGGACCTGCCCATGTGCTCATGGGAATGTGCTGTACACAGCAGAAGATGGAAATCTTCTGGGAACTTTTCATGTTTTGGGTTAATATTTAACTACCTGTGCTGAGACTTCCCACCTGCTGCCTCTGCCAACCCAACGGAGACAGAGCAACGTAGAACCACAACCTCAGACCTCAACTGGCAGTGCAGAGTGGAAGTGGCACAAGGGAAGTTTGATTTGGAGTGTGTGGTGCTTCCTGCAGCAGAGCTGTGCCCTGAGGCAGCACTGCACCACCCAGCAAGGTGACCACTGTGTCCAGCTGCTCCTGGCCCTGGGGACAGCCTCCTGCCCAGCTGACCTCAGCAGGAACTGGCTGTGTCATTCTGGAGGAAACTGCAGCTGAAGGGGTGGGAACAGTCCCCAGCAGCAGGTGCTGGCTGTGCTCTGGCACACTGCATTGGAATTGAGGAAAATTTTAGCACTTGACATCTTGTATGAGCAGAGGTTTTGGTGTCAAACTTGGGGCCAGCACAGGTAAACACACCAAGGAAATCAAATGCTACATTAAAGCATTAGATTTACCTCATAGCCAGTTGCAGGTAAGTTTAGCAAATGTTAAGTGACAAAACTTGTGTCCCTCCCGCCACTCAGAGATGATAAATCACATGAAAAGCCACAATGAAATGTCAGGTACGTTAGGGCTGCTGGGAACACATCTGCACAGGGACCCTGCTGTCCCTGGGCCCAGCTCACCACAGAGCCTGGTGGTTGTGCTGGCACAGCTGGGGAGGCTGTTGAGGGCAGAAGCTGTTGGGAACCAGCTGAGCACACCATGACTGATCTTCCTGCAGGTGCAAGGGCAGCTTTGGGCACGTTATCAGAAACGGAGGAGATGGCAAAGCACAGCTTTGTATCAGCAACATTCATGTAAAGAACAAGGTACCTAATTTTTAGAGGAATTTAGCAATTTAGCTGTGATTTGCTACTTCATTTTAATGACCAGATAGATGAAAGAACTACAAGAAATCAGTACTGAAAGGTTCAGAAATTACACTCTGCCTTTTTACTGATGAAATTCAATTGCGCAACTCAGCATTAGCACTTAAAAATGTCACACTATATGATCAAATAATAAGCAGCTAGGGTAATTATTTAAATTTAATTAGCTGTAATTCTGCTATATAGCCAAAATTAAACCTTGCACCTCTGTGAAGATTCTAAGAAACTCTATCCACCACTCAGACTCATTCTCAGTTTAGATCAGAGTCCAGGGAGGACACAGGAAGTTCTAGCTGCTCACAAACTGGATAAGTTTAAGATATGCAGGTGACAAAGGCGATGATTGTTTCTGCTGTGCAGAGAAACAATCCTGTTTCTCTGTACATGTGGATGATCCCTCATCACCTGTGGAGCAGGTGTTCAGAGCTGGGCCATGACGGCACTGGTGGGTAACACGAGGCTATCACTGACCAGATGAGCCGTGGTAGCTCCGCCTGCAGCCCACAGCCGATGGTCCAACACCTCCTCCTGTGCCCCCATACCTGTCCCCGTGGCACCGGCCCGGCCCTCACCTGCGGGCAGCCTCCTCGATGCTCTCCCCGGGCTGCACCTTGCCCCCGAAGCCGTTCCACAGCCCGGCGCCGAACCCGCGCTTCTTCATGCCCAGCAGGACGCGGGACGGCTGCACCACCAGGACGAGGGTGAAGAGTCTGGAGGTGGGCATGGCTCCTGGCTGAGGGACGAGGCGGACACGCTGTGCCGAGGGTTCCCGGTCCCTTCCGAGGGGACCCGGGGGTGCACAGAGCCCCAAACACCCAGCAGCCCTCCCCAGTGCCCGGTCCCTAAAGCCCGGTCCCCCAGCACCTCTCCCAATACCTCCCTCTCTAATGCTCCCACTGACCCTCGCTCTCCTGCTACCTCTGCACCCCCTTCCCAAAGTTTGATCCTCCATTCCCAAATCCTTGTTTCCCCAAACCCGCCCCACCAAATCCTGACCATCTTTAACACCCTCTCCCAGCACCCCTGACTCCCAGCACCCCTTCCCCAAATCTTCCATCCCCTCTGCAAATCCCTGTCCCCCCAGATTCTCCGAGCACCTTCAGCATCCCTTTCCCGTAATCCCTGAGCCCCCAGAAAACCCTCCCCAAATCTCCGATCCGCTCTCCTTAAATCCTTGTTCCTCCTAAACTCCCTCCCCGAATCCCGTATCACCCTCAACATCCCCTCCCCGAATCCCTGACTCCCAGCGCCCCTTCCCCAGATCGTTGAACCCCTATCCCAATCCCTGACCCCCCTGCACTCCCGTCTCCCCGCACCTCAGCCCCGCACTCGCGGCTTTCCCGTTCGCTTCGGTGTCACCCCCGGCCGCGGCCCGTCCCCGCTCTTCCCGCGCCGCCGCCGCCCCGCCCGCGGCCGCCGTGAGGAGAGGCGGGACAGGGCGGGCCGAGGCGGCCATGGCGGGCCCGGGCGGAGCTGTCCTTGCCGGGGGCAGGTGCGTGGCGGGGCCGCTGAGGCGATCCCGGCGCCCACGAGGGGAATGGTGGGGTGCCCTAGAGCCGGTGCCTGGAGATTCCCTCGGGAATGGGTTAATGGGGGTCTGGGTTCTGCGCGGGCCGTGCCTCTTGGTTGCTCTGCCAGGCTTGCAGGAACTCGGCCATCCCTCCGTTCCTTTGAGGGGCTCACAGGGGCCACCGGTCCCGCTGAGGCAGCTCAGGAGTGCTGGGATCACTCTGCTGTGTCCTGTCCTTAAAACACCTGAGCAGAAGCGGGAGTGGGATCACTTTCCCCCCTTAGCTCAGGATAGGACATGAGGCCTCATCCAAAGTCTGACCCTGCTGTTGTGATAGGAACTGATAAGTAAAGGTGCCAGAAATCTCAAATTTGGGGGCTTCTTTTTAGAATCACAGAATGGTTTGGGTTGGAAGGGACCTCTGGAGACCATCTAGCCCAATGGAGCTGGTGGCACAGGAACATGTCCAGCTGTATTGAGAATGTCTCGTGATGGACACTGCACATCCTCCCTGGCTGCCTCTAGTGACTGGAATTAATTACTATAAAGACTTTTAAAATACAGAGTGGGTGGTTATGTACTAACTGGTTGACTTGCCTCTTCCTGGCTTTGGCTGCGCAGATGCCTGCACACCACGGTGAAGTTTCTGAGGAAAACTGGAAATGAGCAGAGGTGGTTGGAGCGGCACTTGAAGGATCCCTTTGTCAAGGCATCGAAGCAGCAGCGGTACCGGTGCCGAAGTGCCTTCAAGTTGCTGGAAATTGATGACAAGCTCTGTGTTCTTCGTCCAGGATTTTCTGTTCTTGACTGTGGAGCAGCACCTGGTGCTTGGAGCCAGGTTGCTGTAGAGAGGGTCAATGCCTTAGGTATTGGTAAGTGCAGTTTTTTGGCAGGCAAGATGGGGATGGTACTCCTCTTGAAGTATTTGAGAGGTCTGTGAAATACCACAGAATCTAAATCAAAATACTGTGAAATCAAGGAAATATTATGATGGTAACAGTATGGGGAGGGGACATGGCTACTGGCAAGTGCCAGAGTCACTGATAGAAACATGAAGGGATGAGCCTAGTAAATCTTCATGTAGAGAAATTTACTTGTTTATGAAATAAAACATACCACGTGGTGCTAGTGATCTGATTAGCTGTTGTAGGGAAGATCCTTCATCCAGTTCTGAGATTGATGTCACCTTTAGCAACTACCTTGGCTTATTTGAAATATTGTTTCCCTTCTCAAAAAATGGAAGCAACTGCTTTGCATTGTTTACATGGGCGAAGCAAGTGATATTTACAAAGTGAGGTGTTACCATCTGCACCATTATCCAGGATTTCTGGACTGTCAGCCTTGTAAGAGCAGCAGAAAACCAAGAAAAATCCTCCTTGTTTATCCAAAGTAGCTGAGTTTTTATGTCTTGAACAGATGAGCTTACGGCAAACCCTCCATCCAGATGCACCCAGCAAACTGCCAGGGGACAAGAAGGCAGCTGTGGCAGCGGGTGGGTTGTGTCTGCTGGCACAGAGCTCGTGCATGTGCAGCTTTTTGCAGCCAGTCTGAGTGTTCCCTGTGTCATTCATCCTTACAGATGCTGCTGTCCCCACTGGCTTCGTGCTTGGCGTTGACCTGCTGCGGATTTCTCCCCTGGAAGGAGCAGTTTTCCTGTCGGAGACTGACATGGCAGAGCCCAGCACGCTGAGGGCCATCCAGAGCCTGCTTCCCCTGGGGAAGGCAGATGTCATCCTGAGTGACATGGCCCCCAACGCCACGGGCATTAAAGAGCTGGATCATCAGAAGCAGATCAGGCTGTGTTTAGGCCTCCTGGATATAGCCCAAAGCATTTTAAAGCCAAAAGGAACGATGCTCTGTAAATTCTGGGATGGATCCGAGGCCCGCCTGCTGCAAAACAGACTGAAGGAGCAGTTCCAGGATGTGAGGACTATAAAGCCTCAGGCCAGCAGGAAGGACTCTGCAGAATCTTATTACTTGGCAAGGCTATACAGAGGGAAATGAAAGTCATGAGCTGCAGATTCTGTGACATTGGTTGGAAATCTCAGTTTAGTGGGTGTTTCAAGGAAAATCCCACCATTAAGACGTTGGGGAAGTTTGCTACTCTTCTTAAAGTCCATCAGGCTTTTCAAATACTGTGGACAAAATGGTTAGGAATGGAGAGGAATAATCTGAAAGGCAACCTCTGGGGCTGGAGTAATGGAAATGAAAATAAAATGTTGATTATATGAGTTTTTAATGGGTTCATGATGTCATGAATGAGTCTGACCATAAAGGTGATTGTTAGAACATGAGGGAACAGCAGAGGGGAGTTTGAGCCAATTCAGTGCCTCTTAGAAAATGTTTCTGTGCACATCAGGATCTGCATCCTCCTGCAGAGTGTGTAACACACAGAGAGGCACGGCTGCCTTGGAAATGTTCAGCCCCATGGCTCTGCTGCCTCTCCTGCAGACTCGGGTTATATTTAGGAGTTGCTGCTTCCTGGCACTCATAAATCCAGTCAGTGGCAGTGGGGAAGGGTCATGGCCATGCGGATCATCTCCCCAGTGCTTTTTAGGTGTGGCCAGTGGTGTTTCTCAGGCAACAAGACAAGATGTTCCTAAGATCCCAGCAGGGAGAATGACCGAATCGCCAGAAATCTGTTCGCACAAATAAATTCAGCTGCTGCCTTATCTGAAAGTGACAAATTTCATATTAAATACTGCTTTTATCAGGCTGACTGTGGCACGAGTTATACGAGAAGCTGTTTTAAGACTCCCAGGCCTTTCTCATCATCATCATCAGCAGCTTGTTTGGGGCAGCTGAGTGGGTCGGTGCTCGGAGGGCGCGCTCCGAGCTCAGGACATTACGGTAGCGCGGGCGGTGCTGCGCTCATAGTGCCGCACTTACGGCTGCCGGCCCCGCCGTTCTCGCGAGAGGCGGCCGCGGAGTTCCCGCGAGATCCCGTGGCCGGGGCGAGGAGGGAGATCCAAGCGGGGCGCGCGGCGGTGAGCGCTGAGGGAGGGACGGGGGAAAGGGGAGGGAAGGAGGGCGAGGGGAGGGAAGGAGGGCTCCGACCGCGCCCGTCTCACCCCGCTCTTCCCCTGGCGGAGTCGTGCGGGCGAATCCCTCGGTGCCCGGAGCTGCCCCGTGCCCGCCGCGGCCGCTCTCGGTGCCCCGGGGCAGCCTTGGCCACGGGGGTTCCTGAAGCGGACCGCGTCCCACACCTCAGTGTCACCTTAATTATTTATAGGTTTGAGAAAGGGCTTGCTGCCGGCAGGTGTGTCTGGTATCCAGCGCTCAGTTTGGGTTTTGGCAGATCTGTTGCTCCTGCGCCGCTCTCACGCCGCCTGCTCGTGATGCTGTGGATGCAAACAGTGGCTGCAGTGCGACCCCGGGGTGCAGCCCCAGGGCTCTGTGTGTGCCACAAGCCGTGTGCTTTTGTGGCTGCTTTTCCTGGTCCGGGACTTTTTCAGGTGTTTCTGGGGATTTATGGAGTGTGCAGTCACTGGAGGCACTCACCTAAGGTTTCCTGAAATCTCCTGGGAAACCTTGCAGGCTTTTCTGAGCTCCACCCTTAATTCTTCTAGTTAGTCCCCTTCTGAATTGGAAGGAAGAACTGCATTTCATTATATGAATAATGAGATGCAGTTTCACTTATCCAAGTGATCAGTGGAGTCCAAAGTGCTTCTGGGACACCAGAAACAAGTTGAGTAGCAGGAAGGGTTTGCTGCTACCGTGAAGTTAGTTCTGCTTCCATCAGCTTCAAAAATTGAGGGGAAGAACAATGAGTTTGGTTAGAGAAGAAGAGGTGGTCTTGCATCTTTTTCTCATTTCAGAGAAAATTACAACTTCAGTCTGGGTGGGGTCATGTTTTCTGTGGATCCCAGCAGTGATTTGCAGGTTGATTTTTACCCTGTTAATTGGAAGACCTCGTGTTTAGTGTTCCCTCAGGGCAGTGGTGGATCCCTCTTTAGCAAAGCATCTTGCTCTGAGTGTTTTGCTGATGATTTTCTGTCCATTTCCAGAGCCATGGAGGACTTGGAAAATAATACCACTGTCTTCTCCACGCTGAGATCCCTCAACAACTTCATTTCCCAGCGTATGGAGGGAGTGTCTGGAATGGCTACGCCAGGATCAACTCAGAGCTCCTTACAGATGCAGTACCAGCAGAGGATGCAGGTGAGGAGTCCTCATCTTGGTGATTCCTGCAGTGTCATTTCTGTGTGGTTGTGTGCTCCTTTTGATTCCAGGAGCTGGGAATTTCATTCAGATCTGAAATTGACGTTCTGAAATTGACGTTCAGAAATTGACATAAACAAACAAAGGAAGCATTCTGTCACCATTCTGGAATTTTTCCAGAATATATTTAATTTTTTTTACAGTGTCAGACAGATTTATTTCTGTTTTGTAAAAGTTTAAGAAAGGTCTTTGAATTTATTCCCTGCTGGTTATATCTGTGTACCAGCTCAGGAAATAAAGTTGTGAGTTGTTTTCATATTGCTGAACAAAGGAGCTTTATATCTTAACATTTTCCTAGTAAGACACTTTGTTACCTTTTTTCAGGATTTAAAGGCTTCTTAGCCTGGACACATCCAGGAGACTTGCATTGAGCTGTGGCTTTGATATGCAAACCAGTTGTGCTTTCTTATCCACCTGGGTTATTTGCTTTTTTTTTGTCTTAGCTGCTTCAGGCTCATGAAGCATAAAGTAAATTGACATCTTAGATCCCAGGGACTGTTTATTAGGCTGGAATGAAGTTTCTCTATTCTGTATCTTAATATAATTTCTATTTCAGCCTCTAAGTAAAAAAGAAGTTTGCTTCTTTTGAATGTAAATCTGCTTTGCATTTGGAATGTTGACAAAAATTTAAGCTTTTTCTGCCTGTGCTACATCTCTGGCGGCAGCAGTAGTTGCAGGAAGCTCTCTCTGATTAGAGTCTCCATTGACTGTGTGTTGGATGTACATCACGAGGATGTGAGCAGTTCTGTTAGTATTGTCTGTGCTCTCAGGTAATTTGAATGAATAAATGAAGGGTAATGTTGTAGAGCTCATGCAAAAATGTGTTATTTTGCTCAGCAGTTACTTTTATTGGGAGCATAATTTGTGCTTCTTAGGCTTGGGTAGTTCATAATTAGCTTTTTAGACAGAGAGTAGATTTTGTCAGGCTACATCTAGAGATTGAGAAATTCTGACTTAAGAACTATGAATTAGTTTATTTCCAATTCACCTTGGTTTGCTGTGGGTTTCTGAGCGTGGAGTTGAACTCTGAGTTTCCCCATGTACAGCCGGTGTGAGAGGCACCACAATGTGGTGATAGTTTGTAAAATGACAAATTAATATCAGCTGAGCAGTACAGGGCAGGCATGATGATACTGTTGTGCTGTTAATGGTGTGCAATGTCCCTTTTCACACATGACCTGGCCAGCTGGAGGAGCAGGCTGGGCAGATCCACTCCAAATCCCAGCTGCTGCAGGTGGAGCGGGAGAAGATGCAGATGGAGCTGAGCCACAAACGAGCTCGCATCGAGCTGGAGAAGGCAGCCAACACCAATGCCAGGAACTATGAGGTGAGTGTGGTGTTTGCTCATGGCTTGGGAGCATTGGCCTAAGCCAGAACACATGGAGAGCATTTACATCAGTGGTTTGGTTCAGGGATGTGCACTGGTTTGCAGTGGTCTGTCTCAGAATGTGTATGGTTACTCTCTTTTTGGAGTGAAACTAAACTCAGAGGTGCACTGCAGGTGCAAGCCTGGTGTTCTCAAACTGCTAATGGACACTGTCTTCAGAGCAGGGCTTCAGTCATTCTGTAATGCATTTACTGTGTTTGCATTTACTGCAGGTGTGGGTATCAAGTTGCCAGCACCAATACATCTGCAGAACTGCTCTGCAGGTCCCCTCTCAGTGCCCTGCACTAACTTACTAATGTGCACAAGAGTTTGAACTTGAAGCCTCGTTAGGTTCACAGACTGATGATCTGATCACTGGATTCTCTTAGCTTAGCCCTCAAGTTGTCACGGGTAGCAGTAACAAAAGGGATTTGTTATATGTTTCTCCCAGAAGTATTTAATAATTTTTCTCCTAGAGGGTTTAAAGTTCTGCTGGCACAATTGGCAGCATTTGGTTTGTGTGACTGTAATTAATTGGAATGGCAGCAGTTCCAGGCATGCAGTGTCACGCTAGAGAGCCTGCACTGATAAAACACTGAGCCTCACTCGGGGACTAATAGCTTTTATTGGGTTCTGCTTTTCTGCCCACATATGTTTGCTTAATGACATTACTGGAATAAGCTGTGGATCAGTGCCTTTTGTAGCATAATAAAAGTCTTCTGTGTGGCTGATTATTGAAAAAGAAATCTGTAAAAAATAATAAGTATGTTTTGTTGTGTTTTATGAGGGTGACAGATTTAGTGTGTGGTTGTGAAACAGGGAGTCAGTGACTAAATTCCTCCTTCCTCTGAAGTAAGGTGATGTGGGATTAGGCCAGGAAGAGTTCAAACTGGAATGTAGCTGAGTCAGTCACCGAAACCCTTGAAATACTGGTACAAAAAAAGGGAGCAGCATTAATCCAGCACTGTGGTAATTACCCTGCTCAGATTCTGTGTTTTTCTGAGTCATGTGGATAAAGGTTTTAGGAACCTCACATTGCTTTGCATAATCCTTGCTTACTATGCAAATCTGTGTCTCCAGTTGCTTTGATTAGCAAAGCATTTTATTATGCATTTTTTCAATAAGTATTGATCAATTGTGGTAGGAGTAAATTCAAATGGTATATGAAAGGCTGTCAGACTGCAAGAGTATTTATTGTGTTAGTTAATATTTTCTTTTAAATAGCCTCAATTCCAGAAGTTGCAGAGGGAAGTGTGTCTGATTAACCCAGCTGTTGAGGGCTGAGTTTCTGAAAGTCAGTTTGCTGTGTGTGGGTCAGCTTTAAACTGGAGATTGAATTTTTTCATCTTTAATCTGCTGGAGAGTGTGCAGTGGAGTCTGTGAAGCCGCATCTGTATTCTCACAGTCATGTCTTAGTGAAAGAGATTTGGAAAATGTGGTCTCTTAATTTTCCAGCTCCATTTCCCTGGGTAATTCCTTGGGCAATTCCACTGAGTTACTGCTGATAAATTTTTGTCCTTGCTAGGTTAAAGCTGTAGTCTGAGTAACTTTGCTTCATGATTAAGCAATTACCATTGGTGATCACAGTAATGAGGAATGAGGACAAAAGAAGGAAAAATGGCTTCACCTTTCTGCTGCTTTCTTCTTAAATCTCTCTGTGTGTTTTCCCTTGGCCAGCGAGAGGCTGACCGTAACCAGGAGCTGCTCACACGCATAAAGCAGTACCAGGAAAGGGAAGCAGAGGCTGAAAACAAGCTGAAAGAACAAATGGAGATGAACAAATCTTACAAGAAGAGCATGGAGACAATGAGTAAGAAGCTGCAAGAGAAGGAGAGCAAATTAGCTGAAGCTAATGAGGTAAGAACAGAGTAATTTTTAATCCATCCATAGCTCCAGGTGACTTTGCAGATCTTGTGACTTGAAAATGTCCTTTTTGATTAAAAAAAAAATAACTGGAACATTGTGTTCATCACCTGGAAATGAATAAACCCTGGTGGCGTGTGTCTTTTCTGTGTTTAGAATCAAAACAAACCCAGATACAGTGAGCAGGTCAGAAGGAAAAGAGATTTTTTAGACAAGGTGTTATGGAGAAAAAGAAAAGAAGTGTAATGCAACATCCAGCATCTGGGTTCAGAAGTGTGAAGAAAGGGACAGTGATGGAGGAAATAATGTAAGAAAGTGTTCAGGGAAGTCAAAAGAATGGCAAAGTGGATGAGAGCAACATTAAGTACCAAGTGTGTCTTCCTGAAGGGTCTTAAATGCCTGTGCATTCTACTGCAGAATGGATACTTGGGTAAGAGTTTCAGTATATTTGGATGTCCAGACCATCCTCTCAACCCTCAATGTCCTCAGACAGCTTTATAGTTAAGTTCAGCTATTTAATTTGTAACTTTCCTGTACCAGCTGTTGATCAGCAATCACTAAGTCCTTAAGCCCTGCTCCTGCCTTGGTGTCACTGGAAATGTAGCAATGTGATAAAGCAGGTAAACAGATTTAATGTTCCAGTTATCAGTGATTAAAACCAGGGGGAGACATTAGAGAAACTAAAGCCACCTAAAAGATGTGTCTGTTTTATTCTTATCAGTATCAAGATGAGGACTCTACCTGTCTCTCTGTCTAGAAGACACATTGCATATGTGATGTTTTGAGATATTTCTCTTTTTCTCTGTTACAGGGAGCTGAGTAATGGCTATTGGAAACAAACCTGTGAGCTTTTCATTAGAGTTAATGTATTTAGAAAAAAAATCACCTAACTTTAAAATTTGAGGTTACCTATTTAAGAGATAATGCAAATGACAAATTTGGATGGCAAATTAAAGTGCAAAATTATTTTCTCTTGTATTTGCTTGAGGTAGGTTTGCAGGTCTGAAGTTTTGCAGGAGTGTGGGTTTGTTTCTAAGATTGTGTCATTACTATTTAGTTGGAAATGATTTCTATCATCATCTGGCTTGGAAAGTCACAGCCTTGTGTGTTTATGCTTTTTTTTTTCCCCATTAATTCAGACAATCACTGTATTAAATGGAAAAATATCAGAGCTGCAATTGGATATGATGAACCAAGAGATGCAGATGACAAGCCAAGACTCTCAGAAGCAGGAACTCATGGAGCAGCTGGATATTGAAAAAAAGTAAGCAAGGGATGAATGACTGTAGGGAGAAAAAGGCAAACAGAACCTCAGTCTTGTGCAGCTGTCATCACTCAGAAAACTTTCAACATTGTTTGATTTCTGCTCTTCAAAGGGGTTCTTTGATCTGGGTGTGCAGGTTATAGCTGTTGTTTGAAAGCAACTCTGAGGTGCAATTTTAATTGTACCTTGAGGAAAAAAACCCACAAACTTGAGCTTTAAATCTCAGTGATGTTTTGTGTTCTTGGTGAAGAGTTACCAGAAGGAATGTGGGTGGGAAGGGCTGATCTGAACTTTATGAACTGAACAGAACAGAAATATGAGAAATATGAAACCTTAAATCTTAGTGGAGTGGTAATTGAAAGCTATGAGTGTTTTTTCTTGCTTGCTAACTTCTGCTCTTCAATTTCTAAGTTGTGAATTTTTGTTTATTCTGAGTATATATTTGTTCTTAGAGTTAAGTGGCTTGATTTTTTTGTATTTTTCTCAATATGATTCTTTTTATTAAAATGAATGGATATTTCTGCCTCTAAATAAGAGGGAGCTGATATGACTGTGAGACTGAAAGAGCAAATGTTATATAAGAGTAACATTTACCTTGTTAGTGCTGTTTGACTCTGTTGGTCAGAGACTTCTGAAGGTGGGTTGTTTCTGGTACCTGAATTCTGGCTGCTCAAGTGCCTCTTGTGTCTTCATCTGACAGGAAATGGCAGGAGGCAAGTCAGCAAATCCAGACACTGCAGGCAAGCCAGGCCTTACTGTCAGAATATGAACAGAAAATTAAGGTAAGAAACTTTGTGATCTATATAAAGCTTTAGATTTTAATTCCTTCAGTGGAAGAACAGAACATTGCTTTTTAAAAAACTGGCTGTTGCAGAAGTAAAGTTTAGTTTGTCATGTAAGTACCTGAATTGGTTGCTAGCAAGAGTTGAGCTTGGGTGGGCCAGGCTATCCACAATTAGCTGTAACATGACACTTTGCCTTTATTGTATCAATTGATTGAAAAAAGCATGCTTTCTCTATAGAAAGGTGATTTATATCCTTAAGCAGTGCTCTGTAGGAATGCTTTTTTTTGGTCTTGTGCCACAGCAGAAATTTGCTCTGCACAAGACTGCTTGTAGAGTGATCTGTTTTCAAATGGTGTGTGATGAGCTACAGTTATTTTCTGCTTCCCAGAAAATCCTTCCTCTGCAGTTGTGTTTAGAAAGTGCAATTACTTGTAAAGCTTTCAAAACTACACTATCTTAAACATCAGTGTAGAGATGCTTTTTGTGCTTCCAAATGAGCACATAGGTTGGTGGGAGTGTATCATTTTCATATATCCTGTCTTCCTAGCAGAGGCAGATGTGGAGAGTTACTTTGGTTTGAGCAGTGCTGACAGTGGCACTGCCTTGCTGTAAAACCAACCTGATGGCCAGCAAGAGGAGACTTTCTCCATTGAAATGAAAAGATATGTCTGCAACACAGCCCTAAATAATTTGGGGTTTTAATGGAAAATGCCCCAAAATTTACCATAATGTTGAAATGCACTTTTGTGTTTCTTTCTGTACCTAATTCTTGCAGGCCATTCAAATGCTTCCCTCTGCATTTCGTTGGTGGAGGGATAGAGGACAAGAAAATCACAGATTTGGTTCAGTTGATAGAAGAGGATCATTTTAATGAGTAACTGAGGGTTTTTTTGTTGTGAACTTGGACTAAGCAGGTGTAGAGAGAAGAGACCAGCCCAGGTGTTAAAAGTGCAGCAAGAGTCATCCCTGCTTTGAGCATGGATTGGACCACATGACCTCCTGAGTTCCCTTCCAACTTCATTCCAGTCCTTGATTTGAGCATAAAAGGTACAGTGCAGAAATAGCTCTTACAAATTCCAACTTCCTCATTGCTGTCCTGTTCTCATGCCATGTTTTCCAGGATCTGGAGCAGAAGCTGTCCCAGCAGGAACATGATGCTGTAATTGTCAAGAGCATGAAGGCAGAACTGGCTCGTTTCCCAAAAATGGAGCGTGAATTGCGCCAGCTCAGGGAGGAAAATACCTACTTCAGGTGAAGGAAGGGTTCAGTGTGTTCTTCTGTACATGCTACACCTGCACTGTCTGCACTTTACATCCCTCTTTAGGGTTTCCACATGGGAAAGCTCAGAAGGAAGTATTTTATATAAATACTGCCTATGAATTGAGCAGTGTCATGGTGCTTACTAGATGAGAGGATCTGACAGGATCTGAGCAATGTTCTTGAACACAGGAGCCTCACAGAATGTGCATTCATTGTTCTAACAATCCAAAATCACTACCCAGGACAAAATGCAATGTTTAAATGTATTGTTGAACTCCATACAGACTGGGGGAAGAATTTCCTGTAGAAGAAAGAGGCAGCTGAACATTGCTTTAAGAACTGGTTTGCTTAGTTATTGTTAACACTGTTTTAAAGGCCTGTTGTTCCAGCATAATGTTTAGAAAGTGTCTTGTTTAAATTTCTAAATTCTGATATAGCCATTGGGTATGGTAGGCTTTCTGGATTGTCAAAGTGGCAATCAGTTTGCAAAATTGAATTAAATGTAATGTGAAATAAATTGCCTTAAAGTTTTGGGTGTTTCTTGTTATTGTTGTTTGTCTTTTTAAAAAATTACATGAGTCACCCTGCCAGGTTTTTTTTTTTTTAATTAAGTAATTTTCCTAGGTTTTGGTCTTGTAATTATTTCATTATAATTTTAAATTGCTTGTCTTGGAATTTTTTCTCATGCTTGTTTTTCTACACTGGAACATACCAAGAGATTAAAGGTCATTTGCTTTTGTACAGATTTATTTCACCCTTGTACACCTCTATTGAAAAGTAAAAGTAAGAAGTAAAACCAAGCAGTGCTCCAAAGCCCAGGTCTGTACTGCTTACTGTGTTCCAGCCAGTCTGAAAAGCAGAGTTTGGAGTCTTTTGTTACCCTTGTCTTGACATATAGTAAAGCAGACACAAAGCTTCAGCTTGTTTGGGCATAATTAGTATGGTATTTTGAGTAGAAAAAATAATTTCAATAAAACCGTATTTTTTTGGTAGCAGTGTCTTTGCTGTGAAGGTTATAGAAGTGAGACAGTTGAATGTCATGGTTCCCTTGGGATTCCTGTATATCTGAAAGTTTGTGAAAGGGAATTGAGTTGCATGAATCTCTAGTAATTGTCTCTCTTCATCACAGGGAAATGAAAGAAAACAATGGTTTGCTTAAAGAGGAAGTGGAAAGTCTTCAGAGAAAGCTGGAACGCTTTGAGAAAGTCCAAGCACAGCTCGTGACTCTGGAATTGGAAAATGAGGTGAGGAGCTGGGACATCTGGTGGATGAGCAGAACAGGAGTTTGCTCTATTGCCTGTTCTGACTTTTAGGCTCTTCCTGTATTGTATTACCTCCTTTAATTAATGGACTCAAACCAGGCATTCCCAAACTGGAAAGTCAGCATGAGGGGAGTCATGGCAAGGAATGTGTAAAAGGCAAAAGGGATATTTACTGTTCAGCTGGAGATTTTGTGTACAGAATAATCTCATCATAAGTGTCTATTTTAGCCTTGATGTTTCTCTGTTACTTTTCTTTTGCTGGAAAGGCTTTTTCTGGCATCAAGCTCTGTCCAGACATGGTGGTGTCAAACAGGTGTGTGAAGAGCCTGGGTACCCAGGGCTGCAGAATGATAAACCCAAAATGCTGGATAAGATCAGGAAATCCACAGGAGAAGGAATGACACTGACTTTGCATGGAGGATTATGAGAAAACGCTGGTTTTGAGTTTTGTTACAGCTCTGGTGGTGAGCTGTTAGAACATGTGTCTATGTCTAACTCTACTTTTAATCTTCACTTTAGAAACTTCTGGGAAAATTACAAAGCTGGGAGAAACTGGATCAGAGCACTGGCTTAAATATCAGGTATGTGCTCACAGCTCTGGAGGGAAGTAAGACTTTTAAGCCCTTTCCTCTTAATCTTCTGACTGATCTCTTAAGTGTGTTGGCCATGCTTTCTTTCTGTCCCTTCTTCATGTGGAAGCTCTACTAGTACATTTTATTTTATATGAGAAGAAAATAACATAATTTTTCAAGTAACTTTGGCAACTAAGAAATGTTTTTCACCAAGTCACCTTGAGTCTTTGAGACTGGGGATCAATTTTGAATTCTTGAAACTTTTTATGTATAGCTGCATTTTTATTTGCTTAAGAGATTCCACTTGCTTAATAAGTGAATTTTGAAGAATTTTAGATGTCCAGAGAAGAGAATGTGTGCTTGTTGTAGCAAACTATTGTAAACATATTTCCCTTGAAATCTGGATATCAAAATTAGCTGCTGGATCATGTTGTGACTTTCCCTAAAGCAGCTGAATAAATGTTGTTATTTTAGTTATTTTGTCAAAGCCACTCCCCAGTTGTGCTTTCTAACACCAGCTGGTCTGTGTGCTGGTACTCAACAGCTCCTCCTGACATCTGGAGCAGTGAACCAGATTTTTTAAGGTCCCTGTGTATGTGGTATAAAAAGAAGTGGGAAATAGTGGAATTTTTGATCATTTTCTTCTGCTGCAGAAGGTTTTCTGTGTATATATGAGTCTTTTGTGTGCCATATTTCAACACTGTTTTATTTTCTCTAAATATTTACAGTGTTATTACATGAGAAAAGGAGATGCTTTGTAAATAATTGATAAGAGGATTGATCACTTTCCACACTGGGTCAAAGCTGAAAACATGAGCAGCAGAACCTCATCTTGCCAGTTGTGTCTCCATTCCATTCATTCCACACACCCAGCCACAGAGCTGTGTCTGCACACTGCTGGGATTGTTTGGAAATGCACAGATGGTTTGGACACATCTCTGCTTCATGTAAAAAATACTTGTGTTCCCACTTGGGAAAGCTCCCTTAATTTCCTCAGTGTTTTCTGTTTAATGAGGGTAACAAACCTTTTCCTGAGGCCTGCTGGTAGGTAGCAAGCTTGAGGTTCTCTCCTGCATCTGCTGAGGATCCATACATTTAGATGAAGATGGAATTCTGCTAAGTCTCCTATGGTAATGTATGGACAGAAATTGTAGGAATCCTTTTCACAAAACCTTTTGGAGTAAAAGCTTTTTACTTACCTCAAGCTGTTAAAGGTTTAACGAGGTAATTTCACAGTGGGAGAGAAATGGAACCAAGTGATTCTGCCTGTTGAAGTCTAATAATTCCTTCATTTAAAATCAGAATATTCACTGTGAAGTGCTAGTTTTGTGATTGGGCCATATTGTTTAGTGCTATTAATGGCACCTTCTACAGAAAGGGGAATTGCTCTTGAGAAAGATCTTTTCATGCAATTGGGACTGGATGATTTCCCCCTCCCTCCCTATTGTTCTTTTTCTTTTCTTGCTCAGACTTCTTACAGCATGAATTACATTAATTTTTGTGAAGGTGATGAAGATGGTGAGAGATCATTGTCCTGGTTGGATCCTGGAAAATGCTGTTGGTGAAAGTTTGAGAAGAGTTAATTGCCCATCTCATAGTAGAAAAGAAACAGGAACAAGTTGGCTGATTGTCCCAAGGAGCCAGAGGAATGTTCTGTTTGCTAATAACTAGATAAGAAAGGGAAGAGGGAATAAATTAGGATTTCTCATCTTTTCTTATCAGGTTCTTCATGGGTACAGAGGATGTAAGAGAAGTGCATGCAGCATGTGGCGTTTTAGCAGAGGATGATTTTTCATTTCCTCCAGCACTTCCACAGGGCTTGTTCAGTGTCTGCTCTCAGTGGTTTCTGTTCACTGATTGCCTGCTCCCAGCAGGCTTTTTGTCAGATTGGCTTATGATCAGCCCTTGCAGTGTAATTTTATGTAATAATACTTGGGAAGGAGGTGCAGCTTTCAGGAGTGTGGTGGTAATCCAACTGTTTTTAGTACTGGTCTCTTTTTGGTGACAATGGAAGAGTGTTTATAATGCTTCACCTTGTGGGGGGAAAACAAGTTCATTAACAGTTGACTCTGGCTAATCTTCTGTTTGCTTGTTCTGGATTCCACTTGTAAGCTCCTGGGCTTTCTCTCTCTTCATAAACAGTGGAAACAAAGACAGCTGTAGTCTATAGCAAAATATCCCTGTGCTGTACAGTAGCTAGATAATGAAATAGGACTCATCATATGTGCTATATATGGTTCATGTGTACACATTATAAATCTATGTTCTCTTTCTTGTGTTCAGTTATCTGTCCTTTGGACTTCTTGAGCTTCCTCCTGCCTATCTTGCAGTATAGTTGGCTGTGGTTTTTATGTGGATCTAGGTCTTTTTTGTGTGTTACTGTTATGCTGCCAGGGATTTTCATACATTTGTCATGTGTTGCTTGATATTTCTGCTGTAGAATTGGTTTCAGCTGTAAAGGGATAAAAACCACAAAAGTTAAATTCTTGCTCTGTGAGCAGAAAGTCTTATTTATTTTGGAGTGTGCTGTCCTATAGAAGGATATTTATACACAGCTTTTTTAGGACTGTTATTAGGAAAGGGTTGTGTTGAGAAAACAAGCTTCTTATACTCTGTCTCTCCAGGATGTGCTGATGCAGTTTCTATTTCTTCAAAATCCAGTATTTGAGAAATTGAGTTGTTGACCATCTTCACTGACAAACCACGTTAATCGTGACACACTCGGTTGTTTTTTCAGCAGTGAACTATTAGCTTGTAGATATTTTCCAGGCAGTTCCTCTGCTGCCAATTAACAGTTTATCTATTTTAACAGAAGAATACTTGGGGCAGGTTTTGGGTGACAAAGCTCAGAACTGCCGCGAGATGGCGCCCGCTCTCCTGCAGGGGAAGGCGCGGGCTGGCTGCGGCCGGGGCTCGGCCCGCTGTGAATCCAATCCATCCGCCTCCGAAGGGGCAGCTGCGCTCAGGAAAAGTTCTTCACAGCTTGGTTCTTTTCTCCCCACCCCAAGCCTTAGAATTGCATTTTCAGAGCAGTTATTGTTCTGCCTTTCCCTTCTGCAGCATGGAGAGGATGTCCAAATAAAAAATACGGGTGCTTGTTCTGTGAGCTATTAATCTAAATAAGCCTCTTTTGCTGCTGTTTGTCTGTGTTTGGTTGATATTGTTTTTGTCCTCTAATGAATTTAGCAAGTCATTTGCTATCCATAAATAGATATACCCTGGAGTACTGAGTGATGGAAAAAGATGTGCATCAGGTATTTGTTAAAGCTGAGGCAGTAACTCAGATGCTGAAGGTACTGATAGCCACTGATAGCAGCTGACAAGGTTTAATGCTAAATTTGTCTTTGTGTTATTCCATAAGTGGCAGAAGATTGCAAATTTTGAAAGCTTGGAGTTTGGCTGAAGAGTCATACAAGTGGGTGAAGGCTGCCAGGTGGGCCACAAAGAACAACTTCAGAGGAGTTTTAGTCCAAGCTGTTTTCCTTTTCTGAGGTAATAAAAAGTAAGGTGTGATATAGGGTTTTTTTTGGTTTGCTATTTTGCTTTGTGTTTTTTTAATGGAAGTAATGAGTATAAAGTTTTTACAGATTCATCTGCTGAGTTGAAAGATCTTTGTATACACAGCAGAGTTATTTTATATTGGTGATCAAATATATTGATCATGGCCTATTTAAGTCAGTGTTTCCTTTTTGGAGAGCTGTTTTCTGTTTCCAATGGTACTGTCAGCTCAGGCTTGGTGTTCATGTGTAGGAAAAACCAAAAGATATTGTTCATACAACTTTTTAGAATAATTTCAGTTTTTTTCCACAGTGGGGATCTCAGCTGTCTTTTTCTGAATGGCCATGGAATACAGTGTGTGCCATGGAATACAGCGTGGAAATTAGAGGTGGAGCTGATGTATCACAGAGGAGTGTGCTTGTACTCTTGTGTGGAGCTCAGACACTCTGCTCAGGGGTTTGGGTGTTCTGAGTCACATCCCACTGCAGTTGTGGTGTCAGGCAGGTGCTGGTGGTGTGAGGCTGCCCCAGAGACACTTGGGGTTCCCTGGGTGTGGTTTGGGGAGTGCCCACAGAGCCCTCTGGGGTGAGTGCAGGTGGCTGCAGCAGTGCCATCTCCTGGAGCTGCTGTGGCTCTCTGGGGAGCTCAGTGGCCAGGCCAGCCCTGCCAAGGGAAGTGCAGTTTGGCAGGAATTTGGGCCAGTGCTGAGGAGCCATTTTCCCTTGGTGGAGCTGCCAGCTGCAGACAGCAGACACTGATCTGCTGACCTGTCGCCTCGAGCCAAAGAAGTGAACCTGGGAATGCTGACCTGGTTTTCTTTCTCAAACATCTGTGAGCTGGCTGCCTGACAAATCTTGGGGACTAACTTCCTGCAGTGTCTGAGACCAATTAAGAGAGGAGATAGTGTGAATGTGTATGCATTTCCTCTCTAAGAAAGGGTTTAATTAAGTGGCAAGCATCTCTATTTAGTACAGTGGTTTGCACAGTTGTAATTCATAATTACCCAGGTGCTACACTCAGTACGGGAAATCCTTCTATGCACATTCTGCTTTGGGAGCTGGGGGAAGGGAGGGGAGAGAGGGAAAGGGAATTGGATTTCTTGATTCTGCATTTAGTCGTGGATTAGTGCTCTTTTTTTTCAGTGAATAGAAGAAAAAGGAGAATATTTGAGTTCTCTACTTTCCTTTTTGAATCTTGATTAACTATGCTTAGCTGCTGTGCACTCTCTTCCATGCAAGGCATTGAATATCTTTGCAGTGGTGAATGAAGCTCATAATCTTTTCCTTTCTCACAAGGTAGTAATTTGTCTTTCTCTGAATGTCCATTATGAGTAAGTAGTTACTGGTTAAAAAAAAAATCTGTTGACAGATATACAAAGTAGTGCATGTTGAAATAATTTGAATTACTCATGTTGCTCTGGATACTTAATTAACTGCAGCCAATCAAGACAAGACTGAGGGTTATTGTTGCTGGTTCCAGTAATGCCATAATTCTGGCATGATCATTCCATAGTGGAGCAAATATTTTTATGGGATAGCCTATTGTAGCCCTGTGGTCTTCTGTCACCAAGCTAGAAATCAGTCTAATTGAAAGCATTTGGTGCTGGCTGCCCCCTGTAACTGTACCACTGCCCTGAACTACAGTGCCAATTTCTCTGTTGGAGGGTGAGAAGTTTGGTTTGTCTGGGTTGATCACTGGTGGCCCCCAACTTTAGAGTTGTATCCCTAATTGGAGGAGAAAATTAGGATTAGCATAGTATGAGGATATTGAAGCTTCATGTTCTGTCTTAGTTTTTCATAAATAGTTGTAATTTATGATCTGTGAACAGACTGAAATTTGCATGACTGCTGTTTACAAGATTCCCAGTGTAAAACAAACTGTCTCCTCACAGTGGGAATTCCCAGGGTACCCAGTAGGGAGATAAATGCTGCGTAGGGGGAACAAGTAATTAAAAACCACCACAAACAAGCACCAAAAACCAAAACAACAACCAAAAAGCACTGTGCTTCTTAGAGAAACTTTTATAGTTATGATGTCTAGGCATACCTCATGGATGGGTTATCTGCTGTTTTCCTGTACAGGCACAGTACTGCATTTTACTGTTACTTTTTTGCCTTCTACTCAAAGTGAAGATTTGGGAAATAGCAAAGAATTCACTCTCTGAAGAGGGCCAGTGTATGCAGGCTGCTAATATTCCCCCAAATGCCTCAGAATAGGGCTTTCTCTTGGCTTCTGCACAGGGATTAATGCTGAGTGAATTTGCCTTGCATTGTTCTGCCAGGATGAGTTAGTCCCAGTTTAGAGCAGCTCTGCCATTCCTGTTTCACCTGGGGCTTTTGACTCCAGTGTCTGTCTTAAAATATTCTGTTCCTCCCTGGTACCTTCTGCTTCTGTGAAGTCTGCAGCTGAAAGAGATGTCCTTGCAGAGCAAAAAAAGCAGTCTGGAATGGGAAACAGCAGTCCCATTCCTGATCTGTTCCCTCATCAGCTCTCCTGTGTTGGTGCATAAATAGTTGTGCTGTTCCAAAGCAGGGGCAGGGGATGTGGAAGGGATGATGAGGGTAATCATTGTGTTTATATAGAAATACAGAAATAAAGGCTACGTGCTCAGTATTTGTAGGGCTTGGCATGTGTGAAAGATGAAAGCACTGCCTCAGCAGTGTCTAGCAGCTTCTTGAGGGGGAGGCGCCTGAACACTTCCAAAGGACATCTTTGGCTTTAGAGTGAGGTACAAGTGTAAAGAGAAAACTACTTGTGGTTTTCTCACACTAATTGTGCATGTGCAAGTTGTGGAGGAAGCTGTCACCTGTTGAATGTGACATGCAGCATATGCTGGAGTGTTGCTCTAAGCTCTTTTGTTCTTCTTTATTCTGTTCTCTTGTTTTAAAATGTACATTATTCTTCACTTTCCATGCTGCCTTAGGTTTTAACTTTCCATGACAGAACTCTTATCGTGCCTCTTGGGGAGAAAATGCTCCTTTGTCATCTCAGTTTTGAAGCTCCAGGCTCCAGAGCAGTCAGATGCAGTTTTGGTGGACTTTCAGTCCATGTTTGGGTGTTGGGAGGACTGCATTTCAATGTGGTGCTTGGAAATGGATGTCAAATCTGTACTTTAGCCAGAGTTTAGTTTTCTCCCGTTCCCTTGGGGTTTATCCACTTAGTTTTAATAAAGCAACCACTTTTCATAGATATCTTTAAGTGTTGTAGGCCTGTGTTTTATGGTTCTTCACTTAAATGCTGGGCAAAACTTTCTGCCAGACTTTCCTATCTGATACTAATTTTCTCCAAAGAATGCTGTACTTATCTCTGATGTTCAAAAATATTAGTGTTCTTTCTCCTTTGCCATTAATGCTTTTATTTCCATTTGAATATATCAGAGTAATAACTCTGGAGGCTAAAGGAGAGATAGGAAGAGTATAAAATAAAACAGATGAGCACCTGACATTGAAGCAGAGCAAGGCTGTAATGTATAATCAGATAATCAGAGTGAGAAGTAAGCAAGCTCAGATCAAAAATATATCTGTCCTTGCTTTGCATTTCAAAGCTCTGGGAGCAGTTCAAGAGATTGTCTTCCCAGGATCACAGATCTGACATTCTGGAGACAGAAAAAGCTGTTAAGCAGTAGCTTAGCACACTGTCCATCTTTGCTGAAAGGTGATTTGAGGAACTTCAGTAGTTGGAGTCCAAGAACTGTGTGGAGAGGAATTTAGCAATGTGTGCTGGTATTGTCTGCTCCATAGCAGGTGTTTCATTTGCCATGGGGGGCTCACCAGCCAGACACTCCATTTTGAGCTGCTGCTGCGTTTCTTGCCAATATTGTTGGACACTGTTGGAAAACAGTTGGGTAAAAGTTGCTTTGGCTCCTTGCAGCATGTAGTGACCCGTGTTATGTGTAAATGGCTCCAACTTTGCTGCTCACTCTGCTGTGAAGGAGAAGCTTTCAAAAATACAGACCCTTCTAAAGAGCCACTTTGATTGCATTAGGCAGCCCTGTTTGCCTTAAAGTGAAATTATCATTTAAATAGCAGAGACTAATCAGCAAGGGGATGGTTTGCTCCTGTCAGACAGCTCAAATGCTTGTGCTTGATTTTTATTCAGCCTATCATTTGATCGTTTCCAAAAACCCAATAACCACTATAATCTCCAGCTCAGTTTTAATTTTACCTTTCCATTTCCATTTTAGCATCTTTCAGTATTTCAGCTCTAAATTTTAAGCTGGGGCTGTTGATGTGCCCTTAGATGTGCAGTGCATTATCCCTCACTTACCCCCAAAGTTTTGCTTTTGCAGGGGAACTTTTAAACAAAAATGCACATCTCATAAATGCATATTTGGGGATGATTTTGTTTTAGCATAGCAATGTCTTTTTCAACGCTCTTCACTAAATGAAGAAACCTTTTTTTATACAGAAGCTAAACAAAATGTTTGAGTAAGGATTCAAACTCTTGTGTGCTGCTCCCCTGTACTCCTGGGCATGGCCTTTAGCTGCAGGGCAAGGAATCTCCCTTCTTCATTGGATCAAGGAATACCAAGATGGATTGTGCCAGACTGATGTAACAGCTTTCTTTGTCTAGAGAATTGATTATATTATCAAATAAATCACAATAAATCTTATTTCTTTGAACTTGACTGAAACAGGAACCACTTGGGAAAGTATAAACCATGGAGGAGATGGAAATTAACAGAATTGTAGGATGTATAGGAATTGTTTAAGCAGGGATAGTTTCAGTATTGTTGAAAGGAAAATGCAAGGATAAGTAGAATTCCTCAAAGATTAGCCTTAGGATCTGCTTTATTTAGTATTTCTATTAATGGTTTTGGTGCAAAAATTTGGTGTGTGCTGATAAAACTTGGCTAATGATGCCAAGTTCAGAGGATTCATAAATACACAAAAGCTGGATATGCAGAACTGAATGACCCTGAGGATTAGAGTGCAGAAATGGGACAAAATTCAATGAAACAAAGCACAATGCTCCATAGAATTGGGAGCTGAATGCAAACTTCTTTTGGAAAATGTTGCACATGCAGTAGAAAGGACCAGAAGGGCTGTGTGTTTGTTAAAATCACTGTTCATTCTCACCAGGAGAAAACTTGCCTTGGAGGTGAAAGTGTTTGAGGGGCTTGGGAGATGCTACTCAGAGTTCTGGTCACCCAGTGTGGAGGAAGATGGTGGGGGATGCAGAAAGTGGCTGCTGGAAGGAGCCTGGGAGCCATTCCTGAGTGTGGAATGGAGCAGCCTCTGACAGAGTCTGGTGGGAGATGTAATTGCTGTCAGGAAGTTCATGGATAGAAAGCAGGAGAAGGAAGGGGGATCCATACTGGTGAGAAAAGAAACCAGCTATCCCTAAGACTTGCACTGGCATTTAAATCAAATTGGTGTAACCCTGCCGTGAATGCAGTTACAAGGAGGTGTTGTAACTTTTAGAAAGACTAAAGTTCTGAATGCAGCTTCCAGTGGAATCAAAGGTATCCAAATTTCTTCTCCACAGGGTTATTGAAGAGATGAGTTCATTATAGCAATGGACTGGACAGGACCTAAACTAGGAGGTTTTTTTCAATCCCACTTTGATTTGAATGTGTATGTGCCAGTCTGTAAACAAGGGGATGTATTCAAGAATAGGAAGAGGGGCAGTACATTTTAGTTTGGAATTGCAGGCTTTATTTAATACCAGGGTTCTGAAAACTGGAGGTGGGGAAGGGATAACGGAGTTTAATGAGTAAAAGCAGATCATGTCCATCTTTCTGCCCATGCAGAACAAAACTGTAGACAGGGACACGAAGTGTGAGAGCAGCTGACCCTTGTTCATGTTGAGAAATAAGCAGTTTGCTGGAAAATGCACTGAACTATTAAGAAGAGCTTATCTGTCAGTGCTGATAAGACCAAAATATGATTTGTATCATTGGAGAAGCTTCTCTGAGTGTATTTGGTGCAGGTTATCTTGATGGTGTTTTGAGAATGACTCACTCCTGGTTAGTGCTTAACCTCATCAGTGCCTAGAGCACGGATTCCTGTTTCTGAGGGAGCTGGGAAGGGGCTGCTTGAATCATCTGGCTGTGGTTTGTCATCAGTGCAGTGAGGAGCTCTGTGCTGGATTGGCCAGGAAAGGTCTGATTTTCAGTTTTAATTGTACCTAACAGCCAGCATAGCAACATCAACTTGGGCAGGAGGAAATTGGAAATGTATGAACATTACAGTACTTCAGTTTTTTAGCATTGTTAAAGTGCTCCTGCTCTGACAAGCTTGCTTATGTGCTCTGTGAAGATATTATGTAAGCTTTGTCCTGAAGCTCCAATCTGTCCTCCCTTGGGACTGCTTTCCCACTGAATATTTTTGATGAAAGCTTATCTTTACCTGGGTTATATTCTCTTTCCTCACAAGCTGCTCTATTAAAGGGAATATTCTTGCAAATATACCTTTGTCCATGCATTGCTTGGAGAGAGAAAAATTCATGTGGCTTGGAGTAGCAAAAGCACAGCACAATATTTTCAAACATTTCTTAAAGGGCACAGTGAACTTGAAATGTTAGTGAGTTAAAAGATTAATGTGATAAGTGCCTCAAGGTTCTCTTGAACTAGCTGTGATTATGTAAGTGTTGTTTGTTATTTTAAAATAACTCATAGCATGGAAATTAGCATGGTGGATTGGATTATTTACTCATCCATTTCTGGTCAGTGTCAGTGCTATCTTGGGCTAGATAGAAAAATCCAGAGCAAGACCTGAAGCAGATTTTTTTTTTTTTAGAAAGTTTGTTCTCATCAGTATGAATTTTAAATAAGCATAAAGATTTTCAGTTGGTGCCCTCCATCCCTTTTAAAAAGTAAAGACTCTTGCAGTTTGGACCTCTTATGTGTGCATAGAGTAAATAGAAAAATGTTTTGCTTTCAGCTATAATCCGTCTTATTTGAAACAGTATTCAACAAAGTTGTAAGGTATTAGAAGTGAGCTTCCTAAATTGCTGCTGTTTCTATAAATGATGCCTTTTTGTGTTTGAGACAAAATGAAAAGTGTTTTTTGTCTTAACCTACAAAACCCACAGCCTGAAGTGAGCTGCCTGAATGAGAGCAAACACTGCATTGGGCTGGCAAGAGCACTGGGGCTGGGATAATTGGAAAGATTCCCATTCTGGAAGCAAAGATGGGAGGTGTTGGGGGTGAGTGGGTCCCTGTGTTTAGTGAACACCAGAATCAGTGCTTGGGGGCTGTTTTCAAAGTGCTGACCTGCATACCTGAAATAAGAGCTCAGGGCTCCTGCTTTCAAATGCAGCTCTCAGTGGGGTTAGAGCAGCTTGTAGGAAATGGAGCCAGGCCTGCTCAGCAGAAAGGAGATAATAAAACATGCCAGCTCTCCCACTTAGCCAAGGCAGGTAAGAGCTGGAGGTGCATGGGACCTTCTCTCCCTCCCTTCCACTGATAGAAAATTCTAGGAGTGCATTGGCAAAGCTTATTTTTTTCAAACAGATGTTCTGCACGTATTTTGGTCATCACCTTGCTGCAAAATGTTTTTTTTCTAATGAAGTCATGTCCTGCAGAATGGTGTTTTTGTAAGAGCATGAACTGTTTTGAGCAGAGTGGTAGAAACCTCTGAAGCTGCTCTCAACTTCTGCTGCCTCTTGCTATATAAGCAGAACAGATCTGTCACAGAGCCCAAACTTCCCACAAAAGGCAGAGTTTTGTCTTTTCTAGAAATGGATTGATTCACATTTCGAGCATCTCTTCTCTGCTTTTTTAGTGCCTCTTGGACTCAATCCTTACTCACTCCCTTTCTCTGCATTATTCTCAACTCCCTTGTCAGCAGAGTTAACAATTTCTGTGTCTCTGCAGGGAGTAATGGGCAGCTATTGCAAGAACCATTTTCTGGCACAAGTTGTTCTTGTTGTAATTGCTTTTGAATTCTTATTACTTGTTTAAACTGTCTTCCAGAGACACTCTGATATGAGCAGTGTAGTAAAAGGGAAGATAAATCTTTTGGGTAGGAAGAAATATGAAATTCTGGATTTACTTGAGTTATTCCCTGCTGACCAAGTTGATTTATTTTCTGTTTTAATGAAACAGTCATCCTCTTGCTGTGATACACATCAAGCTCTTCAGTGATGGCTTGAAATCCTGCTAACTTTTCTAAGGAGGGCAGAAATGGGATGTCTGGCTTTGCCTGAGAATATGTTCAGTATCTGCATCCTCAGTTAGAGAAGTCAGCTTTAACTGGGACAGCTTTTGGGAATACTTCACAGCTCTGCTCCTGGCTCCATTAGAAGAAGATGCTTTAACCTAGTTATGAGTTTTTTGTACTCAATTTTGCTACTGTGTTTGCAAATGACATTTGACTCTGTGCTCTTTGTACTCCCAGATAAAGTGCTGTGGCTTCAGGTGGTTTTCTGCAAATGCAGCAGCCAAGGTTGATGGCATCAAGCCTATTTTGTGACAAGCCTTTCATTTAGGTTTGATGGTTTCCAGTGTGACTTTGGCAAAAGCATCACCTGCCTTCTGGAGAGCTGGCCCACTTGTCAAGGTCACACAACACCTTTTGGCTCACCTGTCTGCAAGTACCTGGCAAGGGGAAGTGCAATTGGCACTTTGTAATAAGTGATATATTTGCAAGTCTGGTAGAGAGGAAGAGTGAAAAAATGCTCTGATTTTTTTTTTTTTTCCCTAATTGAATAGACCTAGGTCTTGGAAGTGCACTTGCTCCTGCCTGGATGGCTTGTGACAGCTGCTAAAGATAAACATGCTCTTTCTCAATGTCATTTGACTGTAGTTAGATAGTTAAAATAGCTTTTTCTGTTCCAGAAATATCTGTCTGGTTTTTGTATTCTGTTCTTTCCAGTAGTGGTGTGTCCAGGTCACCAGATTTTCAGATTTGTAGAATACCAGGTTGGAAGGCACCCTGAGGTTCAGCCTTTACTGACAAAAGCCTGGTCTGGACAAGATGGCCCAGCACTGGGTCCAGCTGAACCTTAAAAGTCTCCAGTGTTGGAGGAGAGTTTAGGTAAACCCTTAACCAATATACATCATGAAAACCTAAACCAGAATGTCTGAATCTACAGCACAGATGAGTGTTTACCAGAAATTACTTTCATTACTTTCATACTCTGGTACCCATCTGATGTTAATAATGTCAGACACATCTGATATACAATATTGAAAGAACTGCATTTTTGTGTCTGAGGTTGTAAGGGCTACAAAATAAATATTTGGCCCTTCAGAATTCCAGCATCAGAAGGACAGTTACCAAAGTTTTAGCATCTGTATCAGTCTGTGGTTTTTGTCAGGGAGAATGGGATACTTTTGGTATTAAGTTGGGATTCAGTTCTATGGTGTGACTAAATCACTACATGGAATTTGATGGAACCATATCTGGCAAGAATCTTGCTGACAGCCTCAAGTTTGTACGTGGGTTTTTAGAGTTTAAAGGAGCTGTCTCTCACTAGGTTGTTTCTTATAATTTTCTGTGCTTAGTAATTTGGAATTGTTAGGTTTGTATATGCTGTCCCCTGCATTTTCCCTCCTTGCTGTGCCAGGGGAGTGGGGACTTAGCTGAAACAAGAAGGAAATAACCACCTTCTCCTCCTCCACACACTGCTGCATTTGTCAGAGGCAGCTCAAGGGCTCAGGTTGTCCTGCTGTTGTGGAGGAGCTGCAGTTCTCTTCTGTCTGAACAATAAGCTTTGTATCTGTTTGTACAGTAATGAACTGCTTTTGTTTCCTTCAGGAACCTGCTCTGCTGTCTGGAGCGTTTCCATTTACAGACAACCCTTGCCAAATTAATTTTATTTAATTATCTCCCAGGGCTAAGCTTGAATACATTTTGTGTTAAATTCACCGTTTCTCCCTCTTCTGAACGAAATGGACTTAATATCCTTGTTAAAATCTGATTAAAACTAAAATTGAGTTTTTTGAAGTCTGATTATCCCATGAAATGGAATTTTTAAACCTAATTATGAATGGATTTGCATACATTCTTAGCACCATTGAAAAGAAAGTTGAAATAAATTTATTAATGAAATCTTCCTCTGCTGTCTCTTTGGGCCATGGTGATTGCTGGAGAGTGAGCGAGAAGGAAGGCAGGCGAGAATGAAAACTCCCCCTCTTTTGAAATATACCCTCTCCCCTCCCAATTAATTCCAGAGCTGTTTTGACCCTGTCTCATTTTTATTCCTCCCTGCCACACAGCCCAATTTAGGTAATTGACGGCCTTTCAGAGGGTAACTACACAGTCGGGTTGGTTTCATGTATTTAAAGCCTTTGTGCTTTCTGAAGGGAGGATGTAGTGGGCAACTTTTGTTTCCACTATTATGTTTTTTCTCTCTTTCCTGAGGTAGCCCTGACACCTAATCAATAGGCAGCTCTGGTTTCTCCTTTCTGAGGAGCTGTATGTTGGAGTGTTTCTTTTAAACCTGCTAAAAAATTGATAGTTTGACAGACTCTGGTGAATGTGCACGTGAAAATTGGGCTTGTTTATGTAGTTCCCTGGGTTTGCAACAAAAAGGTTTTTTGGTAGGATATATTTGAATCTCTTAGTACAGTAATTGTGCCCATCACTTCAGGGTTTTGCCAGTCCTCTCTGGGAAAAGGTGTGCAAGTGCAGGATGGGTCTGTTTGTCTGGCTTGGTGCAGAGGGCAGCAGGATGCCTGTGCAGGGAGGTGATTTCATGTGGAGGCTCCTACTTGTTGAACCTTTGTGTGTTTCTTACATTGATTGAGGAGTTCTTCTCCTTACATGAAAGGTACAACTTGAAGGTGTGACTTTTTTATTTTTCAGCCAGTCATCCTCTTACCCAGACTTACAAAAAGCTCTTTTTGCCTGTTTAAGCATTAGTTACAAAATTTTGAACAGTGTCTTCTCTCTGTCATGTGCTATGTGCAGATTTTTTTCTTCTTGTTAAAAAAAAATACAGTAAATGTGGTAGAAAAAAGGTTTTGGCAGAAGGAGAGAGAAGAAATCCTGGTCTTGATACATGACTCTGCAAAGAGTAAATGCTCAGCATGTGGCCAAGTGTTCTGTGAGCATTTGCATTTACAAAGTTGCTTTCAAGTACAGAGGGACTTGTTTTCCATATGCCTTTGTGCTTTCATTTTAATCCTGTCTTTGCACAGGTTTAGTACTAAACACAGTGGTGGTATCAAGTTCTACAAAAAATGTGGATTTTTGGCACTATTTCTTTGGGGTGCTTCTGAAGCGGGGAGTTCTATGAGAGTTGAGCTAAGATTTGAGAATATTTTTGGCTGACGTGCTCAGGTTATAAACCAGAATGGTTGAACTAAATAAAAAATTTTCTTGGTGAGGTAATGGGAAAACCTGAGAATTCAGACAAGCTTTGGAGGAAGGCAGCTGGCTCAGGGAGCTCTGCACCAGCAACTTTAAAATTATTTTGTGGTTTAATGGCTGCAGCTTTCATTTGTGCTTTTTGAAACTGTTGTCCAAAGACAGGTTTAGCATCTCAGGTACATACTGCAAGGGAGTCCCATTTATACAGCATGTATTATCTTCCCAATCAAGTTCCAGTGAAATATGAGGAGTTGGGAATATCTGATGCACCTTCTCCTTAATGGTGGAGCTGTTGTACCAAGCTGCAGTCACACCAGCAGTGAGCAGAATCTGGAAGCTGAAGATCCCAGAGAAAGCAGGAGGAGATCTCCAGAAGGGTGGATGTTTTGAAGGCTTTGGGAAAGCTGTTTAATTCTTTTATTATTGCCTGGTTGGTTCTGTAGCATCCATTTGCTGAAAAAGGAAAAGTAGCTGGTTTGTGGGTAGTCCTGTATCACAGCATGATGATCAAGTTCTTCAAGGTAAATGTGAATGAAAGGAAGGATGTGAAAGTGGTGTGAGAAAAGGGTGTTTGTTTCTTTTAACAGAGAGAATAGGAACTTTCTCTTCTGTGGATCCATTTCAAACTTTGCCAGTGTTTATCATCTGATCTTATTAGTGCCTCCCCCAGCAGCTTCAGGCCTCGAAAGTGCTCAAAGCTGGATGATAGCAGCAAGCCAGGATGATGTCCCAAGTGCTTGGGACACCAGTGCAGTCCTCACCTGAATGCCAGTCCCAGGAGCCCTGGCAGACCCAGGGAAGCCACAATTGCTTCTGGCTGCTCTGACCCCTGTGCTGGATGCAGGTACCTGAGCTCAGTGAGGGCTGTGAGAGCAGGCTGGCAAAAGGAGAACAGAAATTGTTGAAATGCCACTGTTTACATCTGTAATGCAATTATACTTGAGCAGTTCCACTTTCTGTGAATAAGTCTTAAAATTTGCTTCTATCTCCTCCTGCCATGAATTATTCATTCCTTGTGGATGAGGGTGATTGGGGCTTGGCTTTCACAGGCAGGTTTATTATACCCACTTAGCTCCAAC